>NC_140988.1:92316861-92672549 GCF_052327205.1 Somniosus microcephalus
TGTCGCTAATGAGCGGATAATGAGATGCTAATGAGCGGAATGTTAAGGTTTTTCGGATACCGCGGGCGCGATTTTAGCCCGGCCGAAACGTAAATATGCTTAAAACCGTCTCGGAAGCGTAAGCTTTCTTTGGAGGTAACGCGCGCGTAGGTACGCCCTGTAACTTTTGAGCGCATACCCGACAGACGCACACGCGATGACAGACAGAATGACAGACAGACAGATCGACCGATTTATATATATAATATAGATAGATGAAGATAAAATAAGATAGATAGAGATAAGATAAGAAGATAATATAAAAGGATCGTTGTGTCTCTATCTGTCTGTCTGTCTGTCTGTCCGGGACATCACTCAAAAGTTATAGAGCGTACCTACACATATGTTATATCAAAAGAAAGCTTATGATTAGGGGAGTGTCATAGGCATATTTACTTTTTGGTCAGACAAAAATTGTTCGGACAGTATACAAAAAACATTCAAAAAACGGACAAAATCCGCTCATTAGCGGTTGACCAATCCTACCGCTCATTAGCGTTGAGTGACGTGATGGTTAACCAATCCTACGGGGGCACGGGGGGGCTTTCATGGCGTTGTGGGTGGGGCCTAATCCTTCAAACAGCCGAGCGGGAGCTGAGCTGAGGTGAGTGGCAGCCATTAAAGACCGGTCGGGCCTGAAGCTAAAAAAATGTAATGGAGGTGAGGAAATTGGTTGATTCATTAGTATTGATTCAGGAATTTCTCTCTCTCTCTCTCTCCTTCCCCCCTCTCCCTCTCTCTCTCTCCTTCCCCCCCTCTCTCTCTCTCTCCCGAAGCGGGAGCTCAGCTGAGGTGAGTCGCGGCCCGAGAGCCCGGCCGGGCCTGAAGCGCTAGGCCGCGCATGGTCACCGCGGCCTGCCTCTAAATCCTTCCGCCCCTCTCTCTCTCTCATCTCTCCTTTCCCCCCTCTCTCTCTCTCTCTCTCTCTCTCTACTCCTTCCACCCCTCTCTCTCTCTCCTTCCCCCCTCTCTCTCTCTCTCTCTCTCTCCCGAAACGAAAGCTCAGCTGAGGTAAGTCGCGGCCCGAGAGCCCGGCCGGGCCTCAGGCGCTACGCCGCGCACGGGGGCTCCAGCTCAGTGGATCGGGGCGCTCATTGGGGGTCGGCCCGCAACACATCGACTGGAGGAGCATCGGCTCGCTCTCCTCCTTCCCCCCCTCTCTCTCTCTCTCTCCTTCCCCCCCCTCTCTCTCTCTCCCTTCTCTCCTCTCCTCTCTCTCTCTCCTTCCCCCCTCTCTCTCTCTCTCTCCTTCCCCCCCTCTCTCTCTCTCCTTCCCCCCTCTCTCTCTCTCTCTCCTTCCTCTCTCTCTCCCTCCCCTTCCCTCTCTCCTTCTCTCTCTCTCTCTCCTTCCCTCTCTCCTCTCTCTCTCCTTCCCCCCTCTCTCTCCTCCCCCCTCTCTCCTTCCCACCTCTCTCTCTCTCTCCTTCCCCCCTCTCTCTCTCTCTCCTTCCCCTCTCTCTCTCTCCTTCCCCCTCTCTCTCTCTCCTTCCCCCTCTCTCTCTCTCTCTTTTTTCTCTCTCTCTCTCCTTCCCTCTCTCTCCTTCCCTCTCTCTCTCTCTCTCCTTCCCTCTCTCTCTCTCTCCTTCCTCTCTCTCTCTCCTTCCCCCTCTCTCTGTCCCTCTCTCTCTCTCTCTCTCCTTCCTCCTCTCTCTCAGCTCTCTCTCATCGCCTTCCCCCCTCTCTCTCTCTCTCCTTCCCACTCTCTCTCGCTCCTTCCCCCCCTCTCTCTCTCTCTCTCTCTCCTTCCCCCCTCTCTCGCTCTCCTTCCCCCCCCTCTCTCTCTCTCTCCTTTCTTCCCCTCTCTCTCTCTCCTTCCCACTCTCTCTCTCTCCTTCTCCCACACAGACAGACAGACAGACAGACGGACAGACGGACAGACTCATTGATATATATAGATAAAAATTATTTTTTCTTTTTTCATAACAGCATGCCCTCAAGAAAACGGGCTCTTGAGTTCCCTCGGCACCACCGGGCACTCCACCTAGTAAATAATATTTTAAAGTAATCACATATAGTTCATACCAGTCCTTGCAAAATGAATGTTAATGACAAGATCAGATGATAATAAATTAGTTTTTTCTTTTAAGATATAAATGAATGTGGAATGATTTCCCGGCCCTGCTCTCAGCATTGTCTGAACACTCATGGTAGCATAGTGGTAATGTCACTGGGCTAGTAATTCATGAGACCTGATGATCCAATAGACGTAAGTTCAAATCCCATCATGGCAGCTGGGGAATTTAAATTCAGTTAATTAAATAAATTGGGAATAAAAAGCTAGTATCAGTATCAGGAATAGTAACCATAAAACTATTGGATTGTCATAAAAACCCATCTGGTTCACTAAGGAAAATCTGCTATCCTTACCTATCTTGCCATCTGGCCTATATGTGACTCTGGACCCACAGCAATGTGGTTGACTCTTAAATGGCCTAGCAAGCCACTCAGTTATAACAAACTGCTACAAAACACAATAATAAGAATAAAACTGGACAGATTACCTGGCATTGAACCTCGGTATGGACACAGCAATGGCACACCCAGCCCAGTTGACACTGCAAAGTCCTCCTCACCAACATCTGGGGACTTGTGCCAAAATTGGGAGAGCTGTCCCACAGATTAGTCAAGCCAAGCCTGGCATAGTCATACTCACACAATCATACCTTTCCCAACATCCATCCATCGCCATCTCCTGTTAGGACAGACCTACCAGTGTGGTGGCACTGTGGGATACAGTTGGGAATGGCCCTGGGGGTCCTCAACATTGATTCCGAACCCCTTGAATTCTCAGGTCAAGCATGGGCAAGGAAACCTCCTGCTGATTACCGCCCTCCCTCAACTGATGAATCAGTACTCCTCCATGTTTGAACATCACTTGGAAGAAGCACTGAGTGAGCAAGGGCACAGAATGTACTCTGGGTAGGAGGCTTTAATGTCCATCATCAAGAGTGGCTCGGTAGCACCATGGCTGGCCGAGTCCTGAAGGACATAGCTGCCTGCGACAGGTGAGAGAACCAACACAAGAGAAAAACCTACGTGACCTCGTCCTCACCTCTAGTAGATGCATCTATCATTGATAGCAGTGACCACTGCACGATCATTGTGGAGACGAAGTCCCGTCTTCACAGTTAGGACACCCTCCATCATGTTGTGTGGCACTACTACGATGCTAAATGGGATAGATTCAGAACAGATCTAGCAGCTCAAAACTGGGCATCCATGAGGCATTGTGGGCCATCAGCAGCAGCAGAATTGTATTCCACCACAATCTGTAACCTTAAGGTCCAGCATATCCCTCACTTTACCATCAAGCCAGGGGGGCCAACCCTGGTTCAATAAGGAGTGTAGAAGAGCATGCCAGCAGCAGCACCAGGCGTACCTAAAAATGAGGTGCCTGTTAAGTCTGTGTGTTATAGTGAGAATTACTACACAGACCACAAGAGTAAATTCAACAGGTCTTTACTGGTTGGAGGTCGGACTATACTGAATACAATATTATTACACTGTGCTTATATACCGGTGTGGTCACCACCGGTATTACGTATACAGCAGCCAAAGAAAGTAGTACCTTTCTTAAGGTGGACCAGGCTTAAGTTCTCTTAAGGTGGAACAGGTTACATACACCACAATCCTCCCTTTTTAGCTTAACAGTCATATCCCCAAATAAACATAACATATATACATATATAACTTCAGGTATAACAGTTCAAAGGTTCAGTCTCTCAGGAGGCTTTCTGATTCGGCTTGGATAACGCCTTTCAGTGGTCTCTGATTCTTGTTGTTGAGGTGCCTCCTCTAGTTGGTTGCCAATGTATTGGGTGTCATCATCATCAAATACATTCCCGGCCGAGGTAGATGCTTCAGGTTCATGAACGTCTTCCACAGCTGTCTCTGTCACAACCATGGGTTCGACCCTTGCTCTCGACTCTACCAGTTGATCCGCATGACGCCTTATCACATTATGACCAATATCTACGGTGTACATCAGAGGTCCTTGTCTGGCCCGGATTGTTCCGGACTGCCATTTGTCGTTTCCATAGCCCCTTGCCATCACTGGTTGTCCTACGTCGAAAGTTCGAGTGGTCTTGCTGTTAATATGCCGAAACTGTTTGTTTTCCACTTCCCTCCGCACATTTGGTTTTAACAAGTCCAACTTGGACCGCAACCTCCTGTTATAAAACATCATAGCAGGACTTTGGTTAATCACGGCATGATCGGCGTTTCTATATGACATCAGGAACTTATCGACCTTGTGTTGCAGCGGAATCTGATCATCATTCATGGCCTTAATAGCCTTTTTGAATGTCTGGACAAATCTTTCAGCCAACCCGTTTGTCGCCGGATGATATGGGGCAGAGGTATAATGTTTAACTCCATTCTTCTTTAAGAATTGTTGGAATTCTTCCGATACAAACTGTGGTCCGTTGTCCGAACAGATCTGTTCTGGCAATCCGTTCCTTGCGAATATTGTTCTTAACACCGCAATTGTCTTTTCTGAAGTAGTGGTATTCATCTTGATCACTTCTGGCCATTTGGAATGTGCGTCCACCGCGATTAGGAACATGGAGTCCATGAATGGACCAGCAAAGTCAATACCCGGCCACCATACGTAAGCCCTAGCAAGACTTTTCATTTTAACTCCCCCCAGATGACCTTCATGTAGTTCTTTTAAAACTCTTTCCCTTAACTTGGGAGGAATAATCACTCTTGTCCCGTACATCAAAGTACCATGGCAGATGGACAGCTGGTCTCGCCTTGCCGAGAATGCCGGTAACAGAGGATCACCCCGTGTTGGCCATCCTTTCACTGTCACCTCGTAGACTCTGGACAGTGTCGGGTCGTTCCTGGTTTCTCTTTCAATACTTGCGTTGGTGACAGGTAAACACTCGATAATGGTCGAATGAAATAACTCAACAGGGTCAACTTCCGTCGTGTCTTCATCTTCAGGTAGTGGCAGGCGCGACAGGCCATCAGCATTGCCATGCTGTTTCGTACCTTTGAATTCTATCTGACATTGATGTGCCCCTAAGAAAAGAGACCATCTCTGGAGACGCTGTGCTGTTATCACCGAAACACCCTTCTTAGGGTTAAAAATGGACACCAACGGTTGATGGTCCGTCAGAAGTGTGAATTTTTTGGCCCTGTAGGTAATGATTAAACTTCTTCACTCCCCATACAAGACTAAGGGCCTCCCTATCGATCTGCGCATAGTTGCGCTCAGCGGAGGTCAATGATCTGGATGCAAACGCGACTGACCTTTCCGTGCCATTTGGCAATTTATGTGAGAGTACTGCCCCAATACCATATGGAGAAGCATCACAAGCCAACCGAATAGGCAGTGTCGGGTTGAAGTGAGCCAACACTTCCTCTGAGGTGATCAATTCTTTGCTTTTGCGAAATGCCTTCTTACAGTTTTTGCCCCAGTCCCATGGTACCCCTTTCTGTAAAAGAGCGTTCAACGGATGCAGCACCGTGGATAGATTTGGCAGAAATTTATGGTAGTAGTTAATTAATCCTAGAAACGACCTCAACTGAGAGACATACTCCGGAGCGGGAGCCTTTACAACTGCCGCTATCTTGTCAGGAGACTTATGAAGCCCCTCCCGGTCAATGACATGACCACAGTACGAGATCCGCTTCTGGAAGAACTCACATTTCTGCCGATTTACCCTAAGTCCATACTCTTTCAGTCTGTTGAGCACCAGTTCCAAGTTAGCGAGATGCTGTTCATCACCATCACCTGTGATCAGAATGTCGTCCAGGTAACATTGTGTGCCTGGAATTCCCTGTAATACCTGCTCCATGGCCCTCTGCCAAATTGCTGGAGCCGATGCCACACCAAAAACCAGCCTATTGTACCGGTACAACCCTCGATGCGTGTTGATCGTGAGGTATTGGCGTGACTCTTCTTCAACCTCCATCTGCAAGTACGCCTGCGCCAGGTCTATCTTGGTGAAGTGTTTCCCGCCAGACAATGAAGCGAAAATATCCTCAATCCGTGGAAGCGGATACTGCACCGTGTGAAGCACCGGATTAATGGTGATCTTGAAATCTCCACAGATGCGAACCTTCCCTGGATCTCCTGGCTTATTGTTCGCAGGACGTTTCATAACGGGAACAATGGGCGTAGCCCACTCACTCCAATCTACTTTAGACAGTACCCCTGAACGTTCTAGTGCTTCCAGCTCCGCTTCAACCGCAGGTCGTATTGCATAGGGTACCGGTCTGGCTTTAAAAAATTTTGGTTGTGCATGTTCATCAATCTTGATGTTTGCCGTAATTCCTCTCAGTGTTCCCAGTCCCGGCTGGAACACCTCTTTAGCCTCATCCAATATTCTGGACAATCGTTTAGGTTTGACAGCTGTTTCCCCGGAATCTACCGTTAGTGCTTTCAAGGAGTGCCAGTCCATATTCATTTTCCTAATCCACTCCCGTCCTAGTAGTGGTGGACCTCCTTCAGGTAGCACATATAAGTCCATTACTTGGCTTCCTTCGCCCTTGTGGACCACTTCTACCTCTATTTTTCCGATGGGGTACACTCTTTGCCCCGTGTACGTTTTCAATATAATCTCCGTATCCTGTAAGGGAATATGTTGGAATAACCTTCTGTAATCTTTCTTATTCATGACCGTCAATGCCGATCCAGTGTCCAATTCCATTTTTACTTGGACTCCTGCTATCTTAAGAGTGACCCAAATTGTCTGGAGGTCTGTATCCTTAGCAACGTTGTGTATTCTTAAGCTATCCAGTTCATTACTGCTAGCGTCTGAATCTGACTTCTGTTCAGTCAAACTGTTCTTTGTCACCTTGTGTACCTTTGCATATTTTCCTTGCGGTGACTTTTTATTGCTGGTCTTCTTTCCTGACCGGCATACTTTAGCTATGTGGCCAAGCCTGCCACACGTTCTGCATTCTTGGTTTTTAGACCAACACTGGTTCTGATCGTGCGTTGTCTTTCCACAACGATAACATTTGACAGAACTCAAACCCAATTTGTTTGTACCGAGTTCCGGTGGCCGTAGCTGCATTACTGCCGTGCCTCTCGCTGCAGCCTCGTGTGCTGCTGCCATAGTGACCGCCTTCTCGAGAGACAGCTCATTCTCCTCGAGCAGTCGCCTTTGTGTATCCTGTTTAAATAAACCACACACAAATCTATCTCGAAGTGCCTCTGTCAATCCCGTTCCAAACTGACAATATTTTGCTAGCTTACGTAATTTCATCAAATATTCAGCATTGCTTTCATTTTGCAGCTGTCTTCTATCGTAAAATTTAAATCGTTCCGCTAGCATCAGCGGCGTGGGGCTAAGATGATTTTTTAGGACAGTAACAGTCTGTTCGAACGTCTTATCCGCCGGTTCATCTGGTGATAACAGGTGTTTCAATTGCCCGTATGTCTTCGCACCCATTAAGTTTAGTAATGTTAGTGCTTTATCTGTCTCAGGAATTTTATTTGCCTTACAATAGTGTTGTATGCATTCTACATACATAGCCCAGTCTTCTATATCACTGTCGAAGGCATTAATGTTCCCATGTTTAGGCATCGTAGCAATTTATCGTATTTTTAATGTTATCTAAGATGGCGGCTTCCCGCTCTTGCCGTCGTCCTCCACCCACAAAATGGCGGTTTTCCCACGCTTGGCGGTCTTCACCAGTCCCCCAACGCTGTCTCTGCTTCACCGCGGCTCTCGCGCCTTCAGTTTCCCCAGACGCTGCGCCTTTAGCCCGAATGCGGCCCTTATCTCCGGTCGCGATCGATGTCCCGCGCTGCGCCTCTCGCTCGAAAGCGGCCCGGCCCTTATCTCTGGTCGCGATCGACCTCACCGCCCTTATTCCTCCGTCTTCCCAGCCCCGTCTGTACAGCCAACGCGGTTGACTTTCTGTCGCGTCACTGCCTGGCTTACCCACCACGAGGTAGTAGAAGAAGCTGACAGTCGCTGATGGAGGCTTTGAGGTCAGGATGTCTTCTGCACTCCGGTTGCTCGATGCCTGCCGCTCGACGTGTCTTCCCGTAGGTGATGAGGGTGGAAACCTCTCTTCGACGTCCTGTCTGTGGACGAAGTCGCCGTGGAAATTACTGCAGCAGGGTAAGAATCGGACTCGTCGCCACTGTTAAGTCTGTGTGTTATAGTGAGAATTACTACACAGACCACAAGAGTAAATTCAACAGGTCTTTACTGGTTGGAGGTCGGACTATACTGAATACAATATTATTACACTGTGCTTATATACCGGTGTGGTCACCACCGGTATTACGTATACAGCAGCCAAAGAAAGTAGTACCTTTCTTAAGGTGGACCAGGCTTAAGTTCTCTTAAGGTGGAACAGGTTACATACACCACAGTGCCAACCTGGGGAAGCTGCAACACAGGACTACATGCATGCTAAAAAGTGGAAGCAGCATGCTATGGACAGAGCTAAGCGATCCCACAATCAACGGATCAGATCAAAGCTCTGCAGTCCTGCCACATCCAGTCGTGAATAGCGGTGGACTATTAAACAGCTAACAGGAGGAGGAGGTGCCATGAATATCCCCACCCTCAATGATGGTGGAGCCCGGCACGTGAGTGCAAAAGACATTTGCAACCATCTTCAGCCAGAAGTGCCAAGTGGATGATCCATATCGGCCTACTCCCGAGGTCCCCACCATCATAGAAGCCAGTCTTCAGCCAATTCGATTCACTCCACATGATATCAAGAAACGGCTGAATGCACTGGATACAACAAAGGCTATGGGCCCTGATAACATCCCGGCTATCGTGCTGAAGACATGTACTCCAGAACTAGCTGCGCCTCTAGCCAAGCTGTTCCAGTACAACACTGGCATCTATCCGACAATGTGGAAAACTGCCCAGGTATGTCCTGTCCACAAAAAGCAGGACGAATCCAATCCGGCCAATTACCGCCACATCAGTCTACTCTCAATCATCAGCAAAGTGATGGAAGGTGTCGTCAACAGTGCTATCAAGCAATAACCTGCTCACTGATGCCCAGTTTGGGTTCCATTTATCAGCCCAAGCATTGCCATGTTGTACAGGTCACACTGTAAACCACCATGGGTTGTTGTGTTATCAGAGGAGCTGATCACTATAGAATTCTCATCCAGAAGCTCCACTCCTGACCTTATGACAGAGATGGGGTCATTGGTGAAGCAGCTGAAGATGGTTGGGCTGAGGACACTGCACTGAGTAAGTCTGGCAGTGATGTCCTGTGGTTGTGATTATTGACCTCTGACAACCACCTACCATCTTCCTGTATGTCAGATATGACTCCAGTCACTGCAGGGTTTTGCCATTGACCACCAACCAATCTCAATTTTGCTAAGGCTCCTTGGTGTCATGCTCAGTCATTTGGCAAGGCAGAGTGTGGGTGAACACATGGAGGGATTTGAAGGTGAGGACAAAGACCTCAAAGTTGATTCACCCGGGTGCAGGAAGCCAGTAGAGCCTCACAAGGAGGGAATGATGGTATGCATGCCTCTTTTGCTTGATGCTGACACTGAATGCAAAAAGTGAAAAATGTTTCATTCCCCAACACTGACATTCTTCAACTTGATAGGCATGAAATCAGTAGTAAGCACAAAATGGGGCAGTGCCATCGTCAATCCTCTTTTTAGAAATGAAACGGTTAAAAAAGTTGTGTATGGCATAGTAAAATTGGCCTAACAAATGAACTGCAAGCCTGTTGAAAAGCAGCATATTTCTTGCTTTTGTCCTGTAGGTACACTGAAGTTTAAAAGCAATGTGCAGAGACAAGTAGGAACAAAGGAACAGGAGAATGCCATTTAGCCCCTCGAGTCTGTTCTGCCACTCAATTAGATCATGGCTCGCCTGTACCTCAACTCCATTTACCCAGCTTTGCTCCATATCCCTTGATACCTTCACCCAACAAAAATCTATTGATCTCAGTCTTGAAAATTTCAATTGACCCAGCATCCACAGCCTTTTGGGGAGTGCATTCCAGATCTCCACCACCCTGTGTGTGGAAAAATACTTCCGGATTTCATTCATGAATGGCCTAGCTCTAATTTTAAGATTATGCCACTTTTTCTAGTTTCAGTCATTCCAGAAATAGTTTCTCTGTGTCTACCCTATCAAATGCCATTATCATTTTAAAGAACTTGTTCAGATCACCCCTCAACCCTCTAAACAAGCCAAGTTTATGCAAGTTTATGCAAATTATCCCTTGAAGCCTTGGTATCATTCTGATGAATCTGTGCTGTACCCCACTCCAAGGTCAATATATCTTCCCTGAGGTTAGGTGCCCAGAACTGAATGCAGTACTCCAGATGGGGTCTGACCAAGGTTCTACACAACGGAAGCATCACTTCCTTGCTTTTGTTTTCCAACCCCCTTGAGATAAAGATCAACATTCCATTAGTATTTTTGATTACTTTTTGTTCCTGTGAACCAGCTTTTAGTGATTTGAGTACATGGACAAGCAAATCCCTTTGCTTCTCACAACTCCTTGGGCTAAAAATTGAGTAGTGCCCCATTTGGGGCACTAACTTCGCTGGGGCACTACTTTTGTGGTAGCGCCCCAAGATGGAAGCGGACGCTACTGGAAGTGCCCCGCATCCCTGGAAGCGTCCCACATCCCTGGAAGCGCCCCGCATCCCTCTTGGGGCGCTGCGAGTCAATATCGCGGCGCTAAGTACCACGGTATTGCAGGCTTTCTTCCCCTTCTTAAAGGGGAGGGGCCTTGTGCAGCGCGGCCTGGGGCCCAGCCGGGCCCCCGGGGATCGGGAGTGCCGGCAAAAGAGCCCAGCACTCAAGAGAATTGCCGGGTTCTTGGAGCGCAGCCAGCACTCCACGGGGGGGGGGGGTGCTGTTAAGGAGGCCGGGGACAGGAGCGGAGGCAGGTGCTGGCAGGTGGCCAGCAACAAAAATGGCCGCCCCACACCTCGCCTTTAAATTGCGACTCCCCGGCCGCAGGTAGACATAGCGTCCAACAGTAAGTCAGGGGGCGTTCCCGAAGATCGCGGCCGGTGCGCGAGTGGGGCACTGCGCATGGCGATGACGTCATCGCCGGTGGCGAAGCGCCATGGGGCGCTACCAGTTAGCGCTGCCGCTAACCTCCCACTGAATTTCACGGGAGGCGCGGGCAGCGCCGCGCCCGGGCGCTAGTTGCTTTGCGCCCCGTTAGCGCCCTCTTAGGGCGCTAACGGGAGGTGCAAAGCAACCCAATTTTTCCCCCGTACTCTCTCACCATTAAGAAAATATTCCCACTTCTTTTTCTCAGATCCAGAGTGGATGCCCTCACACTTCCCCACATTGAACTTCATCTGCCAGAATCACGTAGCCTGTCTATGACTCTTTGTAACTTCCTGCTCCCATCTACACAACTCACTGGCCCTCCTAACTTAGTATCATCTGCATACTTGTACAACTTTCTATTCCTTCATCCAAATCATTAATATATATGGTGAAAAGCTGAGACCCCACTTCAGACCCCTGGGAATACCACTTGTCACATCCTCCCAATCAGAGAATATTCCCTTTATCCCTATTCGCCATCTACCTTCCAACCAATTATGGACCAATGCCACAAAGTTACCTTCAGTTCTATGATCTCTTGTATGGAACCTTATCAAATGCCTTCTGAGACTCCATATAGACAACACCCAAACATCCATTGACTTTCCCTTATCTATCATGCCAGTGACCTCCTCAAAAGATTTAACTAGATTAGTCAGACAAGACCTGCCATTCATAAATCCACACCAGCTCTCTTTAATCAGTTGATACTTGTCCAAGTGTTCAGTCACTCTGTCGCTGATGATGAGTCCAGTAACTTCTCCAGAATTGATGGTAAACTGACACATCTGTTGTTACCTGGTTTCTTTAAACTTCTTAAATAGAAACATAGAATCATAGAAATATACAGCACAGAAGGAGGCCATTTGAACCATCGTACCTGTGCCGTAAATAATGGAGTAACATTTGCATTCCAAAGGCACAATTTCTGAATCTAGAGAGCTTTGGAAAATTACATAGGATTACATAGGATACGCCAGAAAGAAATTGGCCATTCAGCCCAACCAGTCCATGCCGGTGTTTATGCTCCACTCAAGCCTCCTCCCGTTTTTCCTCATCTAACTCTATCAGCATAACTCTCTATTCCCTTCTCCCTCATATGCTTGTCTAGCCTCCCCTTAAATGCATCTATACTGTTCGCTTCAACCACTCCCTGTGGAAGCGAGTTCCACATTCTCACCACTCTCTGGTTAAAGAAGTTCCTTCTGAATTCCCTATTTCATTTCTTGGTGACTAACTTATATTGATGACCTCTAATTTTGCTCTTCCCCACAAGTGGAAACACTCTCTCTGGATCGACTCTATCAAAACCTTTCATAATTTTAAAGACTTCTATTAGGTCACCAACTCAGCCTTCACTTTTCAAGAGAAAAGTGACCCAGCCGATTCATCCTTTTCTGATAGGTATAACCTCACATTTCTGGTATCATCCTTGTAAATATTTTTTGCACCTTCTCCAGTGCCTCTATATCCTTTTTATAATATGGCGACCAGAATTGTACGCAGTCCTCCAAGTGTAGTCTAACCAAGGTTCGATACAAGTTTAGCATAACCTTGCAATTCAATCCCTCTAGAAATAAACCCTCGTGCTTGTTTTTTTTTTTTTTATAGCCTTATTAACCTGTGTCGCAACTTTCAGTGATTTGTGTATTTGTACTTCGAGATCCCTTTGCTCTTCTACCCCACTTAGATTTGTATTTTCCAAGTAATATGTGACTTCCCTATTTTTCTTACCAAAATGTAATGGGCCAGAAATTCCAGGCCAGAAGCGTGAGTACGGTCGGCTTACTCACGCTTCTGGCCGTTGGAAATGCCGGCGTTCAGCATGAACAGCGCATGCGGGGAACGCCGACATTTCCAGACCTCGAGCGCGTGCGACTGCACAGGCAGCGCTTGCGCAGTGAACTTCGTGGATTTCATTCATGAAATCCGTGAGGGTAAGTCCTCAGAAGTTACACTTGGAAAAAGCAAGTGTAAAGTTGTTCATTGGCTGCGGAGGAAGATATATTTTATCGTGGAGCTTTTGAAATGCAATATTTTTGTTTGGGAAAGGGAGGGAAGTTATTTTAAGAAATTTTAAGTAAGTTTTAAAGTTTAAATTTTTTTTTTAAAAGGGTTTTCAGAACGGTAGGTAGAAGGAGCAATTGTGGCTGTGTGAATGGAATGTGTGAATGAGTTATGTATGTATGTCCACATATATTCCTTTACGTATATGTATGTATGTTTTATATTCCTTTACTAATGTGTCTGAATGTATGTTTTTAATTATGATTTTCCAATAAGTTACTTTCTCTGAAAGTCATAATTAAATAATACATTCATACACATAAATAAAGGAATATATACATAACACGCAAAGGAATATATACAGACATACATACTTTCAGAAGCTCCACGATAAGAAATATCTTCCTCCGCAGCCTGTGGAGCAACTGTACCCATGCTTTTTTTATGTGTAAGTTGTAATGACTGGACCTCACTGAAAGCATTAATGAAAGCGGCGAATTATACTGCGCACGCGCTGCCTGTGCAGTCGCACGCGTTCTGCCTCTGAACCCCTTCGTTCAGAGGACAGGAAATGCCGGTTTTCCCCACATGCACTGTGAATGCTGAAAACCGGCATTTCATCCGGCCAGATGCGTAAGTACCCCGACCGTACTAGCGCATTTGGAAGGGAATTACTGGGCCAACATTTTACATGTCAATAAAATAAAAAATTTAACAATTGCACGACTTGCCCCCTCGCATCTGCGACTGAGGGCCCAAGGAGGTGCATTGCGCAAGAGGTCATCATCGTACGTATCCTCACACTGTTCCCTTTGGGGAACTGTATGAAGTGGTGGAAGGATTTATGGCCGTGATTAACGCTCATTCCGTGACCGTAACCATCTTTGAACCAGCCATTAGGGTGGTTAGTCCTATGGCGGGAGGGTTTTACGGGCTCCCACAACCCATCTGAGGGGGGAGGGCCACCAACACCCACGGACGCAAGTATCCCGCTGGATGTCCACCCAGAATTTAAAGTTGGAGCTCCGACTCCACTTGCCGGGACTGTCTGGAGTGGGGTTCAACACCCTACTCCTTCTGGCCCAGCGGCGGGGATGCTTACTGCTATGCAAAAGGCCCATTCCGCACAAAAGGTGACACCCATACGTTTCCTGCGTCTTTTCCCTCCCCGTGACTGGAGCCCTATGCTGCCATTTCACGTTGCTAATTGGATTGGGCCTTTGTCATAGTGGTAGGATCCCCGCCGCTGGGCCAGATCAGGGTAGGGTTTCGAACCCCGCTCCAGACAGTCCCGGCAAGTGGAGTCGGAGCTCCGGCTCTAAATTCTGGGTTGACATCCAGTGGGATATTTGCGTCCGTGGGTGTGGGTGGCCCCCCCTCCTTGTATAGCTTGTGGGAGCCCGTAAAACCCTCCCGCCATAGGACTAACCGCCCTAATGGCTGGTTCAAAGATGGTTACGGTCACGGAATGAGCGTTAATCACGGCCATAAATCCTTCCACCACTTCATACAGTTCCCCAAAGGGAACAGTGTGAAGACACGTATGACGACGACATTGCTAAATAAATAAATGGAATTTAAAAAATTCTTTTAGGGCTTTTAAAAGTCTTTAAATTGCTTTAATTCTCTTTAAAACTACTTCAGATTACTCAAAATAATGTAAACATTTTAAAAAGTTTATAAAAGTTACCAAAATCTTCAAAAAACTTCCAAAAACCTATTTAAACTGCTGCTTTGCATGTAAAAATCCTTAGCAGCTTGACAGAAACATTGGGGGCGTGTCCAGTGAAACTGAGACCTCAAGGGGCGTGTCTCACTTACACTGCACGCTCCTGGCTTCGCGCTGGCTGCACTCCTGGGTGGCGTGACGTCATACGCTGCCCGGGAATGTGCTTTCTATTTCTGCAAGTTCAGGCGTCCCAGAAGCTGATCGGCACGAGCGCGGGGTAAGTGCAAATACGGGGCTTGCACGCGCTGCAAGCCCCGTTCTGGAATTTCTGGGCCATTACCTCACATTTATCTGTGTTGAATTTTATTTGCCAATTATATGCCCATTTTTCAAGTTTATTAATGTCTTCTTGTAATTTGTTGCAGTTCTCCTCAGTATTGACTTTTGGTGTCATCTGCAAATTTGGTGTCATATGAAATTTAGAAATTGTGTTTTTGATTCCAAAGTCTAAATCATTAATATAAATTGTGAACAACAGTGGTCCCAGCACTGATCCTTGTGGAACACCACTTCCTACCTTCTGCCACTCTGAATAGCTACCCTTTACCCCTACTCTCTGCTTTCTGTCTTGAAGTCAGCTAGTTATCCATTCTGCTACTTGTCCACTGACTCCACATGCTCTGACCTTATTCATTAGTCTATTATGTGGTTCCTTATCGAAGGCCTTTTGAAAATCTAGATATATTACATCTACTACATTACCCTTGTCTACTCTCTCTGTTACCTCCTCAAAAAATTCAATAAGATTGGTCAAGCAAGACTTTCCCATTTGAAATGCATACTGACTAAATATGATTAACACATCTGCATTTTCCTCACCTATTTCTTTTAATACCCAGGTCGTGGAGCTTTTTCTGTTTTAAGTCCCATTATTTTCTCCGTCATCAATTTTTAACTTGTATTAAATCCACTAAATTCCTCCCCTCAATTTATTTTTAAGTTCCCTTGTCACGCTGGTATTTTGGCCTCTTCCTCTGCTGTGAAAATGGATACAAAGTACTCAGTTAACACGATGTGGACTCCTCTGCATTGGGGAGACCAAACACAGATTGGGTGACCGCTTTGCAGAACACCTCCGTTCAGTCCGTAAGGGTGACCCCAAGCTTCCGGTCACCTGTCAGTTCAATTCACCGTTCCATTCTCACTCAGACCTCACCGTCTGCGGCCTCTTGCATTGTTCTGCGGAAGCTCAGCGTAAACTTGAGGAACAGCACTTCATCTTCCGACTAGGTACTTTACAGCCTTCCAGACTCAATATCGAGTTCAACAATTTCAGATCATAACCTCGGCCCCTATTATGTTTTTATATTTTTTATCCACACTTTTTTTTCTCTCTCTCCCACATGGCAGCTGTCCTTCACTCTGCCAGCGCATTTCACACTTCATCTAGAGCCATTGTTTGTTTCTTTACCTGTCCTATTACTATCTCATCTCACCTTGAATATCTCTTAATGTCTCTTCTTTCATCACCTCCCCATTTCCCAGCCCCCAAACTGCCTTTTAATCTGTTTCATTTCCTGCCTTTTTTTCTCAGTCCTGTAGAAGGGTTTCAACCCGAAACGTTGACTCTGTTTCTCTCTCCATGGATGTTGCCTGGCCTGCTGAGTTTTTCCAGTGTTTTCTGTTGTTACTCAGTTAACAAGTCTGTCATTTGGGGTGATGGGGAGGACCACAAAAGATGATTCTGCCCTTAGAGAGGTGTCGCATGAAGTGCAGTGGAGTGGAGTAATGCAGGCTTGAATCCTCATTTTTCTGAGTTCCCAATCTCAGCTGTGTTGCTCTGCGGAGATGCCCAGTCAACCAATGTCATGAGCCTTGCTATAAGGGGAGTGGTTAAGTGAATGGAGGATTTCCACTAGACTAGTTTGTGTATTAGGAAAGCACATTTGAGTGTGTATGTGATATATAAAAACATACACTAAGGGATAACAGATGTCATTTCATTAATCTCTTTATACTATTATGGTCTTTGTCTTTTAGATGTAAATGAATGTAAACTTGGAGTGGATAAATGTCCTCAAAGCAAAGTTTGCAAAAATACTTTTGGAAGCTATTTATGCATCTGCGAGGAAGGCTTTGTAATTGGAACTGAAGATGATAAAATCAAATGCAGAGGTACAATAAACTGTAACCCACATTCTATAGCAGCGCCATCAACTGTCTACAACCCCATTATCAATTGTGAAATGAAGGCAGTCGTGGTATGGATAAAGTCACCCTGATTATCAGAACTGACAGCAGCTCCTACTTTGGCTTACCTGCTAATTATAAATGATGCAGCACTGGTGTTTCCAGAGACATAGAGCTCCAACACAAAAACTATTTTTTTAACCCTGTACTGGTAGAAGAACAGTGTCATCAACAGTGGACATAACTGGCCACCTCTGGCAGCACCGGATGCTGCAGGCCAGCATTTTACTGGCGGTGGGAGGGCTGAGTAATTAACTTCCATGTACAGGCAATGTAGTTTTGTTTTGTAGAAAATCCCCTGATGTTGGTAACAAATCTCACAGCCAGAGGATTAGAGTTGCAATTATGATTTTTAAACAACCATGTATGCCCCATTGTTTATGTAATACTGCTTGTACTGGATGCCATCCTGAAACATAAATTGCAGATTCTAGAGCACCAGCAACTAATACATACTAAACCACTTGCATACTCAACATTTGTGTATCCAGAAACATTAAATAGCATCACTTGTTGACTGCAACAGGTGGACTGGTGCTTTGTTGGAGAAAATCTGTTTTCTGGGGCCAAGGAATCATTATTTATTATGATACTCCAGGGCCTCAAATCTCCTTGAGTCTGGGGTGAACTGCCGGTATAACTGGAGTGGGTGAGGGCAGGAATCGGGGTAAGACCCAGTAACGCCGGGTCTCTGCCCCCGAGAATACAGTCATAGAGCTTTCCTCCAAGGGCGGTGTGGGGTGGGGTGGCACAGGCAATAGTCGTGTCCGCCCTTTTGCAGCCTGACATATTAAAAGGAGGTGGGTTGGTGTTGTTCCCATTAGTTGATGGTACAAGGACTAGGGGACACAGATTTAAGGTTTTGGGCACGAGATACAGGGGGGATGTGAGGAAAAACTTTTTTACGCAGCAAGTGATGACCAGGAAGTGGTGGAAGCGGAGACACTCAATGTTTTCAAGGGGAGACTGGATAGGCACTTGAGGGAAATAAACTTGCAGGGCTACGGGGATAGAGCGGGGAAATGGGACTGACTGGATTGCCGGCACGGACTCAATGGGCCGAATGGTCTCCTTCTGTGCCATTATGACTCTATGGCTTTATGATTTCAAATCTTTTCTGCTGTTCACGGTTGGACCTACTGGCTTTGTCTGTAAGTGGCTGGAACACACCACATTTTTCTACTCTCCCCAACAGGCACCAAGATATGCTGAGACTGGTGTGGGTGCCCACTGTCACAATGCAAATGACTTAACCCCAGCTACTCCAACTGGTCAGGCAGTTGGTCACTGGCGGGACGCAACTCCAGCTCCGCATTGTTAGGGTGATGGAGCGGGATCCCAGATTTTCAGCCACCATGTTTGCACAGGTAGTACAGTGCGTTGGAGCCTGAGTGAGCTGTATCATGAGGTGATAAGGTGTAAAGTCCTAGCCATGATTCTCCATATGGTGAGCTGTGCTGCCAGATAGAGGTGACAAGCAGCAGCCAGGCCACCCCCACCTCAGGGAAGCAAAGACAGTCAGCCAAGGCCATTCTTTCCAAACTCCTGGTGGCCAGCTTCAGAGCAGCAGTAGTGGAGGCCTTGGAACAGGATGCCGTTTTACCCACCTTTCTGACAGAAGATGATGCATGGCACAGGAAAGGAAAGAAGCAATAATACCTCATTCTCAGAAAATAAATTGTGGCCCTGTAATTCCTGGGCCTGGGAGGGAAGAACACGGCATAGGACAGGTGAGGAGGGGCTAGAATTTGGGGGCAGGACATGATTCTGACAAGTCTCCACCCCTTTCCACTCACAACCAAAAACCTCCAAAGGGAGGGACAGGCCCTTCTGTCACCCACCCTCCATTTAGCCTGATATCACTTAAAGAGGTGGGACTAGCAGACTGATGGCTGCCACCAGTTCCACCTTCCTTGCAGCCAATCTACAAAGGTGAGCCTGCAATGCCATTACCCAGCAGCAATCAATCAATCAAACAATCGATTGCCATTAGGAAAGCAGCAACAAGAGAATGGGGTCTTCCTTTTTTTCAAAAGAAAATTATCTTCAGTCGCAACAGACTGCCTTGACGGAACAGCAAGATGCAGCTCCAATTTCCCTGCTTGATGAACACCATAAATGGCACAGGTGCCCGTCGCCTTTATGTAGGAAACTCTATCCTCTGAAATTGGGACGGGATCAAAGGCAGGCCAGACTGGTGCCCAGAAATCCTGCCCTGTCACACCTCCAGAAATGGAGCAGGGCTCAAGGAATTTCAACCCCCTATAACGCCACATGTCTGACATCTCAATGGCAAAGTAATGTTGCAATGCACTGTCAACCGATTTCTTTGATGCTAGAAATGAGGTGTTGAAGTTGCATTGAATACAGATCACATTTAGGAGGGAATTTTAAGATGGATGATCGGGTGGGATTGGGTGCGGGTGGGGGTTAAATGGGCTAAAATTCTGAGCGTGTCAGGAAGCTGGCTCCAACCCGCTGACTTCCGGGTTTTACTGAGGTGGGACAAGGGGCGGGCAGCCAACCCGCTCACAGGAGGCGGCTTGGCATGTTACATATGTTAATGAGGCTGGAAGCCTCAGATTTAACCTTCTTTGTACGTTTTACTGTGGCCAGCCGGGTTTCCCGGGCTTCCTTGTGGGCCAGGAGGAGCAGGCGTGCTCCCTGAGGAATCGGACCGCCCCCCCCAGGTTTGGGGCTCGGACCATGGCACCGCCCCCCCCCCCACCGGTGTCGGGGATCGGACCTACCTGGTCCTGCGGCCTCCTCTGGAGTGCTCCCCACCCAACTGGAAGCCAAACCATTCAATCAGGCTGACTTCTGGGCTGGGAACCTGTCAGGGCCAAAAGTCGCAAGCTGTGGAGTTAAATCTCCACAACACGTGGGGAAACCCAGACTTCCAGGCTTCCCATCTGAAGCTCTGCCCCCCACACACACCACCCCCCCCCCCAAGCCTACACAACCAGGCCCAGTATATATCCAGCCCTTAAAGTTTACTGTCATTTCAATACAAAGACCTCCAGCTTCTTTTCTCAACCACCAACTGTTTCCTTAAATCCCTCTCCTCTGCCCCTCCACCCTCACCGCCAACAAGTGTCAGAAGCTCATGGACTACTTTGTCACTAAGGCCGGAATTTTCTCAAGGGAGATGGGTTGGGGGCGGGGGGGCCTCCGAGGTGGGCAGGAAGCCCGGGAGGCCAGGTTTTCCGCAGGCCCTGCCGACTTTAACGGCAAGGCCTGATTTGCATGTGAGGCCTTGGATTCCCGCCCGCAGCCAGCCAGGTTGAGAGGTTGGCTGGCTGCGGACGGGTAGGCCTCAGATGTGAGGGGTCTGTCCGGGGGAGGGATTGCAGGATCGGCATGGTTGGGGGTGGGGGGGTCGGGGGTCGACATGGTCAGGGATTGAGGTGGGGGGTCGGGGGGTCGCCGGGGGGTGGGTGGGCCGCTGGAGGATCGGCAGGTGGTTCGAGATCGGGAAGGGGCTGGGAATCGGCAGGGGATCAGATCAGGGATCAGGAGAGGGTCGGAGGATCAGCAGGGGGTCGGCGATCGGGAGGGGATTGAACAATCAGGAGAGGGGGTCGGCCGGGCATCAGTGGGATCGGGGATCGGCGGGGGGGGGGGGGTCGGGGTGGGGGGAGGACGGCAAGGAGGATAGAGGATTGGGGCTGGCCAGCAGAGGATTATAGGGGTGGGGGGAGGCCTCACGGTGGGGATTGGAGGCCTGGGAAGGCGATCGGAGGCTTCGTGGTGGGTCTCCAATCGTGGAGGGTGGGTTAAGCAGGGACCCTGGATCCAGGAGGTGGCTAGAAAGCCACTTACCTCCTGGATCCACAATCACCGCCTCGGTTTAACTGCCGGGTTTCACGAATTGTGTGAAACCCGTCCACAGGCAGTTAAATACAAAATGGAGGGGGAAAATAGAGGCTTCCAGCCTCATTACAATATTTAAATTAAGGTACCGCTCGCTGGGAGCGGGTTGGCTGCCCGCTTCTGTCCCACCTCCGTTAAAACCGGAAGTGGACGGGATCAGGTCGGGAATCCGATTTTTAACAATTTAACTGCCCCCACGCTCCAAACCCACCTGTTTTTATGGGAAAATTCCAGCCTAAGCATGAGACCATTTGTTCAGCTGGATCTGCCGCATTTCCCTTTCCCTTGTCCACCAAGCCAAACCTCCCCCAAGGCTCCCCACTGCTCTAGCTTTGAACTCACATCTTTCTCTAGTTTCTCCCCTATCTTCCCTCGTGCCCTCTCTCTGTTCATCTTGCCCATGACAGCGACCTCCTTCACCCTTGACCCCATTCCCTTCCTGGTCTCCATGCTAGCTGACATTGTAAATGGTTCTCTTTCCTCAGGTACTGACCCCCTCTCTTTCAAAATCACCATCATCACCCTCCTCAAAAAAGAAATTCTCAGCCCTGCTTCCTTGCAGACAAACATCCCATCACCAACCTCCCTTTCTTCTCAAAAATCCTAGAACGCATTGTCACAACCCAAATCTGTGTATTCTTTCCTGTAACTCTACCTTTGAATCTCTTCAATTGGGCTTCTGCCCACCACAGCTCCGAAATGGCCCTAATCAATGAATGTGGTGCACTGCCCTCCTTATTCTTTTTAACCTCTTTGCAGCCTTTGACACAGTCAATCACATCATCCTTCTCCAACACCTCTCTGTTGTCCAGGTCACTGGGACCCCCCTTGCTTGGTTCCACTCTTACTTATCCAATGATAGCCAGAGCATCTCCAGCATGTCCTATTCTGCACCAAGTCCTGCTCACCCACTGCCCCCGTGCTCACTGACCTACATTGGCTCCAGATCCCCCAACGTCTCAAATTTAAAATTCTCACCCTCGTGTTTAAATCACTTCATACCCTCACCCCTTCCTATTTCTGTAACCAGCCCTACAAGAACTCTGCATTCCTGCGATTCTGGCCTCTTGTGCATCCCCCACCCCCTTTGCCATGCTTTCAGCTGTCTGGGCCATGCGCTCTGGAATTCCCTCCCTTAAACCTCACCGCCTTTCCAACTCCCTCTCCTCCTTTAAGACCTTCCTGAAAACCCACCTTTTTGACCAGGTTTTTAGTCACTCGTTCTAATAGCTCCTTCTTTGGCTTGGCATCCATTTTTGTCTGAATACATCTCTGAAATGCCTTGGGATGTTTTGGAATGTTGAAATGTGCTATATAAATGTAAGTTGTTGTTGTTGTGGCGTGAGTCCATCTCCTATATTTAGAGAATGCTAAAACATAAACAAAGGTATGACTTAGTGAGGTTTTAGAGTATTTTACACTTTAATAATTGAAAATTCCTAACAATGTTAGAAGTTGATTATAGCATAGTTTGGCATGTGATGAGATAAATATTTCCCACACGTGACTTTGTCAATAGTGTCAGTGTCAGCCATGGTTCAGTGGGTAGCACACTCGCCTCTGAGCCAGAAGGTTGTGGGTTTAAGTCCCACTCCAGGGACTTGAGCACATGAATCTAGGCTGACACTCCAGTGCAGTGCTGAGGGAGTGCTGCACTATCAGAGGTGCCATCTTTCGGATTAAACCGAGGCCCCGTCTGCTCTCTCAGGTGGACGTAAAGATCCCATGGCACTATTTCGAAGAAGAATAGGGGAGTTATCCCCGGTGTCCTGGCCAATATTTATCCCTCAACCAACATAACGAAAACAGATTATCTGGTCATTATCACATTGCTGTTTGTGGGAGCTTGCTGTGTGCAAATTGGCTGCAGCATTTCCCACATTACAACAGTGACTACACATCACACACTACAGGAAACTTTTTTTATCCGGCACCGACGGGACCGACGTGGTGCCGGTTCATCAAAAATTCCGGATAACCGAAAGCTATAGTAAAAGATACGGAGAGATGAGAGCTCCGTATAAAGCAACAAACCCTGTTGCTTAGCAACAGGTTCAGAACAATGGCCACAAGTTCCAAGCGTCTCTGTAGCTTAGCAACAGCTGCAGCCACACCCTTGCACAGCAACAGATGGAGAAAGGAAGTACAATATGAAGTAAAACTTACCTGAACCTACTCCTGAATTTTGCCGGTTAACCTAGATTTCCGGTTATTTAGGTGCCGGTAAATCGAAAGTTTCCTGTACTTCATTGGCTGTAAAGCACTTTGAGATGTCCGGTAGTCTTTCTTTTAATAATGAATCTGTTTCTGACTTGTGGAGACATTTATCGTGTTGTGTTGCCAGCTGCACACACATTCTATGTGCCTCTTCTGGTTACAAATTACAACTCGTGTGTGGTGAAGATCAGGGAAAAAAAGCATCTGGAATCTTATTAATCCTCTGCTGGAGCTATGAGTGCAGACATGCCTGTTTCGAGTTTGGAATCTGTGCTGTTCAAATGCATATTTTTGCCTGATTTGTTTTCCAGATAAAGACGAATGCCTCATGGGAGCTCCCCGCTGCAGCAGGCAGGCTTTCTGCATCAGGACACATGGCTCCTATACTTGTAGGTGCCAAGAAAACTTCCATGGAGATGGTCTTGTCTGCAAGGATCTGAGGAAGCGCCACACACTGTGGGCATTTTTGCGCTACAGAATGTCAAAAAGAAAAAACATTTCATATTATCCTTAAATATTATGTTGAAATTGGTTAAACACTGCAGTCACAATTTAAAATGAACCAAAGAATGTTAGTGATGACTGAATGATGAGAATATATTGGCAAGAGCTCTCAGAACTTAAGCATGTCAGGGAGAACAATGCGACTGGGAATTACTTTACCTTAGGGCAGAAATGATTTCCAATAAAACTGACAGAACTAGTGAGAACAAGCTGTTATGTTTATCAGTCAATTCCAATGTTCCAGTATGCAGTGTAAGACCCAAACTAACTTAGAGAGGGACCTTCATGTTTGACAATAGATTACAAGATAATAATCTGGGTGAGGGGTTCAGATCATGTAATTAAACAGAACAGAACATCATCAACTGAGCCCATAGATTTAATGACAATAATTCTCTGACAGGCACCTAGTATAAATCTCATCATATGACATTTAAAAAATATATTTTTGACTGCTTATTTTTCATTGCAGGTTAGCGTTGAGTTAATACGCCCTCACAGGATACCAGACTATGATATTGCGTTCACAGGATACTAGGTTGTTTTGGACAGTGACATACAGGATGATTTGCCATCCACCATATGAATTATTGTTTGCACTCCTGCCAAACAGTCTCTAAAACAAGCTTTGGGTTGGTCTCCAAACTGCAGAATACTGTGTACTAGGCATTAGGTCACTGCTTGTGCATTTTCTCTCCATACTGCTGCCATAAACAAAAATATAATACTGTCCATATAAAGAGTGCAAAATATCTGATCTTAGTCAGACCAGATCGGCCAATAGCTTGCCTCTCCTTTAGTGGAGCATCATACTGTTGATACTTTCTTCCATTTAGTTCTGCTCCTACTAGGAGTCTCCACCATTTTCCCATAAACCACTGTTATCTTCCATGATACCATTCCTCGCCCTAATAATGTTAGAATGCATTTCAAATTGATTTATGTCATTATATTAAGATACTAGCTGAAGTGCCCGGCGGTGCCGAGGCTTTTTCGAGGGCATGTTGTTGTTGGAAGAGAGAGAGAGAGCGACTGGGGGGAAGAGAGAGAGCGACTGGGGGGAAGAGAGAGAGCGACTGGGGGGAAGAGAGAGAGCGACTGGGGGAAAGAGAGGGAGGGGGGAGGGGAGGGGAGGGAGAGGGGAGGGGAAGGGGAGGGAGGGGGAGGGAAGGGGAGGGGAGGGGAGGGCGGGGGGGAGGGGAGGGGAGGGCGGGGGGGAGGGGAGGGGAGGGGGAGGGCGGGGGGGGGAGGGGAGGGTGGGGGAGGGGAGGGGCGAGGGGGCGGGAGGGGAGGGGCGAGGGGGCGGGAGGGGAGGAGTGGGAGGGGAGGAGAGGGGAGGAGGGGGAGGGGAGGGGGGAGGAGGGGGAGGGGAGGGGAGGGAGGGGAGGGAGGGGGGAGGGGAGGAGGGGGGAGGAGAGAGGGGGGGTGGGGAGGGGAAGAGTCCCCGAGCCCCCTGATCCCCGTCCCCCCAAACTCCTGAGCCCCCTGATCCCCACCCCCCGAACTCCCGAGGTTGGCCCCCCCGAGACTCGCCCCCCCCAACCAACCAAGCACCGAACTCCGGAGGCGCGATCTTCCGAGCACCGGCCTCCCGAGTTGGCTTGAAGATTGCGGCTGTGCGAGATGGCCGGCGGGCCCGGTTGCCAGGGTAACCGTTGACGCTCACCAAGCCCCGCCCCCCGGCCGAGCCAGCGAGAGAGACGCCGCGTCTCAGCTGCTCCTGCTGCGCGCGCACCCTTTAGTAAGGGAGCGGCGCTGGGCTGAGGCCGCCCCTCCAGCCTTCGAGTGGGGCCGGGAGGTGCCTAGCTTGGGCGTGGGTGCGGAGGAGAGGCCGAGGCTTCGAGGCCTACCTGTAAAAACGGGGAAAGGTAGGAAAATGAATGAGATTAGATAAGTTAATAACTTTCTAAATCATTTTTTTTTAAAACAATATGTGTTTTAAAAGCAACGTTTTTTTTAAAGACGCAGAAAGTGGGAAAAAGAAATTTAAAGTTTGGAATCAAGATGGCGGCGACTCACCTCGGTTCAGAACGATAAGGCCCGCCCACACACACACCGATTGGTCGACCGTCAGGTCACCAAAGCGTAGGATTGGTCAATCGTCCCGTCACTCGACCGTAGGAGGGCCCGGCCGCACGCGGCAGCAAGCCGCCATACGATTGGTCGACCTCGAGGTCACTCTGTCGCTAATGAGCGGATAATGAGATGCTAATGAGCGGAATGTTGAAGGTTTTTGGGATACCGCGGGCGTGATTTTAGCCCGGCCGAAACGTAAATACGCTTAAAACCGTCTTGGAAGCATAAGCTTTCTTTGGAGGTAACGCGCGCGTAGGTACGCCCTGTAACTTTCGAGCGCATAGCCCACCAGACGCACACGCGATGACAGGCAGAATGACAGAATGACAGAATGACAGACAGAATGACAGATCGACCAATTTATATATATAGATTTCAAAACAAAGGAAAATGGTTTGTCATTTTTTCAGGGAGGCACTTTCTTGTTAAATAATTTTGGTCTTCTTTTGCTCTTCCAGTAATTTATTTTTGAGCATTACTTTCCCTTCCCATAGTTTTGCTTCATGTGCGAGGACAGGCTGGAGACATGCTTCTAGTTTTTACTAATCTCATCCTAGAGATGGCCACTACAAGGTGGACAAGAGCTGCATGAGGTAATTCGCGCTCCAGTTTCCCCAAGGTAACCGGCCTTCCTGTTACTCCTGAGGTAAGCGGCCTTCCTGTTTCTCCTGAGGTAACCGGCCTTCCTGTTTCTCCCGTGGTAACCGGCCTTCCTGTTTCTCCCATGGTAACCGGCCTTCCTGTTTCTCCCGTGGTAACCGGCCTGTTATGTTCATTAATAAATAGACATTCTTATTATGAACACAGCTAGCTTTTGCTAGTTACTTTATTGAGCACATGTGGACTTGTACAGCATCTTGTAGAGGCTTCCATCTTGACTGCTGCCTTGTGGGTAGCCTAGCCTCATGGGTAATGTAGTCTTAATATAATATATAGCTGAGTAGTGTAGTCTTATACATACAGCTATATACAGCTCTACAGCTCCACCTAGTGTCCACTATAGAATGACATGCTATTGATCACTACACGGCCTTCCTGTTTCTCCCTGAGGTAAGCGGCCTTCCTGGTTCTCTTGAGGTAACCGGCCTTCCCGTTTCTCCCTGAGGTAACCAGCCTTCCTGTTTCCCTGAGGTAACCGGCCTTCCTGTTTCTCCCTAAGGTAACCGGCCTTCCTGTTTCTCCCTGAGGTAACTGGCCTTCCTGTTTCCCCTGAGGTAACCGGCCTTCCCGTTTCTCCCTGAGGTAACCGGCCTTCCTGTTACTCCTGAGGTAACCGACCTTCCTGTTTCCCTGAGGTAACCGGCCTTCCCGTTTCTCCCTGAGGTAACCAGCCTACCCGTTTCTCCCTGAGGTAACCGGCCTTCCTGTTACTCCTGAGGTAACCGGCCTTCCTGTTTCTCCCTGAGGTAACCGGCCTTCCTGTTTCTCCCTGAGGTAAGCGGCCTTCCTGCTTCTCCTGAGGTAACCGGCCTTCCCGTTTCTCCCTGAGGTAACTGGCCTTCCTGTTTCTCCCTGAGGTAACTGGCCTTCCTGTTTCCCCCAACGTAACTGGCCTTCCTGTTTCTCCCTGAGGTAACCGGCCTTCCTGTTTCTCCCTGAGGTAACCAGCCTTCCTGTTTCCCCCAAGGTAACCGGCCTTCCTGTTTCCCCCTGAGGTAACCGGCCTTCCCGTTTCTCCCTGAGGTAACCGGCCTTCCTGTTTGTTAAGTCTGTGTGTTCCAGTTATGGTTAATATGAATCACTGCACACAGACCACAAGAATAACTTTAACAGGTCTTTACTAGTCGAAGGTCAGGGCTGAACTGAATACAATATTATTACACTGTGCTTATATACCGGTGTGGTCACCACCGGTATTACGTATACAGCAGCCAAAGAAAGTAGTACCTTTCTTAAGGTGGACCAGGCTTAAGTTCTCTTAAGGTGGAACAGGTTACATACACCACAATCCTCCCTTTTTAGCTTAACAGTCATATCCCCAAATAAACATAACATATATACATATATAACTTCAGGTATAACAGTTCAAAGGTTCAGCCTCTCAGGAGGCTTTCTGATTCGGCTTGGATAACGCCTTTCAGTGGTCTCTGATTCTTGTTGTTGAGGTGCCTCCTCTAGTTGGTTGCCAATGTATTGGGTGTCTTCATCATCAAATACATTCTCGGCCGAGGTAGATGCTTCAGGTTCATGAACGTCTTCCACAGCTGTCTCTGTCACAACCATGGGTTCGACCCTTGCTCTCGACTCTACCAGTTGATCCGCATGACGCCTTATCACATTATGACCAATATCTACGGTGTACATCAGAGGTCCTTGTCTGGCCCGGATTGTTCCGGACTGCCATTTGTCGTTTCCATAGCCCCTTGCCATCACTGGTTGTCCTACGTCGAAAGTTCGAGTGGTCTTGCTGTTAATATGCCGAAACTGTTTGTTTTCCACTTCCCTCCGCACATTTGGTTTTAACAAGTCCAACTTGGACCGCAACCTCCTGTTATAAAACATCATAGCAGGACTTTGGTTAATCACGGCATGATCGGCGTTTCTATATGACATCAGGAACTTATCGACCTTGTGTTGCAGCGGAATCTGATCATCATTCATGGCCTTAATAGCCTTTTTGAATGTCTGGACAAATCTTTCAGCCAACCCGTTTGTCGTCGGATGATATGGGGCAGAGGTATAATGTTTAACTCCATTCTTCTTTAAGAATTGTTGGAATTCTTCCGATACAAACTGTGGTCCGTTGTCCGAACAGATCTGTTCTGGCAATCCGTTCCTTGCGAATATTGTTCTTAACACCGCAATTGTCTTTTCTGAAGTAGTGGTATTCATCTTGATCACTTCTGGCCATTTGGAATGTGCGTCCACCGCGATTAGGAACATGGAGTCCATGAATGGACCAGCAAAGTCAATGTGTATGCGTTGCCATGGGGCTGAAGGCCATTCCCATGGGTGTAGCGGTGCTATCGGAGGTGCATTTTGCACTTTTTGACACCCAGCGCAGCTTTTCGTTAACTCCTCAATCTGTTGGTCAATACCCGGCCACCATACGTAAGCCCTAGCAAGACTTTTCATTTTAACTCCCCCCAGATGACCTTCATGTAGTTCTTTTAAAACTCTTTCCCTTAACTTGGGAGGAATAATCACTCTTGTCCCGTACATCAAAGTACCATGGCAGACGGACAGCTGGTCTCGCCTTGCCGAGAATGCCGGTAACAGAGGACCACCCCGTGTTGGCCATCCTTTCACTGTCACCTCGTAGACTCTGGACAGTGTTGGGTCGTTCCTGGTTTCTCTTTCAATACTTGCGTTGATGACAGGTAAACACTCGATAATGGTCGAATGAAATAACTCAACAGGGTCAACTTCCGTCGTGTCTTCATCTTCAGGTAGTGGCAGGCGCGACAGGCCATCAGCATTGCCATGCTGTTTCGTACCTTTGAATTCTATCTGATATTGATGTGCCCCTAAGAAAAGAGACCAGCTCTGGAGACGCTGTGCTGTCATCACCGAAACACCCTTCTTAGGGTTAAAAATGGACACCAACGGTTGATGGTCCGTCAGAAGTGTGAATTTTTTGGCCCTGTAGGTAATGATTAAACTTCTTCACTCCCCATACAAGGCTAAGGGCCTCCCTATCGATCTGTGCATAGTTGCGCTCAGCGGAGGTCAATGATCTGGATGCAAACGCGACTGGCCTTTCCGTGCCATTTGGCAATTTATGTGAGAGTACTGCCCCAATACCATATGGAGAAGCATCACAAGCCAACCGAATAGGCAGTGTCGGGTTGAAGTGAGCCAACACTTCCTCTGAGGTGATCAATTCTTTGCTTTTGCGAAATGCCTTCTTACAGTTTTCGCCCCAGTCCCATGGTACCCCTTTCTGTAAAAGAGCGTTCAACGGATGCAGCACCGTGGATAGATTTGGCAGAAATTTATGGTAGTAGTTAATTAATCCTAGAAACGACCTCAACTGAGAGACATTCTCCGGAGCGGGAGCCTTTACAACTGCCGCTATCTTGTCAGGAGACTTATGAAGCCCCTCCCGGTCAATGACATGACCACAGTACGAGATCCGCTTCTGGAAGAACTCACATTTCTGCCGATTTACCCTAAGTCCATACTCTTTCAGTCTGTTGAGCACCAGTTCCAAGTTAGCGAGATGCTGTTCATCACCATCACCTGTGATCAGAATGTCGTCCAGGTAACATTGTGTGCCTGGAATTCCCTGTAATACCTGCTCCATGGCCCTCTGCCAAATTGCTGGAGCCGATGCCACACCAAAAACCAGCCTATTGTACCGGTACAACCCTCGATGCGTGTTGATCGTGAGGTATTGGCGTGACTCTTCTTCAACCTCCATCTGCAAGTACGCCTGCGCCAGGTCTATCTTGGTGAAGTGTTTCCCGCCAGACAATGAAGCGAAAATATCCTCAATCCGTGGAAGCGGATACTGCACCGTGTGAAGCACCGGATTAACGGTGATCTTGAAATCTCCACAGATGCGAACCTTCCCTGGATCTCCTGGCTTATTGTTCGCAGGACGTTTCATAACGGGAACAATGGGCGTAGCCCACTCACTCCAATCTACTTTAGACAGTACCCCTGAACGTTCTAGTGCTTCCAGCTCCGCTTCAACCGCAGGTCGTATTGCATAGGGTACCGGTCTGGCTTTAAAAAATTTTGGTTGTGCATGTTCATCAATCTTGATGTTTGCCGTAATTCCTCTCAGTGTTCCCAGTCCCGGCTGGAACACCTCTTTAGCCTAATCCAATATTCTGGACAATCGTTTAGGTTTGACAGCTGTTTCCCCGGAATCTACCGTTAGTGCTTTCAAGGAGTGCCAGTCCATATTCATTTTCCTAATCCACTCCCGTCCTAGTAGTGGTGGACCTCCTTCAGGTAGCACATATAAGTCCATTACTTGGCTTCCTTCGCCCTTGTGGACCACTTCTACCTCTATTTTTCCGATGGGGTACACTCTTTGCCCCGTGTACATTTTCAATATAATCTCCGTATCCTGTAAGGGAATATGTTGGAATAACCTTCTATAATCTTTCTTATTCATGACCGTCAATGCCGATCCAGTGTCCAATTCCATTTTTACTTGGACTCCTGCTATCTTAAGAGTGACCCAAATTGTCTGGAGGTCTGTATCCTTACCAACGTTGTGTATTCTTAAGCTATCCAGTTCATTACTGCTAGCATCTGAATATGACTTCTGTTCAGTCAAACTGTTCTTTGTCACCTTGTGTACCTTTGCATATTTTCCTTGCGGTGACTTTTTATTGCTGGCCTTCTTTCCTGACCGGCATACTTTAGCTATGTGGCCAAACCTGCCACACGTTCTGCATTCTTGGTTTTTAAACCAACACTGGTTCTGATCGTGCGTTGTCTTTCCACAACGATAACATTTGACAGAACTCAAACCCAATTTGTTTGTACCGAGTTCCGGTGGCCGTAGCTGCATTACTGCCGTGCCTCTCGCTGAGGCCTCGTGTGCTGCTGCCATAGTGACCGCCTTCTCGAGAGACAGCTCATTCTCCTCGAGCAGTCGCCTTTGTGTATCCTGTTTAAATAAACCACACACAAATCTATCTCGAAGTGCCTCTGTCAGTCCCGTTCTAAACTAACAATATTTTGCTAGCTTACGTAATTCCATCAAATATTCAGCATTGCTTTCATTTCTCGCGCTTGTCTTCTTCCCCCGCCTACTAAAATGGCGGCTTCCCGCGCTTGTCTTCTTCCCCGCCTACGAAAATGGCGGCTTCCCGCGTTTGCCTTTCTCCCCCGCTGGCTGTAATGGCAATTGCCGTATTGCTGCCGTTCGCCCCTCCCCAGCAGTTCTCAATTCGTGCCTCCCAGCCCCTCTTGCAGTCCGGTCCTTTCCACCGGCTGCGGCTGAGTTCTCCGCGTTTTTTTTTAATTTTCTCCCGCACCTTGCGCTGTCCCGGTCGCTGCGCCTCGCGGCCTCGGTAGCTGCCCGGCATTTTTCACCGGTCACGGTCGAGCTCTCTCCCGATGCTGTTGCGTCTCCCAGCCCGCTTGCAGCCTGGTTTTTTACACCGGCTGTGTTTGCATTCACCGCGGCTCCCGTGCCTTACGCTGCCCCAGTCTCAGCGCCTCTGGCCCCGACTTCTGTCCGGCTCTTTTCCCCGGCCGTGGTCGAGTTCTCCGCCCTTATATCCTCCGTTTTCCCTCCCCTACTCCACAGCCAACGTGGCCGACTTGCTGCTCGTCGCTGATCGGCTTACCCACCACCGTGGTAGAAGGGATGATCACTGCCTGTCGCTGATGGAAGGCTTCGTGTCAGGATTCTTCCTTTGCTCTTCAGACCCGAGTCTTTTCTCAGCAGGATGATGAGGGCGGATGCCTCTTCTCGACGCCCGTTAAACTGCCTTGGATGTATCTCTGCCGCAGGGTAAGATCGTACTCGTCGCCACTGTTAAGTCTGTGTGTTCCAGTTATGGTTAATATGAATCACTGCACACAGACCACAAGAATAACTTTAACAGGTCTTTACTAGTCGAAGGTCAGGGCTCAACTGAATACAATATTATTACACTGTGCTTATATACCGGTGTGGTCACCACCGGTATTACGTATACAGCAGCCAAAGAAAGTAGTACCTTTCTTAAGGTGGACCAGGCTTAAGTTCTCTTAAGGTGGAACAGGTTACATACACCACACTGTTACTCTGAGGTAACCGGCCTTCCTGTTACTCCTGAGGTGGGAGGTAAAAATGAAGGGATAGTAGCCCAAGACACAGACCAGAGAGGCAGGCAAGTGATGAAGAAGCCCAGCACCTGAACCCATGTTTGATGGGATGAAATGAAGGTGGTGCTGGAGGTCACTTCAAGGAACCATGAGTAGTGAGGAGGTCACTTCATGGCCCCACTCCCACAAGACCCCACTCCCACAGGACACCACTCCCACAGGGCCCCACTCTCACAGGGCCCCACTCCCACAGGGCCCCATTCCCACAGGACACCATTCCCACAGGACACCACTCCCACAGGACACCATTCCCACAGGGCCCCACTCCCACAGGGCCCCACTCCCACAGGGCCCCACTCCCACAGGGCACCATTCCCACAGGACACCATTCCCACAGGGCCCCACTCCCACAAGACACCATTCCCACATGGCCCCACTCCCACAGGACACCATTCCCACAGGGCCCCACTCCCACAGGGCCCCACTCCCACAGGGCCCCACTCCCACAGGGCACCACTCCCACAGGGCCCCACTCCCACAGGACAACATTCCCACAGGACCCCACTCCCACAGGGCACCACTCCCACAGGACACCATTCCCACAGGACACCATTCCCACAGGGCCCCACTCCCACAGGGCCCCACTCCCACAGGGCCCCATTCCCACAGGGCCCCACTCCCACAGGGCACCACTCCCACAGGACACCATTCCCACAGGACACCATTCCCACAGGGCCCCACTCCCACAGGGCACCACTCCCACAGGACACCATTCCCACAGGACACCATTCCCATAGGGCCCCACTCCCACAGGGCCCCACTCCCACAGGACAACATTCCCACAGGGCACCACTCCATGAGTAGTGAGGAGGTCACTTCATGGCCCCACTCCCACAAGACCCCACTCCCACAGGACACCACTCCCACAGGGCCCCACTCCCACAGGGCCCCACTCCCACAGGGCCCCATTCCCACAGGACACCATTCCCACAGGACACCACTCCCACAGGACACCATTCCCACAGGGCCCCACTCCCACAGGGCCCCACTCCCACAGGGCCCCACTCCCACAGGGCACCATTCCCACAGGACACCATTCCCACAGGGCCCCACTCCCACAAGACACCATTCCCACATGGCCCCACTCCCACAGGACACCATTCCCACAGGGCCCCACTCCCACAGGGCCCCACTCCCACAGGGCCCCACTCCCACAGGGCACCACTCCCACAGGACACCATTCCCACAGGACACCATTCCCATAGGGCCCCACTCCCACAGGGCCCCACTCCCACAGGACACCATTCCCACAGGACAACATTCCCACAGGACAACATTCCCACAGGGCCCCATTCCCACAGGACAACATTCCCACATGGCCCCACTCCCACAGGACACCATTCCCACAGGACACCATTCCCACAAGACACCATTCCCACAGGACCCCACTCCCACAGGACACCACTCCCACAGGACAACATTCCCACAGGTCACCATTCCCACAGGACACCATTCCCACAGGGCACCACTCCCACAGGTCACCACTCCCACAGGGCCCCATTCCCACAGGGCCCCACTCCCACAGGGCCCCATTCCCACAGGGCCCCACTCCCACAGCGCCCCACTCCCACAGGGCCCCACTCCCACAGGACAACAGTCCCATAGGACAACATTCCCACAGGGCACCACTCCCACAGGACAACATTCCCACAGGGCCTCACTCCCACAGGACAACATTCCCACAGGGCCCCACTCCCACAGGGCCCCACTCCCACAGGACAACATTCCCACAGGGCCCCACTCCCACAGGACAACATTCCCACAGGACACCACTCCCACAGGGCACCACTCCCACAGGACAACATTCCCACAGGGCCCCATTCCCACAGAGCCCCACTCCCACAGGGCCCCACTCCCACAGGGCACCATTCCCACAGGACACCATTCCCACAGGGCCCCACTCCCACAGGACCCCATTCCCACAGGGCACCATTCCCACAGGACACCACTCCCACAGGGCCCCATTCCCACAGGGCACCATTCCCACAGGACACCACTTCCACAGGGCACCACTCCCACAGGACACCATTGCCAGCAAGGTGTCATGGAGGCATGTTGCTGACCACAGCTAACCATTACTATCACTATCTGTGCCAGCTCTATGCTCCATGGTAGTTCCCGGTGTACTTGCAGTAGATGGGACATCTCTGCATCTGGCTCACCAATCACCTGGATCCTGTAATATATTTTCATGAAGATAGTTCCCCTTCAAACCTGAAATGTTTCAGAAAATTAATTTGTTTGTGTGACGTGCAATCATTCATGCTTGTGCTAAGCTTGTACCAAGATGGCATTATTCCACATGTTTAATGTTAATAATGGATAGGTAGGTGGGACTATGTTGGATGCCAATTTGTCATGTCATTGCTTTCTATGCTCATTTTGTTGTTCCAAATTCACTGTATCTATTGAGCTAGTAATAAGTAGTCAGCTCAACAACAGTTCAACAATTATGGTTCTTAGTTCAGAGTGTCAAATGTTGGTCGGACTCAGTAAGTTGTGATGTGCCTCAATAATTCCGAGACTCGATGTTAGCGAAACAAAACAAGGCTTTTATTAACTTAGAAAGTAACACGTAAGAGAGAGAGGTATCTTCCTTCTGGAGACTGAGGCCAGACTGAGCTAGCTTACAAAAGGGGCCAGGTATGGGCGGAGCCCTACACACAGCACATTCCAATAAACAATACAATGAGGACTGGGGGAAGGGAGATGACACTGAAACCGACCACAGTCACAGGCAGTGATGAATGGAATATTTCATCACAAGTTGCATACATCCAGTACTTTATTGGTTAACAAGTTGTTTGAATCACTTACAAGGAAAATGACACGGGACTCACTTCCCTGTGTGCTAGCTTAAAACAATATTACCCGTTTGAAAATTGATCAGCCTTCGCGCTGGTGTCCTACAACAAGTCCCGGACTTGTGGCTCCTCCCTTCTCGAGTATGATTCCTAGGTTCTCGCTGCCAGGTTCTCGCTGCTCAACTACCTCTTGGCTCCCTTCTTTTATTATACCTATATTTTACTACCTATGTGCCGCCCCCCGCCCCCATAAGACCGTTTGCACAAAGTTGCTCTAATCAGTCATGAGAGCTCTTGACAGTTAGCTCACAGCTTCTGTGATCATCACAACAGGATGGTCAAGGCGGCTGTGTGCAGATTCGGCCATTTTGTCTGAGATGTGTTCATCCTTAGCCAATCAGTATCCTTGGTCATTTAGGGAAATCCAGAGGTTCCTTATTATATGATTTGCGACTGCTCAACCATTAGACTAGATTGTCACCCTTATCTTGAGTTAATTATTGTTATTGACTCGATCATCCTGCAAGCTTGTCATTTTTTGCAGGCCTGTTAACTATGTTATTTGAGCAGCCCTAGGCCCCCAGCTTCCAGTTTTTGTTTATTTGAGATCTCACTGGCTGCAGTTTTCGCAGTCCTCGACCATTTTCTAAAGGCACCAGTTCATATTTCTACAATTTACAAAGCAAAATGTAAGTAAAAATCATGCTTCCTATAAAATGGTAATGATATGCAATATATATGGGGGAAAAATTCGGTTGGTTGGCACCTCCCGTTAGTGTCTCCAGGGGCGCTAACAGGGCGCTAACGACCTACCGCCCGAGCGTGGCCATTTTAGCGCCACCCGCAAAATTGACCTGGCACTTTGCAGTGGCATTAAACACTACCGCCACCATCTCTTGCGCCTGGAGAGCGTGACGTCATCAAAGTGCGCAACGCCCCGGTCCGGAAATTGATTCTCGTCCCCTGCCTTAGCACCTGCCACTAGGAACGACAGGTAGAGGGGGATGTTTTGCAGTTAGCTGGGAGCTGGGGAGCGCTATTTAAAGGCGCGCGCTTCCTGCTTTTTCCTGTCAACAAAATATTTTGCATACGCAGGTTGAGAGAGGGAGAGAGGCATCTGGAGACATTTAACGCTGTCCTACAAGGAATTTTGTTCCTCACCAACACTTTTCAGGTTCCCATTTCCGTCAGCTTTATCACTACCATATTTAGGAGATTAAATGGGGGCTGTACTAACTCGGGGCATTGTCCTCCAGCTTCACCTTCGGAGGCAGCAGAGAGAGAGTGGCAAACGTGGCCAGAGGGAGGAGGGCCAACAGGTAGGGTATTCCGGGAGCATTTCTCCTATATTCATTTGTCCGAGGAGCAGTGTTTTAGAAGGCTGCGCTTCAGCAAGGAGGTGGTCACAGAGCTCTGCCACCTCCTTCAAACAAAGAACATAAGAAATAGAAGCATGAGTAGGCCATTCGGTCCCTCGAGCCTGCTCCGCCATTCAATAAGATTATGGCTGAACTGATCTTGGCCTCAACTCCACTTTCCTGCCCGTTTCCCATAACCCTTGATTCTCCTGTTTTTCAAAAATCTGTCTATCTCCATCTTGAATATATTCAACAAATGATTCAACATCTCCCTCCAACACAGGGGTCACTGGACAGGGATCAGGAGCAGGAACCTGGGCTGATTCACCCCCTCCCTCACCCAGGGCTCACTGGACAGGAATCCGGAGCAGGAACCCGGGATGATTCACCCTCTCCCTCAAAGCCAGGGGTCACTGGACAGGGATCCAGAGCAGGAACCTAGGCTGATTCATCCCCTCCCTAACCCAGGAGCTCCAGCCTCAGCTCAGGAACAGGACATCTCTGTTGGTGGCAGTGAAGGTGATGGTAGCTCTCAATTTCTATTCCAGCGGCTACTTCCAGGCTTCAACTGGGGATATTGCAAACATCTCCCAGTTCGCCATCCATTGTTGCATCTGGGGGGTCACAAATGCCCTATACCAAAGGAGAAGGGAGTACATCTCTTTCCCCATGACCCGAGACAAACAACGTGAACCCGCATGTGGCTTCGCTAAGATAGCGGGCTTCCCCATGGTTCAGGGCACCATTGACTGCACGCATGTGACATTGCGGGCACCTCGTGAAAATGCAGAGGTTTTCCATAACCGCAAAGGCTTCCACTCTCTTAACATCCAGTTGGTTTGCGACTACAGACAGCACATCCTCACTGTCAATGCCTGCTACCCTGGCAGCAGCCACGATGCATTCACCTTGCGCCGGACTGGTGTCCCAGACCTGTTCCAGCTACCGCATCACCCTCATGGCTGGCTCCTCGAGGACAAGGGTTAGCCACTCTGTTCCTGGCTAATGACATCGCTCCATAATCCCAACACTCCTGCTGAGCTTGCATACAATGAGAGCCACAGCGCCACTAGGAACCTCATTGAGCAGACAATTGGCATCTTGAAGCAACGATTCCACTGTCTTGACCACTCTGGAGGAGCCCTGCAGTACTCTGTTGAAATCTCGACTCCGAGTAAGACTCTAGACACCGGGTTCCAGCAGAAAAGTAACACTTTAATGTTTTACTTGCACAAGGGAAGCATGTCTCAGTCAATGGCTGAGGCAACAACTTCAACGAGCACTCTTTCGGACTCTATATTTATACAGTGTAACAAACAACTCCTGATTGACACATCATTATCATACATCAAACCGTTTCATGCACAAGAACAATGAATAGAACATCTTATCACATTCCTGTACGTACACATAGTTAATCATTGCTACATACACAAAGACATCTGTCACCACAGACTTACTCCTGTTCTTCTTACATTCCTCAGTTCCTTTTATCTACAGGCTGTACCTTGGGAGCGGCTTTGGTACTTAGCACATTCTGTTCTGGCTGCGTTCCAACAGTCTTGCATCAGCTATTTCAATACTTGAACTTTTAACCCATGTCAACTAGTCCATCATGCTTTACGAAATTGACACAAAACTATACAGGATATTTTATATTTCCACAACTCCCCTGATTGAATATCAGTTTTCATATTTGTGTGCTGCATGCTTCACCACCTCGCAATTCTGAGGACGCAGCCATTGCCACCAGGGACAGGTGGACCACCTCAGGAGGAGGAGGAAGAGGAAGAGAAAGAGAAAGAGGAGGAGGAGGAGGAAGAGGAAGAGGAGGAGGAGGAAGAGGAAGAGGAAAAGGAAGAGGAGGAGAGGGAAGAGGAGGAGGAGGATGATGATGAGGAGGAGGAGGAGAAGCAGCGAGGGAGAGAGGCGCTTAATGTTGCCTCTGCAAGGGCTGTTCGTGAACGGCTGATAAGACAGTGCTTCTGATGAATGACAGAGAAGATGGGGGGAAAATTAGGTCGCAACCCCTTTGGGGCGCTAACATCGCCGGGGCGCTACTTTTAGTGCCCCGAAAAAGTAAGCACCCCAAAATTCACTGGTAGCACCCCAAGAGCTACTGGAAACGCCCCGCCTCCCTCTTGGGGTGCCGCAAGAAAATATTGCGGCTCTATGTGCCATGGTACTGCAGGCCTTCCTCCCCTTATTAAAGGGGAGGGGCCTTGCGTAGCACAACCCGGGACCCAGCTGGGCCACCAGGGATCGGAGTGCCGGCAAAAGAGCCCGGCACTCAAGAGAAGTACCCGTCTCACGGAGCACAGCCGGCACCCCGTGGGGGTGCTGCACGGGAGGCTGGGGTCATCAACATGGGCAGGTGCTCTCAGGCGGCCAACAACAAAAATGGCCGCCCGGCACCTCCCCTTTAATTTGCGCCGCCCAGCCGCAGGTAGGGCCCCCTGACCCCGTCGGACATAGAGTCTGGTGGTAAGTCAGGGGGCGTTACCGAAGATTGCGGCCGGGGCGCTGCGCATGGTGATGACATCATCACCGGCGGCGCAGCGCCGTGGGGTGCTAATGGTTACCGCCGCTGCTAACCTCCCGCTGAATTTCGCGGGAGACGTTTCGGCGCCGTGCCTGGGCGCTAGGGGATTTGTGCCCTAGGGCGCTAACAGGAGGCACAAATCAACCGAATTTTTAGGCCGATGGCTTTTGGGATGAAAAAGCACATCATACAACCATCCCGCAGCCCCGGGCAAAGCTCCAATGAGTAAAATGAGCAAAGTTGTCAAGCTTAAATAAAAACTTTTATTTTTCTGACAAACTGTGTCTTATTAAGCACAGTCAATAACAAACAAACACAACAATTCATTAACTAACAAAACTGGTTCTTACCACATCAAGATAAACGTTAACAGAGTGAACAATATATTAACATAAACATCCAACTTTGGGACAAATATTCCCCCCATTTGTTTGAGAATTTTTAGTTATTCGCCCTTCGAGGATGATCTCCCTCCCCTTCACACTTCCCCCCTTCCCACCCTACTGCTCCTCCGTAATGTGGCCCCAGTGGCTGCAGCAAGGCTGGTGGAAGGCTGCTGAATGTTGAATCCAGAGACTGCAGATGGCCCTCAAACAGCTCTGAGCCTGGAGGGCCCGGTTGCAGACTGCACCAACTCTGCATCGGCGGCGGCAGTCTGGACTGGCTGGGTTACAGGTAATGGCAAGTGCAATGGCGGAGTGGCAGTGGTGGCAGCAGGAATGCTGTCATCCTGAGAGAGGACAGCAGGTTCCTGCTCAACCGATACACTGCCACTCCCATGGGGCAGTACCACAGCATCCGGAGCAATCTGCTTGAGCACAGATTGCTGGCCTGCTGTGGCACCGTAAGAGGTTCCAGCGGATTGGAAAACCGTTAATGTAACACCCCTATTTAAGAAAGGAGGGAGACAGAAAGCAGGAAACTATAGACCAGTTAGCCTAACATCTGTTGTTGGGAAAATGCTGGAGTCCTTCATTAAGGAAGCAGTAGCAGGGCATTTAGAAAAACATACTGCAGTCAAAGAGAGTCAGCATGGTTTTAGGAAAGGGAAATCATGTTTAACAAATTTGCTGGAGTTCTTTGAGGATGTAACAAGCAGGGTGGACAAGGGTGAGCCAGTGGATGTGGTGTATTTGGATTTCCAGAAAATTTCGATAAGGTGCCACATAAAAGGTTACTGCATAAGATAAGAGCTCACGGAGTTGGGGGTAATATATGAGCATGGATACAGAATTGGCTAACTAATAGAAAGCAGAGAGTCGGGATAAAGGGGTCAGTTTCTGGTTGGCAAATGGTAACTAGTGGGGTGCCACAAGGATCGGTGCTGGGGCCCCAACTATTTACAATCCACATTAATGACTTAGATGAAAGGATCGAGTGTAATGTAGCCAAGTTTGCGGATGATACAAAGATGGGTGGGAAAGCAAGTTGTGCAGAGGACTCAAAGAATCTGCAAAGGGATATAGACAGGCTAGGTGAGTGGGCAAACATTTGGCAGATGGAGTATAATGTGGGAAAGTGCGATGTTATCCACTTTGGTAGGAAAAATAAAAAAGCAAACTATTATTTAAATGGAGAGAGATTACAAAATGCTACAGTTCAGAGGGACCTGGGGGTCCTTGTGCATGAAACACAAAAAGTTAGTGTGGTGTATGTGCCTTTAAGAGCAATTGTGGTGTATGTGCCTTTAAGAGCCCCAGGTGTGCGTAATGCCGGTAATTGCCACTTGGGCTATATAAGCCTGTGTATTGTATATATCCTTTAGAACCCCCCCCAGATTTGCTTAGTAAATACCTATGAACCAACTCCTGTCTTCAGTGTCTTTATCTACACACGGACACTACAGTGGCGACGAAGTGGAAACGGACTTACCTGCAATTCGGCAGCACCTCAAGGACATCGATTCCTCCAGCGTCCAGAAGACTCAAGGAAGTAATAGAAACTGTGGTTTCACCAGCTGGCCAAGCTGGTGGCAGGTACTGCACTAATCCTTCCTGGGCGTCAGGCTGGGGCTCCAGCGGCGGGCTCTACAGCTGAGACAGGCAGCGAAATCGGAGGCAAGCAATAACGGACTGGGAGGGTGCACTCGGGAGACGGCCGGCGCGGCAAGCAGGTCAGCGTTTAGACCTCCATCGGGAACGAGTCTCCAACAGTGAATAAACGGAAACCACAGTAAAACAGCGTTGTTATCGGTAGCAGCGGCGGGAAAGCGCAGGAAGCGCCATATCGTTGCTACAGAGAGAAAAAAAAAAAGCGCGGGAAGCGCCATATCTTTTTTGAAATGCCTAAGTCTGGCAATATTGATGCTTTTGATAACAAAACAGAGCCTAACTTTGGCAATATTGATGTTTTTGATAACAAGATAGAGGATTGGACCACATATGTAGAAAGAGTGGAGGTGTTTTGCACCGCAAATGGAATAGAAGATGAAAAAAAAGCTTCAGTGCTTCTGGATCTAATGGGCGCAGAAACATACAAGCTGTTACGCAACTTAATCACTCCAGCCGAACCGATGGACAAGAATTTTGAGGAGATTGTTGATACCCTACACTGCCAATTCGAGGCAGGACTGGCAGATTCTCTGCAAGACAAATTCATCTGCGATCCCCTAAGTGTAGAAACACAAAAAAAGGTACCTTCTGGAAAAGATTTAACACTGGACAAGGCTTTCAGTGCAATAGGAGCGGCAAAGATACAGCAAAGGCCACAGGACTTCGGCACCCATGAAATGACACGGGATTTCGAGAGATGTTATCGCTGCGGCAGATCCAACCATGACCAGAGGGATTGCTGGTTCAAAGAAAAAGCATGCAGGCGATGCGGAAAGATGGGACACATTCCACGTGTATGCCGATCTGAAAATAAAAAATCCACTAACGGGAAAAGAATCAATAAGGAAAAGCACAGAAAGGTACAAATGATGACGGACAGTAGCTCCAAAGACCAGAAGAGCGATAGCGACTCCGGGAACAAGAGACTAAGCTCTCTGGCAATTACATAATGTAATTGCCAATGAAGATTACCAGACCATTTGGGTTACCCTCATAATAGCAGGGTCCCCAGTTAAAATGGAGCTAGATACAGGATCAGCTCTAACCGTAATAAATCGACGAGATTACGAGAGGCTATTTTCGCATATACCTCTAAAAGACACATCCATTATCTTAAAAACATATACGGGGCAGAAAGTATACCCCAAAGGAAAAATAAAGGTGCCTGTGGTATACAACGGCAAAGAAATACAAAAGTTGTATTTATACATTCTACAAGATGGTGGTCCACCGTCGTTGGGACGTGAATGGATAAGGAAGATACGTTTAGACTGGCACTCCATTCAGGCACTGACGGTGACCAGTAAGGAAAAAAACAATGATGACATCATACCTGAACGATTAAAAGACATCTTGGCCAACGCCAAAGAAGTGTTTCAAGAGAAACTAGGAACCTTGAAAGGCATCACCGCCTCAATAAAAGTGGAAGATGCAGCAATTCCAAAAATTTTTAAGGCAAGACCGGTGCCATACGCAATACGTCCGGCAGTCGAGGCAGAGCTGGAGAATTTGGAAAAGGCAGGCGTATTATCCAAAATAGATTGGAGCGAATGGGCAACACCCATCGTTCCAGTCATGAAAAAAACATTGAAAAATAACTCTGAGGAACAGAGAAAAATTCGCATCTGTGGGGACTTTAAGGTGACTGTAAACCCAGTCCTTCACACGGTACAGTATCCTCTTCCGAGGATAGAAGATATTTTCGCCTCACTATCCGGAGGAAAACGTTTCACAAAAATTGACTTGGCACAGGCATATCTACAGATGGAGGTTGAGGAGACCTCTAAAAAGTATCTCACAATAAACACACACAAAGGCCTGTACCAGTACAATCGACTGGTTTTTGGAGTAGCATCAGCTCCAGCTATCTGGCAAAGAGCTATGGAGCAAGTCCTGCAAGGGATTCCGGGGACTCAGTGTTACCTAGACGACATCCTTATAACAGGAGAAAACGACAACGAGCACCTTGCCAATTTGGAGCAGGTGCTCACTAGGCTGAAAGAACGGGGCCTACGAGCAAATCGCCCCAAGTGCGAATTTTTCCAAAATCAGATATCATATTGTGGCCACATAATTAATAAGGAAGGGTTGCATAAGTCACCTGAAAAAATTGAAGCAGTTATAAAAGCCCCAGCACCTGAAAATGTTTCACAATTGAGGTCATTCCTGGGATTAATAAATTACTATCATAAATTTTTACCGAACTTACCAACTATTCTACACCCTCTTAATGATCTTCTACACACAGGAGTGATTTGGAAATGGAACGAAGACTGTAAACGTGCCTTCCATAAATGTAAAGACTTAATCACATCCGAGAAAGTTTTGGCTCATTACAACCCATCACTACCAATCAGACTGGCATGCGATGCATCCCCTTACGGCATAGGAGCGGTATTGTCCCATAGATTCCCTGATGGCTCGGAACGGCCGATAGCTTTTGCGTCACACTCATTGAACTCAGCTGAGCGTAACTATTCCCAGATAGACAGGGAAGCACTCAGCCTGGTATGGGGAGTGAAGAAATTCAACCATTACCTACACGGACAAAAATTTACCTTGCTGACTGACCATCAACCCCTCATCTCCATATTCAACCCTAAGAAAGGTGTCCCCATTATGACGGCACAAAGACTACAGAGGTGGTCCCTTTTTCTAGGGGCACACCAATACAACATTGAATACAAAGGGTCAAAACAGCATGGGAATGCTGACGGTTTATCGCGCCTGCCGTTGCCAACGATAGAAGAGGCACCTACAGTAGACCCAGTAGAGATATTCCACTCTACCATAGTGGAATGTCTACCGGTGACAAATTCTGCCATTGAAAGGGAGACCAGAAATGACCCTACTCTCTCACGGGTCTACGATTTAACAATGAAGGGATGGCCAGCACATGGCGAACCATTGTTGCCAGCATTCTCACAAAGAAGAGAACAGCTGTCAGTGTGCCGAGGAACCTTGATGTGTGGATCCAGAGTGGTGATTCCACCCAAACTCCAGGATAAAGTGCTAAAGGAGCTTCACGAGGGGCATCTGGGTGGAGTGAAAATGAAGAACCTAGCTAGGGCGTTTGTATGGTGGCCAGGTATCGATGGAGACATCGAAGACATGACCAAGAGCTGCCTAGGATGCCAGAAGGTCCAAAATGCTCCGCCACAGGCCCCTCTACATCCATGGGAGTGGCCCTCATCTCCCTGGCAAAGGGTGCACATCGACTTTGCTGGTCCATTTATGGACTCAATATTCTTAATCGCAGTTGATGCACACTCCAAGTGGCCGGAGGTAATAAAGATGTCCTCCACCACCACGGAAAAAACCATCACAGTATTAAGGACCATCTTTGCCAGGAATGGGCTGCCGGAACAGATATGTTCTGATAATGGACCGCAATTTGTGTCCGAAGAATTCAGAAAGTTCTTAAAGAACAATGGGGTAAAGCACTACACGTCTGCCCCATACCATCCCGCCACCAATGGATTGGCTGAAAGGTTTGTCCAGACCTTTAAGAAGGCCATAAAGGCCATGGGTAATGAAGACATAAAACTTCAGCACAAGGTGGATAACTTCTTATTTGCATATAGGAATGCAACACATATGCTTACAAACCAAACTCCCGCCATGATGTTCTACAATAGAAACCTAAGATGCCGGCTGGATTTGGTCAAGCCCAACATCCGAAGGGACGTGGAGAACCGGCAGTTTCAGGGCATGAATGAAAGGCCAACTAGGGCCTTCCAGATAGGCCAACCGGTTTTGGCCCGGGACTACCGTACCGAGAAATGGCAGCCTGGAACTATCTGCACATGACTAGGACCACTGATGTATACCGTGGACATCGGAGAAAGCATAATAAGGCGCCATGCTGACCAAATCATCAAGTCATCTGAAAAGGGACAACCTACACCACCACGCTATACATCTAACGATGAAGTAGAGATACCCATATCTACCTCCGATCCGGTGATACTGGAACCCGATGAACCCGACACTGGCCTTCAAGCCGAATCAGCCTTGCCAGAAGAACCTACTACACCACCAGAAACTACTACACCCCCGAGGTGTTATCCGGACCGAGTCAGGAAGCCTCCTGAGAGACTAACTTATAATTAATTAATACAGCAATGTATATTATTTTGCATATAACATGTAATTAATAATTACTTAAAATATGATGTACTAGTTAGCTAGAAGGGGAGGAATTGTGGTGTATGTGCCTTTAAGAGCCCCAGGTGTGCGTAATGCCGGTAATTGCCACTTGGGCTATATAAGCCTGTGTATTGTGTATATCCTTTAGAACCCCCCCCAGATTTACTTAGTAAATACCTATGAACCAACTCCTGTCTTCAGTGTCTTTATCTACACACGGACACTACAGTTAGCATGCAGGTACAGCAAGTAATCAAAAAGGCAAATGGAATGTTGGCCTTTATTTCAAGGGGGTTGGCGTATAAAAGCAGGGAAGTCCTGCTACATCTGTACAAGGTATTGTATTGGTGAGACCACACCTTGAGTACTGCGTACAGCTTTGGTCTCCTTATTTAAGGAAGGATATACTTGCATTGGAGGCAGTTCAGAGACGATTCACTAGGTTAATTCCAGAGATGAGGGGGTTGACTTATGAGGAAAGGTTGAGCAGGCTGGGTCTATACTCATTGGAATTTAGAAGAATGAGAGGTGATCTTATCGAAACATATAAAATACTGAGGGGGCTCAACAGGGTAGATGCAGAGAGGATGTTTCCCCTCATGGGGAAATCTAGAACTCAGGGGCACAGTCTCAGAATAAAGGTCGTCCTTTTAGAACTGAGATGAGGAGGAACTTCTTCTCTGAGGGTTGTAAATTTGTGGAATTCTCTGCCCCAGAGAGCTGTGGAGGCTGGGTCATTAAATACATTTAAAGTGGAGATAGACACATTTTTGCAATGTAAGGGAGTGAAGGGTTATGGGGAGCGGACTGGGAAGTGGCTTTGAGCCCTAGATCAGCCATGATCTTATTGAATGGCGGAGCAGGCTCGAGGGGCCAAGTGGCCTATTCCTGCTCCTATTTCTTATGTTCTTATGTTCTTTTCCCCGGTGGACAGTGGTCGACCCAGTGATGGCAGCAGTCAGCGCTTGCGTGACATCAATCTGAGACTGCATCAGAGCAGTCTGACATTGGATGGCACCAACCAATGATGTTGGGGCTGAGATGGTTGACCTCCAACAACCACAACCATCTTTATTTATCTGTTGAATCATTATGTGAAGTGGCTTTCACTTCTCTTCACAGGCATTCAACTGCCATTTCAAAGCTGTATTAGCAGGGGCTAAAAGTTATAATTAATTTGTTGGTGCTGGCTTAATATATATTTCAATGACTTGTCATGGAATTAGTTTAAATTTCTAGCTCTATGACTCAGCACTCTAAATACTCAATATTTATTGTCTCAATAAAAGAATATAAATAAATGTTGGCAGTGCTGGTATGCAGCCTTAACATAAAACATTGGTGATGGAAACATATCCCACTTAATTTACTTCTCTGACTTGCCAAATCTAATATGTATTTATACCTGTAAAATTTAGAGTGCAAGTCTGTGCTTGAAATTTAAACTAGACTATGAATATTATTTAAATGCAATGTTTTGGCATTTTTGAAGGGGGGGAGGGCTGTCTCCATGAAAAAGTGTTTGTCATTTTTTTATGTTTACGAAGGGAGAAAGCCAGAAGAGTTATGTATCATTTATCATGATATCGTTCTCCTGAAGGGTTATCTTTTGATTCATGTCTATTTGCAAATCAAAATTTTGTCAAACGCTTTTTTTCCCCCTCTAACTGAAACAATTCTGTAAAAGTCACTAAGGAAACTTCCTACTAGTTAGGGGATAATCGGATTTTTAATCTGCTTCTTCCTCTCCCATCCACTGACAGGATTCCACTTACAGCTGGAAGCCTCTCTACAGTCAGCAAAAAAGCCTGTCAATGAACAGCTCCACAAGAAATCCTCAAATGGCTAAATATAATTGTAAATTGGGAGATAAATGAGCTGACAAAAATGTAATACTCAGTACTGTACGCAGCATTGGCAGAGAACAAGGAACAGTTCCTTCATTTTCTCAACCAGAAACACATGTGGCATAGCAAGACTGCAGGAGAGAAAAGCTGAATATATGTTATAACACATGTTGCGTTTTTCCATTGTTTAGAAGATCTTTACAGTATTCTGAACCAAATGATTGATGCTTTGGGCTATTGGTGGGCCAATGATAGATGAATGTCAATGTTCAGATTGGCAAGCTTCATAATATGAGAATAAATTGAGGATGAAAAAGAGCTAGGAAATATAAAGAGAAGGGTAAGAATGAGAGAAGGGCAGGCCCTAAAGTATAGATACATTCAGAAAAAAAACAAGCTAGGAAAAATAAAGTGAGGGGTAAGAAAGAGAGTCAAAAAAAGATGCATTAAAAAAAAATGAAATTGACCAGGAAAAGAAAAAAAGGAGCTGCGATTAAAGCAAGCAAGGAGGAAGAAACAGATTAAAAACCCGATAGTCTCAGTGGGAAGGAATTGGGGTACTTGGGAAACAGTCCCAATAGGAGCACTGGAGATTTGTAAATCACTACTTTAAACTTCATGGCCTAGAAATTCGGTTGGTAGCGCCAGCGATTAGCGCCTAAAGAGCCCGAGAATTGGGGCGTTACCCAATTTTCGGGCGGGCGCAGTGAATATAGCGCCACCTCCCATATTAAGTATGATTTTAGCACCGGCACTAACTCTTTGCGCGCGCCCGCGGGCGCAGGCAGATCATGATGTCATTTCAGTGTGCAACGCCTTTTTTGCGCCCCGGACCGGATACTCGGTGGCGCCCGCAACCTTTCCGCCTGGCGCTATTAGTGACAGTTGGATGGAGCGTTCCCAGGCCCTTCTCGGGCTCGGGGGACGCTATTTAAAGGGCACAGCACTAGTATAAAAGCTGCAGCCATTTGGGCTGGCCATCCTGATCGTTGCTGGAGAGAGTGGCAGCACGGTGGCATAGTGGTTAGCACTGTTGCCTCACAGCGCCAGGGACCCGGGTTCGAATCCGGCCTTGGGCGACTGTCTGTGTGGAGTTTGCACATTCTCCCCGTGTTTGCGTGGGTTTACTCCGGGTGCTCCGGTTTCCTCCCACAGTCCAAAGATGTGCAGGTTAGGTTGATTGGCTATGATAAATTGACCCTTAGTGTTAGGGGGATTAAATACGTGGGGTTACGGGGATAGGGTGGGATATGTGTTGGTGGAGGGGTTACGAGGATCAGGTGGGATATATGTCGGTGCAGGCTCGATGGGCCGAAATGGCCTCTATCTGCACTGTGGGGTTTCTGTGATTTCTGTGATTTCTGTGAGTTGCTGACCTTCTGTTGGACAGTAATTTTCTCACTGAGCCTTCGGAGGCACTGGCACTGGCAGCTTGAGGGCCCGGCTCCCAAGCTGGTGATGCAGCATCTGAAAGCAGGGAGGTGGAAGAGTGGCTTTAGCAAAAGGACAGGTTGGCAGCAAGGGATGCCAGATTGTGGCAAGGCTATGACATGGGTCCACAGTGAGAAAGCATGCTGGCAGGCGAAACAAGTGGAAGGAGACAGTTGTAAAAGGTGAGAACCTTACCATCGCTGTCGACAATGGGGTCGGTAGCTGCAGTGGTTACAGGACCACTCAGACGTCCTCCAAGAATCTGGTGGACTCTCTCCTCGAGATCCGTGAGAGTGACCACTTGTGGAGGTCCTCCACCGGTGCGAAGCTGGTCTTTGCCAATCCTCACCAGCATGGACTGCAGGGGAAAGGAGGGGAAGTTATGTTACCTGATGCCCTGAGTGATCATCTCATGCCCCCCATGGTGCAAGAGCCCTTACATGACGCCCTGAGTCAAATGTGCATGTGTGAGCCCAGAAAGGGCCATGGGTGCTTGCTGGCAGATGGCCAATGGGGCACAGGCCACCCTGTAGCCATAATGTCAGGTGCAAATGAAGGGATGCAGAAGTTTGCAGGAACAACACCCACCCTCACGACCCGAGTGAGGTCGTTGAATTTCTTTCTGCATTGGACAGGGCTGCTGGTCACCATGCTGCTAAAGTTGACCCTCTGGCATACATCCCTCCAAGCTCGTCGGTAGTCCTTATGATTCGGCCTCCTGCCATTGTCTGGGTAGAGAACATCTTGCCAGCGCTCCACTGCGGCCACCAATTGCTCCAGAGCCTCATTGATGAAGCGCTCTGCTCTCTCTCTCACCTTCTCCATCTGGTCCAAGTTTTTATCACCAGAGAAGGGCCTGCGCCGATTCTGAGGCCTGCAAGGCGCAGAGTGTGGATGCTGAAGCTGACTGACCCACCCCTTTAAGAGCTGGCCGGCGCCTAGAAATCTCGTGGTCATCGGTAATTGAGAGCACCTGCGCTGAGCCCGTCCGCTCCGATATTGGGTTGCGCCGGAAGTTTAGCGCCTTAGGAGTCCCGTGTAATGCCTGAATTCGCGCCTCAATCACCTTTAGGGGCGATGCAACCCAATATCGCGCCAGGTGGCGATAAGTTGCGTCTGGCTATAAACTTTGCGCTGCGCCAATTCTAATGCCCCAAGCGGGGCTATACCCAATTTCTAGGCCCATGTGTGGTATAAACAAATGTAGCATCCTTTTGTTTTTTTATGTACACATTGGTGAATGATTTAGAAGTTATGGGGTAGATTTTCATCTTTACCACTTGTACATTAAGCATCACCATCGCAGAAGGGAAAATCTGGCAGAGAATGTCATACATCCCCTTCCATTAATTTAAGGAAAATTAGGTGTGTTCTGTTAGGGACGTGCAATCCTCCTTTCCGGACTACCTTCTCTACATTCTGATTCTGCTCAGGCAATGCTTAACGTCCAGACAGTAAAGAAAAAAATCTACCCCTATATTTTATTTGCTATTCTCCTACTGGATGGACCTGTTTGCTTTCCTTGCTATTTTATTTGTATTTACATATGTTAATCTTATCAAGGCATGCAAATTAGCTAAAAGATTACCAAAAAGGTGGTTTTTTTTACTGTGGATTTTTTTTGTCAAAGTGCTGTAGAAGGTTGCAAAAAAAGTCAGTGAGATTTCTGAACTAAAATCAATTATCCCCAAAGCCTCCATCTCTTTTTTTGATCTAGGAGGTTTAAGTCACAATGAGAAATAAAGAATGAATACGTTTGATTTAACATAATTTGACTAGAAATTGCCTGCATTCAGATGGTGTGTCAGTTTGAAGTGGTATCCAGAGGGTATAGAATGAGTTTCTCCTTATAATTTGAAGAAAGGTAAATTCCATAGAATCTACAAGACAGAAACAGGCGATTCAGCCCAACTGGTCTGTGCCGGTGTTTATGCTCCACACGAGCCACCTCCCACCCCCCTTCATCTAACCCTATCAGCATATCCTCGTATTGATTTCTCCCTCATGTGTTTATCTAGCTTCCCCTTAAATGCATCTATGCTATTTGCCTCAACTATTCCTTGTGGTAGTTCCACATTCTAACCATTCTACTAGTCATCCTCTGGATTGCTGGCCGATTTTGCCCTCTCTTTAGCTCACTGGGCCCAGGGCCAACTGTAGCACCCCTATTGCTGTCCAATGTTGAGATCAGCAAACTCACCACACAGAAGAAAATGAGAAAAGTAATTAATTGTGACAAATTTGTTGCATTTTAAAGAATTGGAAGAAGAATTCAGTGCAGATTGAGTTTCTGTAATACCAAATTATCAGTGGGGTACTCCCATAATTCAGGAAGGAGAATTCAACCACAGAAATACACATCGGAAAAAATAGTGAATACTCCAATACTTTAGATGGAATTTCATTATCAGCACCCTGTTAAAAACCAAATCAGGTGAGTGAAATTGGTCTTGGGAGATAGTGCAAAACAAGCGATAGTGAATCAGCAGCTCGTTTTACACCCTGCCCAATTTTCTTTTCCACAATGTCCCTGAGTCATTGCAGTACTTGGGGTGTGCTGCGTTGTTCAGGTGAGATATTAAATCAAGGCCCCAGCTGCCTATTCAGGTGGACATAAAAGATCGTATGGCACTTTTTTGGTTGTCCTGGCCAAGATTCATCCCTCAACCAACACCACCAAATCAGATGAAGCGGTTTTTCATTTCATTAATACAAAAGCAAAATACTGTGGATGCTGGAAATCTGAAAAAAAATAGAAAATGCTGGAAATACTCAGCAGGTCAGGCAGCATCTGTAGAGAGAGAAACAGAGTTAACATTTCAAGTCAATGTAATCGACCTGAAACGTTAACTTTGTTTCTCTCTCCTCAGACGCTGCCTGACCTGCTGAGAATTTCCAGTATTTTCTGTTTCTACTTCCACTGTTCTTTGTGAGAACATGCTATGCCTAAATTGGCTTCCATTTACCAACTAAACAAGTGATTATACTTCAAAAGTAATGCATTGATCGCTAAGTCCTGTGCAACATCCTGAGGACATGAATGGCAGTATTACATGCAGTCATTCTTTCTTATAAAGATATATTATCTTAAAATCCTTCCCCACCCACCTCCCCCACTTTTTTTGGTCATTTCCCAATCCCCTCCCGATCGCCTCCTCCCTATCAATCGCGCTCCCCTCCCAATCGCTCCCTCACCCCCGATCGCCTTTACCATCCCATTCCCCTCCCCCTCCCGATCCCTCGCCTTCCCCACCCCCCACTTTTGAATTGCAGTGTAAAGCAGTAACAGAGCAATGAAAGACAATCAGGGAAGAGATCGTTCAGGTACAAACTAGGTATATTCCTTTGAAGGGAATAGGTAGAGCATCCAAAGCTAATGCACCCTGGGTGACAAAGGAAATATAAGTTAAAATAAAACAGGAAAAGGAGGTTTATGGCAAATGTCAGGAGCAAGATTAATTTAATAACCAGGAAAATTATGGAAAGTACAGGAGGGAATTGAAAAAGTTAATATGGGAAGCAAAGAAAGGTTATGAGAAACAATTAGCAGACAACATTAAATTGAACCCTAAAACATTTTATAAACATATAAAGTATAAGCGATTAGCTAGGGAAAAAGTTGGGCCTATTAAGGACCCAAAGGAAAATCTTCATGTAGAGGCAGAGGACATGGTGTAAAGGCAGAGGACATGGCTAAAGCATTAAATGAGCACTTTGCCTCTGTCTTCACAAAGGAAGCAGATGATGTGAAGGTTACACTAAAAGAGGAGAGGGAAGTTATGGACAGGATAGTAATAGATAGAGAAGACATACTAAAAAAGATTAGCATTACTGAAAGTTGGTCAGTCACCTGGAAAAGTTTATATCATATCAATTCCTTTCAAAATCCTAAAAACCTCAATCATATCACCCCTTGATCTTTTATATTCCAGGGAATACAAGCCTAGTTTATGTAATCTCTCCTCATAATCTATCCCTTGGAACCCTGGTAACATTCTGGTGTATCTGTGCTGCACACCTTCCAAGGTCAATATATCCTTTCTAAGGTGCTGTGCTCAGAACTGTACACAATATTCCAGATGTGGTCTAACCAGGATTTTGTATAGCTATAGCAAACCTTACTCCCCTTTATATTCTAGCCCTCTAGTTATAAAGCCAAACATTCCATTAGCCATTTTGATTATTTTTTGCACCTGACTACTACATTTTAATAGTCTGTGTACATGGACATCTAAATCTCTTCATACCTCACTGTTCTTAGCTTTTCACCATTTACACAATGCAAGCAGCAACAGTCCATTATTAACTATTAAAAGACAGAGCAATTGTTAGAGTACACTTATATAAGCTGTAAATATATATGTTTAATATATATATGTATATATCTTTTAGGTTTAAACATTACTGATAGCCAAGACCTACCCAATTAGAAAATAAAACTTACTCAAATTTCCATACAGTAGAGCCAGATCTTTTAGCTGATCACAGATAACAGCTGTGGAATAGTTCCCATTAAAGTTAACTATGTAATTCACAGCAATGTTTTGCAGGAATGATGAGCTATTGTTTACATCATAAAGTCTTATTTGTTCACAAAATGATATTATGCACCCATCGTGGAAAATTCGTGTGGAAAATCACTTTTACAAAGCACTCTCCAACAGGTATGGTGGGTTAGAGGCCATTGAAGGAGGCAGAAACAAGGCACCATGTATTCATGTTATATTGAGAAACTACTGAACTCCTAAACATATCTACCCTCTGCCTCTACATCACCCAACTCTAACTCACCACCACCTCGCTCAGCCCCTCTACTGCCTCTGATTCATCATGCTGCTTAGCTGGATGAGCAGAAATTTCTCCCAATTAAATATTGGGAAGACCGAAGGCATTGCCAAAACTCCGTTCTCTAGCCACCGACTCCATTCCTCTCCCTGGCCACTGTCTCAGGCTGAACCAGACTGTTCACAACCTTGGCATACCATTTGACCAAGTTGAGCTTCCGACCCCATAACCTCTCTGTAACATCGCCCGTCTACGCCCCGGCCTCAGCTCATCCGCTGCTGAAACTCTCATCCATGCCTTTGTTACCTCTAGACTCCACTATTCCAATGCTCTCCTGGCCAGGCTCCCACCCTGCATCCTCCAGAAAACTTGAGCTCTTCCAAAACACTGTCCATATCCGAACTTGCACTAAGTCACATTCACCCATCACCCCTGTGTTTGCTGGCCTACTTTGGCTCCCGTTCCAGCAATGCTTCGATTTTAGAATTCTCATCTTGTTTTCAAATCTGTCCATGGCCTCGCCCTTCCCTATCTCTGTAATTTCCTCCAGCCCTACAACCCTCTGAGATCACTGCGCTCATCCAATTCTGGCCTCTTGCACATCCTCGATTTTAATCACTCCACCATTGGCAGCCATGCCTACGCCCTAAGCTCTGGAATTCCCTCCCTAAACCTCTCTGCCTCTCCTCCTTTAAGATGCTCCTTAAAACCTACCTCTTGGACCAAGCTTTTAATCACCTGTCCTAGTATCTTATGTGGCTCGGTGTCAAATTTTGTTTGATAACGCTCTTGTGAAGCACCTTGGGATGTTTTACTACATTAAAGGCACTATATAAGTGAAAGTTGTTGCTGTTAAGTAACACAAAAATCAGATTTGATGGGTAAGGCAGGAGAGATTCTAACTCGATCTGTGGGTTGGTTGATGATGTATCTAGTGAGGATGAGTGTACGTGGTTCAGTAGCTGCTACCAGATCACTTTAATAACCTATGCGTCTATTATGATCCACTTATTTCCTTCTACTACACGCACTACAGCACAGCATTATTAATCTTTCAAGCAAACGTACTAAGACGTTCACACCACAGTTCTTCCACTCATGTCTATTAAGGATAGAAAATGGGGAGATAATTGATAAACTAACCAAACTTAGAGAGGATAAAACTCCATGTTTGGATGGATTGCATCTGCGCATATTAAAAGAAGCTAGGGAAGAGATAGCAGAGGCACTATTACATATATATATAAATTTATTAGATAAGGGAATAGTACCAGGGGACTGGCAAACAGTTAATGTTATTCCTATATTCATAAAGGGAGATATAACAAGTCTAGGTAACTATAGACCAGTTAGCTTAACTTCAGTGGTAGGAAAGATATTGGAATCTTCACTCAAATATGTAATAGAAAAACAGCTAGAAACTGAAAATATAGTAAATAGTCAGTACGGATTTCAAAAAGGGAGGTCATGCTTGACCAACCTTATTGAATTCTTTGATGAAGCAGCAGAAAGAATAGATAAGGGTAATGTAGTAGATATAATATATTTGGATTTTTCAAACAGCCTTCGATAAGGTACTGCATAGTAGACTCATAAATCATAGAAAGGTTACAGCACAGAAGGAGGCCATTTGGCCCGTATAGCCCATGACGGCTCTCTGCAAGAGCACTTCAGCTAGTCCTACTCTCCTGCCCTTTCCCCGTAGCCCTGCAAATTTTTTTCCTTCAGGTACTTATCTAATTCCCTTTTGAAAGGCACGATTGAATCTGCCTCCACCGTCCTCTCAGGCAGTGCATTCGAGATCCTAACCACTCGCTGCGTAAAAAAGTTTTTCCTCATGTCGCCTTTGGTTCTTTTGCAAATCACCTTAAACCTCTGACCTCTGGTTCTCGACCCTTCCTCCAATGGGAACAGTTTCTCTCTATCTACTCTGTCTAGACCCTTCATGATTTTGAACACCTCTATCAAATCTCCTCTCAACCTTCTCTGCTCTAAGAAGAACAACCCCAGCTTCTCTAGTGTAACTACATAATATAGAAACATAGAAGATAAGAGCAGGAGTAGGCCATTCGCCCCCTTGAGCCTGCTCCGCCATTCAATGAGAACATAAGAACATAAGAACATAAGAAATAGGAGCAGGAGTAGGCCAATCGGCCCCTCGAGCCTGCTCCGCCATTCAATAAGATCATGGCTGATCTGATCCTAACCGCCAATCTACTATCACAGAACCATCCCCTGAATCTAACAGAATTAGACACATGAAATAGGAGCAGGATCAGGCTACACGGCCCCTGGGCCCGCTCCGCTACCCACAGGGCCATGTCCGATCCGAACCTAGACTCATGTCCAAATTCCTGCCCGCTCCCCGTAACCCTTAATTCCCTTTACTTCTAGGAAACTGTCTATTTCTGTTTTAAATTTATGTAATGATGTAGCTTCTACAGCTTTTTGGGGCAGCATATTCCATGGACCTACCACCCTCTGAGTGAAGTAGTTCCTCCTCATCTCAATTTTGAATGAGCAGCCCCTTATTCTAAGACTATGCCCCCTAGTTCTAGTTTCACCCATCATCGGGAACACCCTCCCCGCATCCACCCGATCCAACCCCTTCACAATCTTATATGTTTCAATAAGATCGCCTCTCATTCTTCTGAACTCCAATGAGTAGAGTCCCAATCTACTCAACCTTTCCCATATGTCCATCCCCTCATCCCCGGGATTAACAGAGTGAACCTTCTTTGTACTGACTCGAGAGCAAGTATGTCTTTTCTTAAGTATGGACACCAAAACTGTATGCAGTATTCCAGGTGCGGTCTCACCAATACCTTGTACAACTGAAGCAATACCTCCCTATTTTTATATTCTATCCCCCTAGCAATGAAAGCCAACATTCCATTGGCCTTCTTAATCACTTGCTGCACCTGCATACTAACCTTTTGAGTTTCGTGCACCAGGACCCCCAGATCCCTTTGTACTTCAGTACTTTCCAGTTTCTTGCCATTAAGATAATAACTTGCTCTACGATTTTTCCTGCCAAAGTGCATAACCTCACACTTTCCAGTGTTGTATTCCATCTGCCAAATCTCTGCCCACTTACTTAGCCTGTCTATGTCCCCTTGTAGGTTTTTTATGTCCTCCTCACTCACTACTTTCCCTCCCATCTTTGTATCATCTGCAAACTTTGATATGTTACACTCGGTCCCCTCCTCCAAATCGTTAATATAGATTGTAAAGAGTTGGGGACCCAGCACTGACCCCTGTGGAACACCACTAGTTACTGATTGCCAGTCTGAGAATGAACCATTTATCCCAACTCTCTGCCTTCTGTTAGATAGCCAGTCCTCTATCCATGCCAGAATATTACCCCCAATCCCGTGATTTTTTATCTTAAGCAATAATCTTTTGTGTGGCACCTTGTCAAATGCCTTTTGGAAGTCTAAATACACTACGTCCACTGGTTCCCCTTTATCCACCCTATATGTTACTTCCTCAAAGAACTCCAGCAAATTTGTCAAACATTACTTCCCCTTCATAAAACCATGCTGACTTTGTCCTATTAAATTATGATTATCCAAATGTCCTGTTACTGTCTCCTTAATAATGGACTCCAAAATTTTACCTGCCACAGATGTTAGGCTAACCGGTCTATAGTTTCCAGCCTTCTGTCTACTGCCCTTTTTAAATAAGGGTGTTACATTAGCAGTTTTCCAGTCTGCCGGGACCTTTGCTGAGTCCAGGGAGTTTTGGAAAATTATTACCGATGCATCCACAATCCCTACCGCCACTTCCCTCAAGACCCTAGGATGTAAGCTATCAGGTCCAGGTGATTTATCTGCCTTGAGTCCCATTATTTTACCGAGTACCACTTCCTTAGTGATTTTGATCGTGTTTAGCTCCTCCCCCCCCCCCCATAGCCCCCTGTTTGTCCAGTGTTGGGATATTCTTAGTGTCCTCTACTGTAAAGACTGATACAAAATATTCATTCAATGTTTTTGCCATCTCCATATTTCCCACCATTAATTTCCCAGTCTCATCCTCTAAGGGACCAACATTTACTTTAGCCACCCTTTTTCTTTTTATATAACTATAAAAACTCTTACTATCTGTTTTTATATTTTTTGCTAATTTACTTTCATAATCTATCTTCCCTTTCTTAATCAATCTTTTTGTTATTTTTTGCTGTCTTTTAAAGTTTTCCCAATCCTCTATCCTCCCACTAGATTTGGCTACTTTATATGCCCTTGTTTTTAGTCGAATACGATCCTTAATTTCTTTACTTAGCCACGGATGGCTGTCTTTTCTTTTACACCCGTTTCTTCTCAGTGGAATATATTTTTTTTGGAAGTTGTAAAATAACTCCTTAAATGTACACCACTGATCATTTATTGTCTTACCCTTTAATCTATTTTCCCAATCCACTCTACTCAATTCCACTCTCATACCTTCATAGTCTCCTTTATTCAAGCTTAGCACGCTTGTTTGAGATCCAACCTTCTCACCCTCTAATTGAATATGGAATTCAACCATGTTATGGTCACTCATTCCAAGGGGATCCTTTACTAGGACATTTTTAATTAATCCTGTCTCGTTACACAGGACCAGATCTAAGGTTGCTTGCCCCCTGGTCGGTTCAGTTACATACTGCTCAAGAAACCCATCCCTAATACACTCAATGAACTCATCCTCAAGGCAGCCCTGCCCAATTTGATTTGTCCAATTAATATGAGAGTTAAAATCCCCCATAATTATAGATGCTCCCTTATTACAAGCCTCAACTATTTCCTGATTGATACTCCGTCCAACAGAGTTGCAACTGTTCGGAGGCCTATAGACTATGCCCACTAGTGTTTTTTTCCCCTTATTATTCCTTACCTCCACCCAAACTGTTTCATTATCCTGATCTTTTGACCCAATATCATTTCTCTGTATTACAGTGATTCCTTCCTTTATTAACATAGCCACCCCACCTCCCCTTCCTTCCTGCCTGTCCTTCCTGATCGTTAAATAACCTGGTATGTTTAATTCCCAGGCATTGTCACCCTGCAGCCATGTTTCTGTAATGGCCACAAGATCATACCCATATGTAGTTATTTGTGCCATTAACTCGTCTATTTTGTTACGAATGCTACGTGCATTCAGATAGAGAACTTTCAAATATGTTTTGTGACACTTAGTTCCTGCTTTTGCCCTTTTTATTACTTTACCTTTTACTCCATACCTTCTGCCCCTTCCTGACACGCTCTGGTTTTTAATTTCCCCACTGCTACCTAAGTCTATGACCTTCTCTGTTGTCATTTTTATTATTTGCTCTCTAGGAACCTCCCCCCCACTAGTTAGTTTAAAGCCCTCTCTACAGCCCTAGTTATATGATCCGCCAGGACTCTAGTCCCAGCACTGGCCAAGTGAAGCCCGTCCCAACGGAACAGCTCCCTCCTGCCCCAGTACTGCTGCCAGTGTCCCAGGAAGCAAAACCCATTTCTCCCACACCAGTCTTTGAGCCACGCATTTAACTCTCAAATTTTATTTGTCCTAGCCAAATTCGCTCGTGGCTCAGGTAATAATCCAGAGATTATTACCCTTGAGGTTCTGTTTTTTAATTTGACCCCTAGCTGCTCATACTCCTTTAACAGAACCGGCTTCCTAGTCCTATCTACATCGTTTGTACCAACATGGACCACGACAACTGGATCCACCCCCTCTCACTGCAAGTTTCTTTCCAGCCCAGAGGAGATGTCCTTAACCCTGGCACCGGGTAGGCAACACAGCCTTCGGGACTCTCGCTCTTGGCAGCAGAGAACTCTATCTATCCCCCTAATAATACTATCCCCTACCACTACAACATTTCTATTTACTCCCCCCTCTTGAATGGCCCCCCGTTCCACGGTGCTGTGGCCAGGTTGCTCATCCTCCCTGCAGTCCCTGCTCCTGTCCCCACAGGGAGTAAGAACCTCGAACCTGTTGGACAAGTACAAGGGCTGCGGCTCCTCCAGCTCTACCTCCTGGATCCCCGTACCTGCCTCACTCGTAGTCACACCGTCCTGTCCCTGACCATGGGCTACATCTGAATTAATTAACTTCATAGGTGTGACCACCTCCTGATACACAGAGCCCAGGTACTTCTCCCCCTCCCTGATGTGTCGCAGTGTCTGAAGCTCAGACTCCAGCTCATCAACACGGAGCTGGAGTTCCTGTAGCAGCAGACACTTGTCACAGACGTAATCACCGTGAGCCTCAATGGGGTTCACCAGCTCCCACATCTCGCAACAGTAACACATCACCTGCTCCATTCTATGCAATTAATTAAATTTTTTATTGTTAGTTATGGACACCCTCTGCCCGATTTTAGATGCTAGTATCCCCTTTAATTAATTGGATTTAAATTAAATCAATCCCTCTAGTTACACCAGTTAAATGGTTTACCAACAGTCACTCTGCACCAGAAAGGCCTTATTAACTACAAACCACAGAGTTAAAGTTTGAAAAGAGCACCTAACACCCCACTTACCCTAACTCACACTTAGCCAAACTCAGAACACTCTTTGATGACTCGCACTCAGTGCTTGCTCGCACTAGAACTGGTCTTTTTATACTGTTTGTTTGTTTACAGCCAAATGAGTCACCCCTGCTGATTGGTTAGAAAACTGGTTTCCACTGCCTGCTGTGCCAATTTACTCCTACTGTAGTGTAACCTTGTTTTACTCTTCTTAAACCAACAGAATCCCAAATATTTAACTTTTCCCCTTTACTTAAACTGCTTAAGTAATCTTATCAAGAATGATTTAAAGAGAAATAACAATTAAAGAACTCTCACACTTACCCAAACTCAGAGCACTCTTTGATGACTCGCACTCAGTGCTTGCTCGCTGCATGGCTGATCATCCAAACTCAGTACCCTGTCCCTGCCTTCTCCCCATATCCCTTGATCCCTTTAGCCTTAAGAAATATATCTAACTCCTTCTTGAATATATTTAATTAATTGGCCTCAAGTGCCTTCTGTGGTAGAGAATTCCACAGGTTCACCACTCTCTGGGTGAAGAAATTCCTCCTCATCTTGGTCCTAAATGGCTTACCCCTTATCCTTAGACTGTGGCCCCTGGTTCTGGACTCCCCCGCCATCGGGAACATCCTTCCTGCATCTAGTCTGTCAAGTCCCGTTAGAATGTTCAAGTTTCAATGAGATCCCCTCTCATTCTTCTAAACTCTAGTGAATATAAGCCCAATCGACCCAATCTCTCCTCATACATCATTCTTGCCACCCCAGGTAACAGTCTGATGAATCTTCGCTGCACTCCCTCCATAGCAAGAACATCCTAATTGAAGTCCCTCATCCCTGGAACCATTCTTGTAAATCTTTTCTGCACCCTCTCTAAGGCTTTCACATCCTTCCTAAAGTGCAGTGCCCAGAATTGGACACAATACTCCAGTTGAGGCCAAACCAGTGTTTTATAAAGGTTCATCATAATTTCCTTGCTTTTGTATTCTATGCCTCTATTTATGAAGCCCAAGCTCCAGTATGCTTTTTTAACCGCTTTTTCAACCTACCCTGCCACCGTCAATGATTTGTGCACAAATACCCCCAGGTCTCTCTGTTTATGCACCCCCTTTAGAATTGTACCATTTAGTTTATATTGCCTCTCCTTGTTCTTCCTACCAAAATGTATCACTTTACACTTTTCTGCATTAAATTTTATCTGCCATGTGTCCACCCATTTCACCAGCCTGTCTATGTCTTTTTGAAGTCTATTACTATCCTCCTCACTGTTCACTATACTTCCAAGTTTTGTGTCATCTGCAAATTTTGAAATTGTGCCTTGTACACCCAAGTCATTAATATATATCAAGAAAAGCAGTGGTCCTAGTACCGACCCCTGGAGAACACCACTGTATACCTTCCTCCAGTCTGAAAAACAACCGTTCACCACTACTCTCTGTTTCCTGTCACTTAGCCAATTTCATATCCATGCTGCCACTGTCCCTTTTATTCAATGGGCATCAACTTTGCTAGCAAACCTATTATGTGGTACTTTATCAAACACCTTTTGGAAGTCCATGTACACCACATCACCCACATTGCCCTCATCAACCCTCCCTGTTACTGCATCAAAAAACTCAATCAAGTCAGTTAAACACTATGGGGGAAAAATTCGGTACCTTAGCACCTCACATTAGCACCAGCAGATGGCAGTAATGGGGCGCTGATACTGTAGCGCCGGGGCGAGGCAAATCCAGCACCGCACAGCAAATCTGACCACCCTCCCCCTCCCGTTGTGCCGCCCTTACGAGGTACTGCCAGGGACTTCAACGCCAAGCAGTTCATGACGTCAGTGAATGTGCAACGCTCACTGGCAGCTCGATCTGGAAAATTCATTGTTGCCACTTACCTTAGTGCCTTGACCAGACAGCGACAGGGAGAGCTGGCATGCAGCTCCAGGAAGCCGGCTCCAGCAATGTTATTTAAAGGCATCAGCTACCAGCTTCTGTGCTGAGTAAAATAAAACACAAGATTTGCTGAGTGTAAAATAATCTTAATGAATGCTGGAATTTCAGTTTGTGTGGAAGTGTGTGTTAAAGTGTGGAAGTTTTCCTGACTATGAATGTTTAAGAAGTTACAGTATTCCTATTGTCTGAAAGTCTGTCTTTAAAAGAAAGTGTCTGCTATGTTTGTTTTAGCTCCACCCACTTTTTGGAGCAAAGAGTTAAAAGCCGTTTAACCCTTTGTAGTCTTGTTTTGGATGTTGGAAGTTTCAAGAAAGTGTGAATATGTTGAGTATGTTCATTTCAATTTAACAATATGCACCTAGAAGTGGGAAAAACTTTATAATCTACATTTTAAGTTAAAGATGCTGCTGTTGGCATAGTTCGACTGGGACGGCTTGTACAGCAAACTGTAAATCAGAGGCAGTTTATTTTACAAAAGATAAGCTTCAGCCTTGAAGTTACAGTATCCATGGTGTCATATATAGAAAATAAAACTGCTATTGCCTTTAAATTAAAAATGCATGGTCGCGTTTTAAATCAATTTGAACGTTTAAAAGCACTGTCTTCTTAATTTGGTTACTGCAAGTCCGAGATGCCCACTCTAAGTTTTTGACATGTAAGAAGTAATCAGTAATTATAAATTGGGTTGAAAGAGAAAAAATAAATTAGTCTATGATTAAATAAAGAAAGGAGAAAGGGAAAGATTCTGTCCCTTTTCTAATTTCAGTGTAGTGTCCCTTTTTAAAAAAAAGTCTGTGTGAATGTTTCGAAGCTACAAGCAAGCTGAGGGAAGCTCCGCCCTCTTTTTCCTTTTGTGTAGAATGTTCATGATTTTTGCTTAAATGTGAAAACTAATTTTTCTCCTGTTATATTCAATATTTTTACAATCATTTGGAAAGGCCTCTGAAGAAAGAATAATAAATATGATGCAACTTAATGTGTTTTTGTAAGCATGTGTTATTTGTTTTATTTTATCTGTTCTGTATCGTGTTTAGTTAATAAAATATTGGGCTGAATTAAATTGGAATTATTGAAGTAAACTAATCTATTAAATTGTGAAAAACTGACTCTCATTGTGGCCGCAGTGAAATTCTGGTTGTTGTAAATTGTGCAAAAGTCTATTAAAATTGGCAGTTTTGAATTTCTTAAATGTTTCATGATTTGAATTGGAATTTTGGGACAGTTGAGGTGATTCTGCTTGTTAAACATCTTGCTTGTACTGGAAAATCTTGGGTTTGGAAGCCATTTTTTAAAAAATGCAAAGAAGTTTAAAAACAATCGGAGTTTAAACTAAAATGCTGTCGTCCCTGATGAGAATGTTTTATTTAAAGTTAATAATGATAGCTTTACTAATGATTTCTGCTGTTTTAATGGATTTTTAATTCCTAAGGAAGTTTTGAAGGTACAAAGACTTTGAAAAAGAACCAAGCGCCGATTTATTGTCTTTTTTGATCGGGAAAGTTTTTTTTAAATTTACGTGAAGTGATACAATTGCGTGCGTCTGCCAATGTTTCATTCTGCCTTCTTATAAACCTGTAAGGAGTTATCCCTTTCCGCTGACAGCTGTTTTTTTTTAGTTCACCAAGCAACAACTTTAGTATTACTGAATGAAATTTAAAGATATTGGGCATTATTAAATTTAAGTTTCTTAATTTTAAGTAGATATTTTCCCATGGTGACAGAAGAAATTTATGATTTGACAAATTAACCCCTTGGGCTCCTAAGCAGAGCCAAATGGATTCTCTGCTTTCTTTTGTTATATGGAAGTTACCTTGTAAACTAATTGCAAGCACATCTGTCTCTAATGTTAAAACACTGTGTAAAACCACCAAGCCTGTTTCTGAAATTGTAATTGATAAGATAAATTGATGAGTTGCTATTTCAACCACTCGAGAAGGGAAAATCTAACTGAAGTTTAAGGGGATAGTCAAATTTTCATTAAAAGAAACTGGCTGAGAGCAGTCTAGGTGGTTTCTGGAAGAAAATTTTGAGGAAATAAAATTGAACATTGACAAAACCTGTCAGTCCAACAATACTGCTGTTTGGATTTGGGATACGTTTGAAATGATAAAATGGACTCAGGCACAATATAGCGGGTTATAAAGGAAAAAAATGTGTTAATAACAGACCAAATGGGAATGTTTGATCTATGTTTTCTATCTTTAATATTGTATTGGACAGTAAAGTTCCTCCATGAACGAGATATGAATAGTAATTAATGGAATGCTCCACTTAAGATGTAAGATAGAAACAGGAAATATTTCATTACACCACTAAATGGGAATCATTTTTCTTAGTTGAATTAGAATAAATCACCTGGGTGCAATTCACCAAAAGGCATCAATTTGGTATTAATGTACATTCTAGTGAAAGTCAGGAAAGTGAAGTTAAGAATAGTAAATTGATAGTTTTCTCTTGGAGACATTTGTGTCCTTGCCTATAATGAACTTAAGAAAGCTGCATTTGATAGCCTGGCCACTACCAGAGACATCGGGACCATGCAGAGGGAGATGAGCAAAGATCTCTAGACGACTACAGTCTGTTGATAAGATCACCTGAAAGCCCAAGAATGGCTTGGATCAGATGTCACGTATGGCATGATATTGGGATACCAGTGAGTGTGTGCAGATGTGATTTGTTACATATGAAGCAACTAGCATTCGGAAATGCACATTGAATTTGCACTGAAGAACGGGTCTCAGACATGATCAGTTACTTGACAACAGCAAGACATGAAATGGTTAATGTGGCTCAGGAGAGTGAGACAACTTTTAAAGCACTGACACATACTCCATCGAGAAACTATGTAATTAATGAAACAATCAGAATAGGGTTAAACCACTGATACCTGTCAGAGGGATTGAAATTGAAGTTGAAGTGGAGAGGGACATAGAATTTGGGTTGGACAATTGAGGGCTAGAGAGAGATCATAATTAGCAAGAATTATCCACGAGATCGATACAATTAAAAGAAATCTGGAGAATCTTTTAAGTCCATGATGTGTTGATTAGATGTTAAACTGTAGCTTTCTTTACAATGTCTGTTTTCTTTATCCGCTTGAAATGTCTGTACTTAGTCGACGTGCTAATAATTGTAAGACTGAATTATAACTGTGACTGTATTAATTGTGTTTTGTAGGTAACAGAGCATGGGAAAAGCCAGTACGAATCCAGTATGAGGTGGTTTTGGTGGTGCCTCCTGTGCGGAGCATAGGGACTGTCAGGTACACTGACTAACGCGAGTAAGGTGACACAGTGGGATCAGAAACCAAAGGTGGTGGAAGATGGAGTAGGAAGGAGGAGACGATCTCTAGTCTGAACACCCGGGAGGAATTCTTCCTTAGGAAGTGCAATGTTACCCGGACTGTGGTGACAATGTACTTGATTGAGGAAGGAACCGGGGTGTGTAAAATGATTAGGGAAAAGGAACCTACAGAGTCACTACTACCGCAACTAACATGCTTTACGGGTCTAACTGGACCTGTCCCATTAATAGCCGCAGTTTCTGCTTCACACCACATCTACCCACAACCATCAACCAACACGTTTTACTCAATATCAAAACCTATGTTCAAGTGAAACTGACAGTAAATGAGACACTTAAGTATGAGCTGCACAATTATGTGGCGCAATTCGGGTACGACATCCCACTGAGGACTTCAGTGAGCCCGTGATGCGAGTGAACTTCTCCCTAAAGCATTTTTATGTTTTGGAGCAAGACAACTCGAGAATAGATATTGAAATTAACAGCATAGGGGACGAATCACACTGGTGGGATATTGGGCTTAATATATCAGCACACCCTTGGGTTTGTGTTATTTCACATGCTCTGGTAGTATTCCAGCTTGTAAGAGTAGTGTACTTGATGTATGTAACACACTTAGTAAAAACTATGTTAAGGAGGCTTATGCGCCATACTGGACTATTGGAGGAGGCTCAACTCTTGGAGGAGGCGCAACTCTGGAAGGGGTTTAATTAAATAAAGAGAACCCTTCTCCACTGGCGCATAAGCCAATTGTGTACTTATGCCTATTACTAACCAGCACTAACAAATTAATTGAGCACACCGAAAGAGAAGATCCGAGACAACGTAGAGGAGACCCTAGGCGGGATAAGATCAGGAAAGCCAGAAAAAACAGAGGATACTCCAGGCAGGGCAGAATTGGTACACCGGAACAGTGAATTGGAGTGAGGGGGTCGGAGGACTGCTCCTCCCCCTCAAGTGTGTGGACTGAGAGAATACTGGGAAAGTCTCCACTTAATATTTACTTACTAACATATAATCAATTCATACTACGTAGTATTATATGTAGATTAAAGATTTCATTATGTAATTGTTGCACTTACAATCGTACTGGTAATCTGTTGTGAAATGCCCCGGGTGGCCTTGGTTTGGGAGGCAAGATAGAGTAAAACTAAAGGCTCCTGGGTCCTTCTTGACCAGAATTTAAAAAGGTCGTTTCAGCATTTCTCATAAAAGAATCGTTGCCTGTAAAACAAGGCCAGCTTGGCAAGACTCCAGAGACCCTGATAAGGAACAAAGGCTAAGTCATAGCAAAGCTATAACTGTTCACTTCCCAGGTGAAATAAATGATGGACAAGGACATCATGTCTCATTTGAATTAGACACTGTTAGGGAGTGAATTACAGATGGTGTCAGGAGAAGGAGGGGGTCATGAGGGTGATGGCCTGACAGGGGTAGGCGGGATCAGTGAGTACGTGGCATCCCTGTAATTGGGTAGTGAAATTCAAGTGCAAGTCCATGATTAGGTTAACTGGTCCCTGATGTGGCACCCTTGTTTAAAAAGGGAGAAAAGGATAGACTGAGTAATTACAGGCCAGTCAGCCTAACCTTGATGGTGGGAAAATTATTGGAAAGAATTCTGAAGGACAGGATAAATCTTCATTTAGAAAGACACGGATTAATCAAGGATAGTCAACACGGATTTGTTAAGGGAAGATCATGTCTGACAAACTTGATTGAATTTTTTGAGGAGGTAACAAGGAGGGTAGATTAGGGTAGTGCATTTGATGTAGTTTATTTGGACTTTAGCAAGGCTTTTGATAAGGTTCCACATGGCAGACTGGTCATGAAGTTAAAAGCCCATAGGATCCAGGGCAAAGTGTCAAGTTGGATTCAAAACTGGCTCGGAGACAGGAAGCAGAGGGTAATGGTTGATGGGCGTTTTTGTGACTGGAAGGCTGTTTACAGTGGTGTTCCGCAAGGCTCAGTACTAGGTCCCTCGCTTTTTGTGGTATATATCAATGATCTAGACTTGAATATAGGGGGTATGATTAAGAAGTTTGCAGGCGATACTAAAATCGGCTGTGTGGTTGATACTGAAGAAGGAAGCTGTAGACTGCAGGAAGATATCAATAAATTGGTCAGGTGGGCACAACAGTGGCAAATGGAATTCAATCCGGAGAAGTGTGAGGTAATGTATTTGGGGAGGGCTAACAAGGAAAGGGAATACACATTAAATGGTAGGACACTGAGTAGTGTAGAAGAACAAAGGGACCTTGGAGTGCATGTCCACAGATCCCTGAAGGTAGTAGGCCAAGTAGATAAGGTGGTTAAGAAGGCATACGGAATGCTTGCCTTTATTAGCCGTGGCATAGAATACAAAAGCAGGGGGGTTATGTTTCAACTGTATAAACCATTAGTTAGGCCTCAGCTAGTATACTGCGTGCAGTTCTGGTCACCACATTACAGGAAAGATGTGATTGCACTAGAGAGGGTACAGAGGAGATTTACAAGGATGCTGCTGGGAGTAGAGAATTTTAGCTATGAGGAAAGACTGGATAAGCTGTGTCAGTTTTCACTGGAACAGAGGAGGCTGAGGGGAGACTTTATTGAGGTGTATAAAATTATGAGGGGCATAGATAAAGTGGATAGAAAGGACCTATTTCTCTTAGCAGAGGGGTCAAAAACCAGGGGGCACAGATTTAAAGTGATTGGGGGAAGGTTTAGAGGGGATTTGAGGGGAGATTTCTTCACCCAGAGGGTTGTGGAGGTCTGGAACTCACTGCCTGAAAGGGTGGTAGAGGCAGAAACCCTAACCACATTAAAAAAGTGCTTGGATGTGCACTTGGGATGCTCTAACCCGCAGGGCTACGGACCAAGAGCTGGGAAGTGGGATTAGGCTGAATAGCTCTTTGTTGGCTGGCGCAGACATGATGGACCGAAACGGCCTCCTTCCGTGCTGTAACTTTCTATGATTCTATGACTAGTCAAGCAACAGCCTGACATAGTCATACTCACAGAATCATGCCTTTTAGCCAATGTCCCGGACTCCTCCATCACCATCCCTGGGTATGTCCTGTCCCACCGGCAGGACAGACCCACCAGCGGTGGCGGCACTGTGGTATACAGTCGGGAAGGAGTGGCCCTGGGAGTCCTCAACATCGACTCCAGACCCCATGAAGTCTCATGGCCTCAGGTCAAGCATGGGTAAGGGAACCTCCTGCTGATTATCACCTAGGGCCCTCCCTCAGCTGATGAATCAGTACTCCTCCATGTTGAAAATGACCTGGAAGGAGCACTGAGAGTAGCAAGGGCACAGAATGTACTCTGGGTGGGGACTTCAATGTTCATCACCAAGAGTGGCTCGGTAGCACCACTACTGACTGAGCTGGCCAAGTCCTGAAGGACATAGCTGCCAGACTGGGCCTGCGGCAGATGATGACAGAACCAACAAGAGGGGAAAACCTACTTGACCTCATCCTCACCAATCTACCTGTCGCAGATGCATCTGTCCATGACAGCATTGGTATTAGTGACCACCACACAGTCCTTATCAAGACACTGAGGACACCCTCCATTGTGTTGTGTGGCACTATTACCATGTTAAATGGGATAGATGCAGAATAGATCCAGCAACTAAAAACTGGGCATCTATGAGGCACTGTGGGCCATCAGCAGTAGCAGAATTGTATTCCACCACAATCTGTAACCTCATGGACCGGCATATCCCTCAGTACCATTACCGTCAAGCTATTGGACCAACCCTGGTTCAATGAGGAGTGTAGATGAGCATGCCAGGAGCAGCACCAGGCATATCTAAAAATGCGGTGCCAACCTGGGGGTGCAGCAACGCAGGACTACATGCATGCTAAACAGCAGAACTAGAATGCTATAGTCAGAGCTAAGCGAATCCATAACCAATGGATCAGATCAAAACTCTGCAGTCCTGCCACATCCAGTCGTGAGTGATGGTGGACAACTAAACAACTAACAGGAGGAGGTGGCTCCATGAACATCCCCATCCTCAATGATGGAGGTGCTCAGCACGCAAATGCAAAAGACAAGGTTGAAGCGTTTGCAGCCATCTTCAGCCAGAAATGCCGAGTGGATGATCCATCTCGGCCTCCTCCTGAGGTCCCCACCATCACAGAAGCCAGTCTTCAGCCAATTCGATTCACACCACGTGATATCAAGAAATGGTTCAGCACACTGGATACAGCAAAGGTTATGGGCTCAGACAACATCCCGGCTGTCGTGCTGAAGACTTGTGCTCCAGAGCTAGCCCTGCCTCCAGCCAAGCTGTTCCAGTACAGCTATAACACTGGCATCTACCCGACAATGTGGAAAACTGTCCAGGTATGTCCTGTCCACAAAAAGCAGGATAAATTCAATCCAGCCAATTACCGGCCCATCAATCTACTCTCAATTATCAGCAAAGAGATAGAAGGTGTCATTGACAGTGCTATCAAGCACCACTTACTCACCAATAACTTGCTCACCAATGCTCAGTTTGGGATCTGCCAGGACCACTCGGCTCCAGACCTCTAGGCAGTCTTGGTTCAAACATGGACAAAAAAGCTGAATTCCAAAAGTGAAGTGAGAGTGACTGCCCTTGACATCAAGGCAGCATTTGACAGAGTGTGGCATTAAGGAGCCCTAATAAAATTGAAGTAAATGGAAATAGGGGGGCGGGGGAATAACTCTCCACTGGCTGGAGTCATACCTAGCACAAAGGAAGATGGTTGTGGTTGTTGGAAGCCAATCATCACAGCCCCAGGATATCGCTGCAGGCGTTCCTCAGGGCAGTGTCTGAGGCCCAACCATCTTCAGCTGCTTCATCAATGTCCTTCCCTCCATCATAAAGTGAAACGTGGGGATGTCCGCTGATGATTGCACAGTGTTCAGTTCCATTCGCAACTCCTCAGATAAGGAAGCAGTGCATGCCCGAATGCAGCAAGACCTGGGTGACATTCAGGCTTGGGCTGATAAGTGGCAAGTAACATTCACGCCACAGAACTGCTAGACAATGACTATCTCCAACAAGAGAGTCTAACCACTGTCCCTTGACATTCAACGGTATTATCATCACCGAATCCCCCACCATCAACATCCTGGGGGTCACCATTGACCAGAAACTTAACTGGACCAGCTAAATAAACACTGTTTATAAGAGCAAAGGTCAGAGGCTGGGTATTCTACAGCGAGTGTCTTACCTCCTGACTCCTCAAAGTCTTTCAAGATACAAAGAGTGTGGTGGATGAGTGCAGCCCCGACAACACTCAAGAAGCTCGGCATCATCCAGGACAAAGCAGCCCGCTTGACTGGCACCCCATCACCACCTTAAACATTCACTCCCTCCACCACCAATGCACCGTGGCTGCAGTATGTACCATCTACAAGATGCACTGCAGCAACTCGCCAAGGCTTCTTCGACAGCACCTTCCAAACCCGTGACTTCTACCACCTAGAAGGACAAGGGCAGCAAGCGCATGGGAACACCATCATCTCCAAGTCACACACCATCCTGATTTGGAAATATATCGCCATTCCTTCATCCTTGCTGGGTCAAAATCCTAGAACTCCTTCCCTAACAGCACTGCGAGAGTACCTTCAGCACACGGATTGCAGCGGTTCAAGGCGGCCGCTCACCACCACCTTCAAAGTGTCACTTTGGCTTATGGTGGACCCCTCCCCCCACTCACAGTCTACAACCAGCAAATTTTAAACCGCCCACCGCGTACCACCTGCGGCCTCTCCACCCTCAAAGTCCCGCCCCCCTCCTTGTTCGCTAACCTCACCCGTGACTGTAAACCCATCGCTACCAAGAGCAGGCAGTACAGCGCCGGGGACAGAGCTTTTATTAGCTCTGAGGTGCAGCGACTCCTGAAGGAGGGCATCATCGAGGGGAGCACCAGCCCCTGGCGTGCCCAGGTCGTAGTCGTTAAGACCGGCGATAAACACCGCCTGGTCATCGACTACAGCCAAACCATAAACCGGTACACCCAGCTGGACGCATACCCCCTTCCCCGCATATCTGATATGGTCAACCAGATTGCACAGTACCGGGTATTCTCCACCATCGACCTCAAGTCAGCCTATCACCAACTCCCTATCCACCCTGAGGACCGCCAGTATACTGCCTTCGAGGCGAACGGCCGCCTCTACCACTTCCTTAGGGTTCCCTTCGGCGTTACCAACGGAGTCTCAGTCTTCCAAAGGGAGATGGACCGGATGGCCGACCAGAACGCACTTCAGGCCACGTTCCCTTATCTAGATAACGTCACCATCTGCGGCCGCGACCAGCAGGACCATGATGTTAATCTGGAGAAATTCCTCCGTACGGCCTGATGTGCCTCAATAAATCCGAGACTCAATGTTAGCGGAACAAAACAAGGCTTTTATTAACTTAGAAGGTAACACACAGTGGAGAGGTATCTTCCATCCAGAGGTCTGCTGTACTGGATGTGAGGCAGGCTGGGCCTGCTTACATAGGGGCCAGGTATGGGCGGAGCCCTACACACAATACAATACAATGGTGAGGAAACGGAACTGAGGTAAGGGAAATGAAACTGAAACCAAACCACAGTCACAGGCAGAGAATACCGATGAGTGATGAATGGCATATTTCATCACATGGCCCAACGGCTGAATCTCACTTACAATAAGGATAAATGTGTGTTTAATACCTCGCGCCTGGCCATCCTCGGCTGCGTAGTAGAGAACGGAGTCATCAGCCCCGACCCCGAAAGAATGCGCCCCCTCATGGAGCTTCCCCTCCCCCACTGTCCAAAGGCGCTGAAGAGAACCCTGGGGCTCTTCGCTTACTATGCCCAATGGGTGCCGAATTATGCAGACAAAGCCAGACCCCTCATGAAGTCCACCTCCTTCCCCCTGACAGCAGAAGCAGGCGCAGCCTTCTCCCTCATAAAAGGAGACATTGCGAAGGCCACAATGCACGCTGTGGATGAGTCCATCCCTTTCCAAGTGGAGAGCGATGCCTCCGACTTCGCCCTAGCGGCAACCCTTAACCAGGCGGGGAGACCTGTGGCCTTTTTCTCAAGGACCCTCCAGGGCCGAGATCCGACACTCGTCTGTCGAGAAGGAGGCCCAGGCGATTGTGGAGGCGGTACGATGCTGGAGGCATTACCTGGCAGGCAAACGATTTACCCTCCTCACCGACCAGCGTTCGGTTGCTTTTATGTTTAATAACAAGCTGAAGGGCAAAATCAAGAACGACAAGATCTTGAGGTGGAGAATTGAGCTCTCCACCTACGATTACGATATCTTGTACCGGCCTGGTAAACTCAACGACCCCCCGGATGCTCTATCACGAAGTACTTGCGCAAACGCGCAAGTTGATAGACTACGGACCCTCCACAACGACCTCTGCCACCCCGGGGTCACCAGACTTTACCACTTCATTAAGGCCCGCAACCTGCCCTACTCCATCGAGGTCAGGACCATGACCAGGAACTGCCAAACCTGTGCCGAATGCAAACCGCATTTCTATAGGCCGGACAGAGCAAGCCTGATCAAGGCCACCCGCCCCTTCGAGCGCTTGAGCATCGATTTTAAGGGGCCCCTCCCGTCCTCTGACCGTAATGTGTACTTCCTCAACATTATTGACGAGTACTCCCGTTTCCCCTTTGCCATCCCCTGCCCAGACATGACTAGTACCACGGTCATCAAATGCCTGAACGACCTCTTCGCCTTGTTCGGGTTCCCAAACTATATACATAGCGACCGGGGCGCATCCTTCATGAGCGAGGAACTTCGCCAGTTCCTGCTCGCGAGAGGTATTGCTGCGAGCAGGACCACCAGCTACAACCCCCGGGGGAATGGCCAGGTGGAAAGAGAAAACGCGACAGTTTGGAAGGCCGTCCTCTTAGCCCTAAAGTCTAAGGGCCTCCCAATCTCTCGCTGGCAAGAAGTCCTCCCGGCAGCACTCCATTCCATCCGGTCACTGCTTTGCACTGCCATTAACGCCACCCCCCATGAACGAATGTTTGTTTTCCCCAGGAAGTCGACTACGGGAACCTCGCTACCAACATGGCTGACTTCTCCGGGGCCCGTCTTGCTGCGGAAGCATGTGAGGGCCCATAAAACGGACCCCCTGGTCGAGAGGGTGGACCTCCTGCACGCCAACCCCCAGTACGCCTATGTGGCATACCCAGACGGGCGGGAGGACACTGTCTCCTTGCGAGACCACGCACCCTCGGGCACCCCTGAGATACCACCGTTACCCCCCACCACTCCCTCAAATCCAGCTCCTGTAGACGGCATGCCGGAACCCCAGGAGCCTTCGTCGACCACGCAGACACCAGCATTAACATCGGATACTGCACCACCGCCGCCGCGCCGATCAGAAAGGCTTACGAGGCCTCCTGAGAGACTGACATACACGAACTGGTAGTACACTTCACCCCGCCGGACTCAATTTTAAACAAGGGGTGAATGTGGTAAACCACTGTTACCGTTCACTATTATTACACTGTTGTTATCACTGTTTACACTGTTGTTATCACTACACAAGGTTACCTCTTGCCACGCACGCTGTTATACCTAGGCATAGCTCAGCTGACTCCGCCCATGGCTCCGCCTGCTTGCCCAGGTATAAAGGTGACCGCTTGGCTAGTATTCTTCCTTGTTGGAACCGATCACCCACGAGGGTGGGCTCTGTTATTTAGCCAATAAAAACCTATAGTTACTATCTTAACTCGTCGCTTTTCATGGAATGAATTGATAGGTATATCACTATGCCCCCTGGTTATTGACCCCTCTACTAAGGGGAAAAGTTCCTTTCTATCTACCCTATCTATGCCCCTCATAATTTTGTACACCTCAATCAGGTCCCCCCTCAGCCTTCTCTGCTCTAAGGAAAACCCCAACCTGTCCAGTCTCTCTTCATAGCTGGAACACTCCAGCCCAGGTAACATCCTGGTGAATCTCCTCTGCACCCTCTCCAATGCAATCACATCCTTCCTATAGTGTGGCGACCAGAACTGCACACAGTATTCCATCTGTGGCCTAACTAGCGTTTTGTACAGCTCCACCATAACCTCCCTGCTCTTATATTCTATGCCTCGGCTAATGAAGGCAAGTATCCCATATGCCTTCTTAACCACCTTATCTACCTGTCCTGCTGCCTTCAGGAATCTATGTACATGCACACCAAGGTCCCTCTGATCCTCTGTCCTTCCAAGGGTCCTACCATTCATTGTGTATTCCCTTGCCTTGTTAGTCCTCCCAAAATGCATCACCTCACACGTTTCAGGCTCTGAATGAATTGATCATAATTGAATTGGGTTAAAGTTATTCTGGTTAAGTACAGCAACTTTCCAGTGAGAATTTCAGCAGCAACTTAAATATGTATGAACATATAAAATTGTGGCTTGAAATTTCTCCATGTGTTATACTAATGCATACTTAAGTTAGGTGTATGACTGTCGATGAATAAATGCAATGCATTCAGAAATATCTAAATTTTTTGGTGTCATAATTTTGCACCGAATATAGCTTGTTCTGTGGGATTTTTCCAAAGCCAGCTTGGACTGCAGCATTTTAATTCAATTAGCTTTCTGCTAATGTTTTTAGGAGGGGCTGTGGGAAAAGTTCACTTTGTACAGCTGGATGAGTTTGCCTTCGCAATGGTCTACTATTGAGTTGGAAAACAAATGAGGGGGCTTTGTTTATTGTAATGCTAAGCTCCTTGGCAGGGTCCACGAGTTAAGAGTTAACCCCCTCAGACCTGCCACTCAGATTTCTTACCACCACGTATCCTCAATCTGGTGGAAAGGCAGAACAAGTCAGGGCCACAGGTTTCTTTGCAACAACTGTCATGACCACTCAAAGTGCATGGTTTGAGGCATCCTTTTTATTTTGCCTCCATTCAATGTAGAACACTTTGATTCCATATAGTATTAAAATTCATGATTTTTATACCAATTAAAGAAAAAACAAAACCAGCAGCCGTTGAAATATCCTTCCGAGTGTGTCAAAACAACATTCGCCTTAATATTCAGTCATCTAATGCAGCGATACATCATGAAGTCTATCGTGGTACATCTCGGAAATTTGCCGATTGAACTTTCTTCCACTGGGGTGTAGACTTTAATTTGCCTCATATGAGTATCTCTTCCATTCTGATGATTGGCTAGTACAGCAATCTGTATCATAAATGTACGGATTGGCTTCTTGTTGACATCAGTGAGTGGAACATGAATCCAGCCGCTGGGCTCCACCAGTTCCAGTTGCTGTAGTTAAATTAAGACAGGGTATTAAATATTGTTTCCATTTTATTGCAAGCATAAAGGATAAAAATCCAGTACAATAACTGCAAGTTTTTTTTAATTAAAAAGGACACATTAAGCCCAAGGAAGCTTTAGAACTGCTCATCAATTTTTAACGGTTCCAACACAAATACTCTTGTAAAGTTTTAGCTGAAGGTCATCAGTCATGGGTTTGAAAATATGCTGGGCAACTACACAAAATTGATCATTTAAAAAACAAAAATCTAGCATCAAGTTGCATATAAAATAACAAGGCACACATACTACATACTGAATCTCAGCAAAATACAACATGTCCTTCAAGCCATTAGTCTTAAACCAGATCTTCTCCACTCCGTCAGTGAAACTATACAAGACTTTGTGCTATTATGTATGGGCATCACATGTAAATATAATTGTATTGTATAGATCAAGAGCACCAGAACCATACATCTGTCTTTAAATAAATTTAGCACTACTATAAAATAGGGGACATTTTTCAATTGCGTTCTCCTGGCATGAAACCTCATTGGCTGGGACCGCATATCAGGAAATCATGTGCACGCAGCCAATGAATTCCATCCATTATGGCCTGTGCCCTTATGATTTCTCAACATGTGCTCCTATTGGGTCTTCTACATCCATCTAAACAGGCAGACCCTCAGTTAACATCTCATCCACAACACCTTCGACAATACAGCACTCCCTCAGTACTGCACGGACGTTTCAGCCTAGATTATGTGCTTGTCCTGGAATGAAGCTTGAACACATAACCTTCTGATGTAACAGTGCTACCACTAAGCCATGTAGGCACTTAGGAGCTGGGGCTAAGTACGGATGAATTAAGATGAAGCTGGCCAGCACAAGACAGCTCCATGCTCAAATGCTGAACTGTGATGTTTTTTGAGGAACTTAAGATCTTGGGACAAAATGAAGTAGAGAAAATTGTATGAATGTTGTGGGGTGAGGAGGGAAGGAAAGAGAAAAAGCCAGTATGGAAAATAAAGTGCGCACCTGCATAAACTATAGGATGGAGTATTAAATGGAGTTAAAAATGTTAAGATTGCTTTCTCAATATTCTAGTCTTTTCCAACAATAACACTGAATGAATCTGTATTTTTCCATTAGGAAAGAGGAACAAAAAAGTACTTTGTGTAAATTTTACTCCAGTGCCGAAGTATTGCTAGAGGGTAGCTAGGCTAACGACCGTAACTGCCTCTAACATTAAAAAATGCATTGTATTGAATTAAAAGGTAATTGTTTAACTTGGCTGTATAAGGCCCAAATAGACTTTCAACTATAATAAATCACCCATGCACTGTTTGACTGTAGAAAGATTTTCCTGGCAAACTTCTGCTACAGTTGATTACATTTACATATCATTCATTTTGAATCTTTAAACCAGTTTACTGAGTATTAATATCAAGGCAAAGGAGCCAGGTTTCTGTAAATTAAACTGAATGTAAAACTTGCTTGTTTATTGGAGTATCAATGCAATGTATTTCCACCGACATTAAAGTGAGCTTCCAAGTAAAATATGCATTTTATTTTTAGTTAAAGATGAATACATTTTACATGCTGGAAAGCACATTAGAGACAACTAACATGTGCGTTTAGATGTATATAATTACATAGTTTTCTAAGGTCATCTGGGAATGCTAAATTGGATTGAGCTCATACAATGGAGACAATAGTAAAATTTTCCAAGTGGTTGAACACTTACTCTGAAACTGTAGAGAGCCAACAGCAACCCATTATGCATTAGCATAACCTGCCACCCACATCGCTGAAGAAACAGCTTTCAAACACATGCATTAAGCTAAAAAACTACTAAATCCTTTAACACCCATTCACATTTTTACAACACTTCATTTAGTTGAAAACACAAAAAATTTAGCTTTCAGTGTTCCTGCAATGAATCTACTGTGTTGATGGATCAATTGTGAACTCAGCTGCTGTCTGAGATTCATAACTAAAAGCAGTTTAAAAACAAAAATGCTGAGTGCTCTATATTCTTTATATCACCACTCTTGTGAAACACATTACAGTACATGATAAAAACTCTTCCAGAAGTTCCCAGTGTGTGGATACTGTAGTCACTACTCTCAAATGCATCACAACATCATGGCCATAGAATTAGAGGTAGCTTTTACCGGCATTCCCCTTTCATTTTTCTGAAGGACCAGCTGAGCCGAGTCCAAAACATGAAGTGGAGTCGACTGCAAAGTCCATTAAAAAAGAGCATGCACTTTAATAATTGCACAGAGAATTGGGGAATAATATACTTCCAGGAATGCACCATATAAAAATATATTACTGAACATTTTACTGAGAATCCCTCACTTAGGAAGCCAGCAGAAAGCCTTTCAAAAGCTCACACAATTGTACTGAAAAACTGCAGCATCAACCATTGCGGAGAACCTGATTCTGCCACCGCAATCATCTTAATTGCCACACTAATGGGTCACTCCACAGGACAAAAAAAAGTTTTTAATCAGTACATGTGTTGCAGCAACCTCAAGAGGGTGGGCGGGAGAAGCAAACCACAAAGACAATAGGAGCAGTAATCGCCAAAAAATTCTCACACATACAGAAAACCATAAATCTTCAAGATTTGGAAGTTTTTGAAACTTAATAGCATCATAAATACCATGCCTCCTGCAGTCAAATAGCCTGCTGACTCTTCCCTTCAAGGCTCACACATGCAGTTTGGCCACTTGGATGGCAACTGGAGCCTGCGGAAATGTATCTCAGGATGGAATTAACATCAGAGAAGGGAGAAAACTGGTGACAACTTTTTTTTTTAATGGATATGTTTGAAGAGCATTTTGCATAATGATGTTAGATAATTTGTATAGTTTCAAAAGGCATAGCTTTTTAAAAAGGTTTTAAATATAAAGTAACATTACAGGAACGTTCGATCCATAAAAAGGACAAAGATCTGAAAACCCCTATTTGTACCTAACTCCACCCAATAATTAAACTAAATCATCAGAAAATCTTTGGGTTTGGTATTTTTTTTATTATTACCATAATAAAAGGGTGTAATTATATACAACAGAATCAAAAAAGTAATAATTAATGTAATACATCATAGCATTTGTTGTGTAAAGAGTTCTTTTCATTCAGAAACAGAGGTATTGTTAAGAGACTGTTAGGACCCATGAGCTTAGCTACCCTGTGTGCTATACTCAGCATTAAAATAAAACACACACAAAATGCATTCAAATTTTACCAATACACTGACATTTTGTATATTTATGTTAAATAAATGAAGAAAAGTAAAATACAGTAAAACTAGCAGCTAAGACTTTACACCTTAATTGAGATGTACTTTGAAGTTTACAACCTTTTAGCAGGTGTCCAGAAAAAACATTATTTAGTTTAAGAAAAACACATATGTGCTATTATAGTTCATTGCAAACAATCTCATTCATAAAATAAAGATCTTCATTGGAGGTATTGTTTCACTAACATTTCTAGCCAAAATGCATGGAAGTCCTACTGAGTTATTCTACCTGTGCTATAAGATTTACTCCAGTCTTACAATTCCAAATTGCAGAATGCATACTTAGAGCAAGTGAAATTAATGTCAAGATTTTAAAAACTTTAAACGGTGGAGCTCAGTGACCCTGCACAATGCTAGAATTTCACCAAAACTCGTTTATTATTCGTTCCTGGGATGTGGGCGTCGCTGGCATTTATTGCCCATCCCTAATTGTCCTCGAGAAGGTGGTGGTGACCCGCCTTCTTGAACCGCTGCAGTCCGTGTGGTGATGGTACTCCCACAGTGCTGTTAAGGAGGGAGTTCCAGCATTTTGACCTAACGACGAAGAAGGATTACAATACATTTCCAAGTCAGGATGGTGTGTGACTTGGAAGGGAACCTGCAGGTGATGGTGTTCCCATGAGCCTGCTGCCCTTGTCCATCTAGGTGGTAGAGTTCGCGGGTTTGGGAGGTGGTGCCGAAGCAGCTTTGGCAAGTTGCTGCAGTGCATCTTGTAGATGGTACACACTGCAGCCATGGTGCAGGGGGCGCCAATCAAGCGGCTGCTTTGTCCTGGATGGTGTTGAGCTCCTTGAGTGTTGTTGGAGCTGCACTCATCCAGGCAAGTGGAGAGTATTCTATCACACTCCTGACTTGTGCCTTGTAGATGGTGGAAAAGCTTTGGGCAGTCAGGAGGTGAGACACTCACCACAGAATACCCAGCCTCTGACCTGCTCTTGTAGCCACAGTATTTATGTGGCTGGTCCAGTTAACATAGAAACATAGAAGATAGGAGCAGGAGTAGGCCATTCGGCCCCTCGAGCCTGCTCCGCCATTCAATGAGATCATGGCTGATCATCCAAATTCAGTATCTTGTCCTTGCCTTCTCCCCATATCCCTTGATCCCTTTAGCCTCAAGAAATATATCTAACTCCGTCTTGAATATATTTAATGAATTAGCCTCCACTGCCTTCTGTGGTAGAGAATTCCACAGGTTCACCACTCTCTGGGTGAAGAAATTCCTCCTCATCTTGGTCCTAAATGGCTTACCCCTTATCCTTAGACTGTGACCCCTGGTTCTGGACTCCCTGGCCATTGGGAACATCCTTCCTGCATCTAGTCTGTCTAGTCCTGTTAGAATTTTATAAGTTTCAATGAGATCCCCTCTCATTCTTCTAAACTCCAGCGAGTATAAGCCCAATCGACCCAATCTCTCCTCATACGTCATTCCTGCCATCCCAGGTATCAGTCTGGTGAATCTTCGCTGCACTCCCTCCATGGCAAGAACATCCTTCCTCAGATAAGGCAACCAAAACTGCACACAATACTCAAGGTGTGGCCTCACCAAGGCCCTGTACAACTGCAGCAAGACATCCTTGCTCCTGTACTCGAATCCTCTTGCTACGAAGGCCAACATACCATTTGCCTTCTTAACCGCCTGCTGCACCTGCATGCTTACCTTCAGCGACTGGTGCACAAGGACACCCAGGTCTCGTTGCACTTCCCCTTCTCCCAATCTATTGCCGTTCAGATAATAATCTGCCTTCCTGTTTTTGCCACCAAAGTGGATAACCTTGCATTTATCCACATTATAGTGCATTTGCCATGCTTCTGCCCAATCACCCAACCTATCCAAATCAAACTGGAGTTTCTCGGCATCCTCCTCACAGCACACACGCCCACCCAGCTTTGTGTCATCTGCAAACTTGGAGATATTACATCTAGTTCCCTCATCTAGATCATTTATATATATTGTGAATAGCTGGGGTCCTAGCACCGATCCCTGCGGTACCCCACTAGTCCCTGCCTGCCACTCGGAAAAAGACCACATCCACTGGTTCTCCCTTATCTATTCTACCAGTTACATCCTCAAAATATTCCAGTATATTAGTCAAGCACAATTTACCTTTTGTAAATCCATGTTGACTTTGTCCGATCCTGTCACTGTTTTCCAAGTGCTCTGCTGTTACATCTTTTATAATGGACTCTAGCACTTTCCCCACTACCGATGTCAGGCTTACCGGTCTATAATTCCCCATTTTCTCTCTACCACCTTTTTTGAATAGTGGGGTAACATTAGCTACCCTCCAATCCATGGGAACTGTTCCAGAGTCTATAGAATTTTGGAAGATGACCAGCAATGCATCTACTATTGCTAGGGCCACTTCCTTAAGTACCCTAGGATGTAGATTATTAGGCCCTGGGGATTTATCGGCCTTCAATCCCATCAATTTCCCTAACACCATTTCCCTACAAATACTGATTTCTTTCAGTTCCTCCCTCTCGTTAGACCCTATGTTCCCTGACATCTCTGTTTCTGGTCAATGGTGACCCCCAGGATGTTGATGGTGGGGGATTCGGCGATGGTAATGTCGTTGAATGTCAAGGGGCAGTGATTAGACTCTCGCTTGTTGGAGATAGTCGTTGCCTGGCACTTGTGTGGTGCGAATGTTACTTGCCACTTACCAGCCCAAGCCTGAATGATGTCCAGGTCTTGCTGCATTCGGGCATGGACTGCTTCATTATCTGAGGAGTTGCGAATGGAACTGAACACTGCAATCATCAGCGAACATCCCCATTTCTGACCTTATGATGGAGGGAAGGTCATTGATGAAGCAGCTGAAGATGGTTGGGCCGAGGACACTGCCCTAAGGAACTCACCTTTTTAAATATCAGGATGAATGTAATCTTATAGCATACACAGATTTTTAATGCAAATAATTTATAGAAATGCCTTTCCTTAAATATTGTTCAGCTCTTGGGCTACAACAAATGCTTTATGTAAGATAACCAAGTTTCCCACATTAGCTTTCTAGCCCTAACTGCTCTCTCGATTAGTTTATCATTGAAACAGTTTAAGAGTGAAAAAATCTATTAAACATTAAAATCGACAATTTTGCACAAAAAAAATGTTTTTTCCCCACTCCTTGCTAATTTTCTTCCCTCTCTGCTCTTGATAGTGTTGACTTCTCGTTGAAACCATAATAGCATGGGTGCCAGTAACACTCTAATTACTCACTAGACATCAAGGTGACTAAATAGAACATTCGGAAAATATCACATGGGAAGGTTGCGAGATAAAGATACAAAGAATCACCAAGACATCATTACTTCAAACCTTCAAAAAATGCTAACATCCTCATTAAAGATACTGTAAAAGCTATTTTTACAATAAATCATTTTTCATTGCACAATTTGTAATATTCATCCTAAGCATTATTTGTCAACCTCTGCCTCTTCCTGCCTGACCATTGAGGATGTTAACTGCTAGTACAATAACCAGCTGTTGCTAGTCAACACATACTCTGCTCACTGACACTATAAAACAGTTTAAAATTATATACATTTAAATGACAGCCAAAAGTGGAATTTAACTCATTTTTCAAGTCTCAATGCACCACAGTTGCATTGCTGAAAGCTAATGATTCTAGTGCAGAACTGCATTCTTCAGGACATAGAATGGATGAATCAGAAATGTTCATTTAAAGAGTCTGGTATAGCTTTTCATCTGACACTTCAACTAAAAATAAAGAAACTTCAATCACACTGTGAAGAATTTGCAAATAGATCAAAACAGCAGAATGCACAATCTAGCAAAATATGAAAACATTGGTAAAAAAGAAACATGAGGTAATTCTTGGCCAAAATATAAAAAATTAGCAGCCACAAGTCAGCAACCCTGTGATTAATGCTGCTACATTTCAGATGCAGCTGCCAAGCTAAGAGCTAAACCTGATACATTTCAAATGGACATCCCAATTAATTTCCTTCTTTAGCTTCAAGTCATAAATGGAGGCTCTTCTCCATTCAAGTCACTAGCAATCCAGTTAAAGAACTAGTTCAAAATCACTGAAATTAAAAGCTACCATTCTGTTTGTTGGGTAAAAATACAAAATAAAAATTATACCTGAAAAAAGGGGATGAGTATAGAAGCATTCTTACATTGCAAGTGCATCTATTAATTTCAACTTCAGATCTTGGGCTTAAACAGCTTGGATAATGGGCCAGATTTTGCTGTAACAGGGCATCTAATGGAGACTGCCGTTAGTTATAATTGCCCCTGCACCCTTCAGCTCAAAATAATTGTGGCTAATCAATTGCTGCAAGTGCAAACTGAAAACGGCACAGCGAGGGCAACAGGACATCTGGGACCCCTTTAACCAATAGGATTTAAGGATTGAGAAATAAACAGCGAAGCAGGGTGAATTAGAGTGGGTGAATTCAATGTCAAATCAGGCACAGAAAGAGAAATAAAGAGGGAAAGAAAGAAAAAAAGACAAAGAAAATATATATTTTTTAAATTTAATATGTCATTTTTAAAATGTCCTAAAACAATTCACAACCTGAAGGAATGAGACTCCACACTTATAATAGTTCATTTTCAGCGTCAGAAAGTTTGATTGGCAGTCATCAACACTTATCACGTCGTTAAAAGGGTACTAATGCTTGTAATTACTAGCCCTAAATATCTGCGTCGGGTTTAGTTCCTATCTACCGCACAAATGCAGCAACTTCACGGCATTCAATGCATATCAATGGTGAGGCAGACAGCGAAATGCCATTTTCACAAAGCTAATGGCGGAATGGCACAACTCGAACAACAACTTTTGGATATTGGCATTTAATCACGCATCTGCCCCCTCCTGAAATTGTTGTACCATTTACGCATAAATAACGACGAGCGCCATTAGCCTCACCGTTATTTTGACAGCAAAATCTGGCCCAATATAAACAAAATCTCTTGAGATTGCATTTGTCCAATAGCTCAAATCCTGCAATTATGTCTCATCTGTAACAGCACAGCGTAAAGTACCATTGCCTCGGGCAGTCACATCTTTAAAGAGGTCTGAATTGATCACATGGTAAAAAAAATGTGGAGCAACAAAATTGTCTTTGAGGCAGGCAGTTAGGATGCATTACTATGGCAGTCAGGCAAATTGAGCTGACCCAACACCATGTCCCTGACCTAGAAGTATCAGTATGCTGCTCTTAAATGTGTACTAAAATCTATTTGCTGGGCGATGGGGGGGGGGGCAAGTTGGAGAAGAGAAACAAATCATAAACATACATAGAAAATATGATGCAATGCAAAAAATGCATTAAAAGAACACTGTAAAAATAATTGTAAAATTCTGTGCAACAATAATTAAAATAGAACATCTTCCAGAACTTAGCACACTGAAATAATCTCAACGACCTACCCAGCGGTTAATGAATAAGGCTCTGCATTTACAAAGACGAAACTAGGGACTGCTTCACTATGCAGTTGGGCCTGAAACTGTATAAACTTGATGGAGCAGTGTTCCACAGAAATGGAGACATGGGAGAAGTCTGGCTTTCAAACCACATACATTGCATACAATCAAACAGAACATATAGACCAGAGCAGAGCTTCCAGTGTCTGCTCCGACGATGCCACCTTCCACACCAGTGCTTCAGACATGTCTTCCTTTTTCCGCAACCGAGGATTCCCCTCTACCGTGGTTGACACTGCCCTCGACCGTGTCAGTTCTATCTCCCGCACTTCTGCCCTCACCCCTGCCCCTCCCTCCCGGAACCACGATAGGGTTCCCCTTGTCCTCACCTTTCACCCCACCAGCCTCCACATTCAACGGATCATCCTCCGGCATTTCCGCTACCTCCAAAGTGATCCCACCACCAAACGTATCTTCCCCTCCCCTCCCCTTTCAGCATTCCGCAGGGACCGCTTCCTCCGAGACACCCTAGTCCACTCCTCTATCACCCCAAACAGCCCTTCCCCTTCGCCTGGCACCTTCCCGTGCAAGCGGAGGAGATGTAACACCTGCCCCTATACCTCCCCCCTTCCCACTGTCCAGGGCCCCAAACACCCCTTCCAGGTGAAACAGCGATTTACTTGTACTTCTCGCAATCTAGTATACTGTATTCGCTGCTCACGATGTGGTCTCCTCTACATTGGGGAGACCAAACGCAGATTGGGTGACCGCTTTGCGGAACACCTCCGTTCAGTCCGTAAGGGTGACCCCGAGCTTCCGGTCGCCTGTCATTTTAATTCACCGCTCCATTCCCACTCGGACCTCACCGTCCTTGGCCTCTTGTATTGTTCCACGGAAGCTCAACGTAAACTCGAGGAACAGCACCTCATCTTCCGATTAGGCACTCTGCAGCCTTCCGGACTCTCTATCGAGTTCAACAATTTCAGATCATAAGCTCGGCCCCCATTTCATTTTTTCTTGTAATTTTTCCACTCCTTTCCCCCCCCGCCCTTTCCTTTTGTTTCTCTCTCACACCTGGCAGCTATCTTTTGCCCTGCCAGTACACTTTACACCTAATCTCAGCCTATTACCATCTCGTCTAGCTTCTAATCTCTTTTACTTCTTTTGTTTCTTTTATTCTTTTGTCCGATCGCAGCCCTGCCTTCGATCTAGTTTCTTTTCTTTCCAGTTTTGAAGAAGGGTTCGACCCGAAACGTCAACTCAAATTTCTCTCCACGGATGTTGCCTGACCTGCTGAGTTTTTCCAGCATTTTCTGTTGTTATTCCAGTGTTAAACCCTGACACTATCAAAAATGTAGTCACAAAACATGGAATGTATTCACATTTTTATTAGATTAATTTGATTACTAAATTTGTGATTTTATAAATTGTAAGGGATATCTTGGTTAACAATACAATGCACCTCAGCTTCATTGGTTGTGTGTTTGGCTGCTCAACAACTCTCAGCAGTTTCAAGCAGATGTAGACTTAATTTTTTTTGGGGGGGGGGATGCTTAACGATCCTTTTTAAGGGAAGTGCTCAGTGTATGATGGGAGTTTGAGAGACTACACTCAAAAAGAAAAGAATTGCACAGCCAGCACTACCTAGTTTTACAACACTCAAGAGCCTCAGAACTATACTCAACAACTCTCAAATTTTATAAAAGATATACATTAAATATCAAGGAGTTCCTTTTACTTAAGGCTCAAGCTCCTTACCTAAACATTTATAGTGTTGGACACACTCAGTGAAATTAATACTTTTCTGGTACGGTGGTGAAAGAATTATTTCATGTGATATATTTGAACAGAGTAGATTGGACTACCTGACAGAAGATTGATAAAATTCCACATGTACTGTACCTATTTGGAGCCTTGGGTTATGTCAATATTGGTTCACATCAGTAGTCGTGAGGTATAATATTTATGCAATACCAAGTAAACATTTAAATTCAAGTTTGAGTGGACATATGACATACCCGGCTGTGCGTCATTGTTATGGTGGCTAACATTAGGGGCCAACTTTTCTGACCTTTGCCCTGGGGAATGTCCATTCCCAAGCACAAAGCTCAGGCCTGCAGCTGCATTCTAATTTCCTCCCTCTTTCTGATGCTAGGTCCTGCTGGGGGGGGCGGGCCTGCACCAGGGGTGCCCCGAGCCGAGTTAATGGCCTGAGACAGGAAATACCGGTGTACCTGAGCTTGGATAGGTATACAAACTTCAGGTGTGCTGATCTTGTCCAGCACTGGGGCAGAAGGAATGGACAGGAAAAATTAGCCCCCAGATTTCTGTGTTACAAAGCATAAACCTACTTTCATTGCACAATGAATTGAATGGATTTAGCAAAAAGTACCTGTAGTAAATGTCTTAATTTAGTGTTACTGTACAGTACAATTAAAGAGCTATAGTACTTAACAAAATGGGGAGGAGGGGAAGAAAGGGAAGGAATTACTATCAATGTATTTTCTCAGCTATATTTACCTTTTCCTACAAACATTTGTGGCAAGGCTAAGTAATCTTCACAGGACTTGCTCCATTCTACTGATGGTCTTTATAGGAACAGAATAAGAAGATTTGTGGCGTGACAAAAACCAACCCTGTACAAATACCCACCTGCTTACTTAAACAGAGTTAGTGCAACCATCACTTTTCTGAGTATGTTATCAAGTCAGGTTAATTAAAATGGGATTAGCACTCCATAGGAGTTCAATTTAAAGTAATTCCACTTTAATGTCTCTTATATCTCTAGTAGCATTTTAAAATACCTTTTACAGCAGCACTCAGCTGATACTAGGTTAGGCATCGTTTGACAGCCAAAAACGACCACCCAGAGGTGAAAAGAAATTCAATCTATATTCTCAGTGCAGGCACAAACTGACTGTGGTTAGTCAGCTATGTATGTCTCCAGCATTTACTCAAAAGGTCAGTGGATGAGGTACAGTGAACCAACCCATACTCCCCACTGCCCCCAACCATGGGTCATTTTTATCAACCAGTCAGAAATTGATAAATTGGAGAAAATGTCAGTGCACAAATGACACATCACACCCAGCATCACCACCACATCTTTCCCCAAAAAGAATACTCTACAAAGCATCTCAAAATAGGATGAATTCTAATTTTATATATTGTGAAATATACAGAAAAGAATTTTTGTAGCACAGTGACATCTAGTGGATAATGATCACATTTGAATGAATTAAATTAATGAGGAAACTCTCAATTTGTTAAATTACCAATTTTAAATATACACAAATGGAACCTCAATTTTACACGCTGGCAAAGAATTATTATAAATACTAGCGACTCTTCTGTGGCTTTTCTCACTGCACTGTTACCTCTGGAGTTCCCCAAGGATCAATCCATGGCCCCCTCCTCTTCCGAATCTCAGTGCTGCCCCTTGGCAACATTAGCCAGAGACATGGAGTCAGTTCCACGTGTACGGTGACAACACCGAGTTCTACCTCCCCACACCTCTCTTGAACCTCGCCGACTCTTGTGCTTTAAGGCTGCTTGTCCGACATGCAGTCCTGGATGAGCCACAATTTCCTTTGAACATTTGTAAGACCAAAGCCATCGTATTTGACCCCCGCCTATCCCACTCCTCGGCCATAGTCTCAAGTTGAACCAGTCGGTTTGCTACCTTGACGTCCTTTTAAAAAAAAATTAATTCATAGGACGTGGGCATCACTGAGCGTTTATTGCCCATCCTTAATTGCCCTCGAGAAGGTGGTGGTGAGCCACCTTCTTGAACCGTTGCAGTCCGTGTAGTGAAGGTAATCCCAGAGTGTTGTTAGGGAGGGAGTTCCAGGATTTTGATCCATCGACGATGAAGGAACCGTAACATATATCCAAGTCAGGATGGTGTGTGACTTGGAGGGGAACTTGGAGGTGATGATGTTCCCATGCGCCTGCTGCCCTTGTCCTTCTAGGTGGTAGAGGTCGCGGGTTTGGGAGGTGTTGTTGAAGCAGCCTTGGCAAGTTGCTGCACTGCATCTTGTAGATGGCACACACTGCAGCCACGGTGCGTCAGTGGTGGAAGGTGTGAACATTTAAGGTGGTGGATGGGGCGCCAATCAAGCGGGCTGCTTTGTCCTGGATGATGTAAAGCTTCTTGAGTGTTGTTGGAGCTGCACTCATCCACTTATGGCTGAAGATGGACCAACCTTGGTTCAATGAGGAGTATAGAAGAGCATGCCAGGAGCAACGCAAGGCGTACCTAAAAATGAGGTGCCAACCTGGTGAACCTACAACACAGGACTATGTGCATGCTAAACAGTGGACGCAACATGCTATAGACAGAGCTAAGTGATCCCACAACCAACAGATCAGATCAAAGCTCTGCAGTCTTGCCACGTGGACAATTATACAATTAACAGGAGGAGGAGGTTCCATGAACATCCCCATCCTCAATGAGTGCAAAAGACAAGACTGAGGCCTTCGCAACCGCCTTCAGCCAGGATGCATTGCTGGTCATCTTCCAGAACTCGATAGGCTCTGGAACAGTACCCATGGATTGGAGGGTAGCTAATGTTACCCCACTATTCAAAAAAGGTGGCAGAGAAAAAGCGGGGAATTATAGACCGGTAAGCCTGACATCGGTAGTGGGGAAAATGCTAGAGTCCATTATAAAATATGTAATAGCAGAGCACTTGGAAAGCAGTGACAGGATCGGACAAAGTCAACATGGATTTACAAAAGGTAAATCATGCTTGACTAATCTACTGGAATTTTTTGAGGATGTAACTGGTAAAATAGATAAGGGAGAACCAGTGGATGTGGTGTATTTGGACTTTCAGAAGGCTTTCGATAAGGTCCCGCATAAGAGATTAGTGTGCAAAATTAAGACACATGGGATTGGGGGCAAGTTATTGACTTGGATAGAGAACTGGTTGGCGGACAGAAAGCAAAGAGTTGGAATAAACGGGTCGTTTTCCGAGTGGCAGGCAGTGACTAGTGGGGTACCGCAATGATCGGTCCTAGGACCCCAGCTGTTCACAATATATATTAATGATCTGGACGAGGGAATTGGATGTAATATCTCCAAATTCGCAGACGACACAAAGCTGGGTGGGAGGGTATGCTGTGAGGAGGAGGTCATGAAACTCCAGTACGATTTGGACAGGTTAGGTGATTGGGCAGAAACATGGCAAATGCACTATAATGTGGATAAATGTGAGGTTATCCACTTTGGTGGCAAAAACAGGAAGGCAGATTATTATTTGAATGGCAATAGATTGGGAGAAGGGGAAGTGCAGAGAGACCTGGGTGTTCTTGTGCACCAGTCACTGAAGGTAAGCATGCAGGTGCAGCAGGCGGTTAAGAAGGCAAATGGAATGTTAGCCTTCGTAGCAAGAGGGTTCGAGTACAGGAACAAGGATGTCTTGCTACAGTTGTACAGGGCCTTGGTGAGACTGCACCTTGAGTTTTGTGTACAGTTTTGGTCGCTTTATTTGAGGAAGGACGTTCTTGCCATGGAAGGAGTGCAGCGAAGATTCACCAGGCTGATACCTGGGATGGCAGGAATGACGTATGAGGAGAGATTGTGTCGATTGGGCTTATATTCACTGGAGTTTAGAAGATTGAGAGGGGATCTCATCGAAACCTATAAAATTCTGTCAGGCCTGGACAGACTAGATGCTGGAAGGATGTTCCCGATGGTCGGGGAGTCCAGAACCAGGGGTCATAGTCTAAGGATAAGGGGTAGGCCATTTAGGACTGAAATGAGGAGGAATTTCTTCACCCAGAGAGTAGTGAACCTGTGGAATTCTCTGCCACAGAAGGCGGTGGAGGCCAGTTCATTAAATATATTCAAGAAAGAGTTGGATATATTTCTTAAGGCTAAAGGGATCAAGGGATATGGGGAGAAGGCAGGGACAGGGTACTGAATTTGGATGATCAGCCATGATCTCATTGAATGGGGGAGCAGGCTCGAAGGGCCGAATGGCCTACTCCTGCTCCTATCTTCTATGTTTCTAAGTGCCGAGTGGATGATCCATATCGGCCTCCTCCTGAGGCCCCCACCATAACAGAAGACAGTCTTCAGCCAATTCGAATCATTCTACATGATATCAAGAAATGGTAGAGCGTACAGGATCCCAGACAACATCCCAGTTCTAGTGCTGAAGACTTGTGCTCCAGAACTAGCTGCGTCTCTAGCCAAGCTGTTCCAGTACTGCTACAACACTGGCATCTACCCGACAAAGTGAAAAATTGCCCAGGTATGTCCTGTCCACAAAAAGCAGGAAAATTCAATCTGGGCAATTACTGCCCCATCAGTCTACTCTCAATCATCAGCAAGGTGATGGAAGGGGTCGTTGACAGTGCTATCAAGCGACACTTACTCACTAATAACCTGCTCACCGATGTTCAGTTTGGGTTCCGCCAGGACCACTTGGCTCCAGACCTCATTACAGCCTTGGTCCAAACATGGACAAAAGAGCTGAAATCTAGAGGTGAGGTGAGAGGGGCTGCCCTTGACATCAAGGCAGCATTTAACTGAGTGTGGCATCAAAGAGCTCTATTAAAAGTGAAGTCAATGGGAATCAGGGGGGAAACTCTCCATTGGCTGGGGTCAATGGAAGATGGTTGTGGTTGTCGGAAGCCAATCATCTCAGCCGCAGACATCGTTGCAGGAGTTCCTCAGGGCAGTGCCCTAGGCCAAACATCTTCAGCTGCTTCATCAATGACCTTGCCTCCATCATAAGGTCAAAAATAGGAAAGCTCACTGATGATTGCAGTGCTCAGTTCCATTCGCAGCTCCTCAGATAATGAAGCAGTCCGTGCCTGCATGCAGCAAGACCTGGACAATATTCAGGTTTGGACTGTAAGTGGCAGGTAACATTTGTGCCACACTAGTGCCAGGCAGTAACTATCTCCAACAAGAGAGAGTCTAACCACCGCCCCTTGACATTGTATGGCATTACCCCCACCATCAACATCCTGGGGGTGACCATTGACCAGAAACTTAACTGGGCCAGCCATATAAATACTGTGGCTACAAGAGCAGGTCAGAGGCTGGGTATTTTGCAGCAAGTGTCTCATCTCCTGATTCCCCAAAGCCTTTCCACCATCTACAAAGCAGAAGTCAGGAGTGTAATGGAATACTCTCCACTTGCCTGGATGAGTGCCGCTCCAACAACACTCAAGAAGCTCCACACCATCCAGGACAAAGCAACCCGCTTGACTGGCACCCCATCCACCACCTTAAACATTTGCTCCCTCCACCACTGGAGTATTGTGGCTGCAGTGTGTACCATCTACAAGATGCACTGCAGCAACTCGCCAAGGATTCTGCAACAACACCTTCCAAACCTGTGACGTCTACCACCTAGAAGGCCAAGGGCAGCAGGCGCATGGAAACACCACCACCTCCAAGATCCCCTCCAAGTCACACACCATCTTGACTTGGAAATATATCGTCGTTCTTTCATCATTGCTGGGTCAAAATCCTGGAACTTCCTCACTAACAGCACTGTGGGAGTACCTTCATCACACGGACTATAGCGGCTCAAGAAGGTGGCTCACCACCACCTTCTCCAGGGCAATTAGGGATGGGCAATAAATGCTGGCATTGCCAGCAATGCCCACATCCCATGAACTAATGAAAAAAAATCCTATATCACAATACTTGAGATATATATAAATTAACAGGAACATGAATTTAATCTTCATATGTGGTGCCCAAGGTTCGTTGGTATACACCTATGCAGGCCATGAAGACAAAAAGTTTGGATATCACTGGTCTGAGGAGCTCTAAAACAAAGGAAAGACTTTACTATCAAGACAAATGTTATGAAGAAAGATGTGGTAAATTCATACCCGCATTTCTTTAAGGTCGTGAAAGTTGTTTCCCACTCTGACAGAGACCTTGCTTGGAGTATAGCTTTCATCAGATTTGTAGTCTGCATAAATACACAGGGTTTTCACAGTTGTTTTTCGTCTAGAAAAATAAACAAATTAATCCCAGTAACTGAGGCATCAGAAATAGATGGCATAGCGGTCAGGTGCTGCCTGTAGTGAGGACAGCTGCAATTTTTTTTAAACCAGCTCTCAACAGATATACATTGAAACCTATTAAAATCAAAATGAATGTAGAGTAATTGACTGTGTGGGGCCTCCAGGCCTCAAGCCTGTCCTCAATCAAACAACCACACACATGTACTTCCCACCAGGATTTCTGGAAAGCAATTCAGAGCAATAGCCTGGCCAAATCAATCACACCCCCTCCCCCCCCCACACTTAACCAAGCGCAGAGCAGATAACTGTAGAGCCCTTAATGCCACCCTGGCTGAGATCAGCCAATTCAGCAGAGACTGGGCATCAAATATGGGACCTACCTGATTTGTATAGTGCAATTTCACCAGATGCCTTTGCCCACTAAGACATCAGAGGAACCTTATTTGTTTTTTAACAGCCCTTTCACGGGTCCAGGCATTATGTATTATAAAATATATCACTTGTTTAGATACTAACACTTCAAATCACTCTAGAGTATAATTCAAGCCTTCTGCCTCCTCTCCATCCTAAAAAAGCCAGTCAAATAAACCCCAATTTATTTTGTAAAATTATGGCACAATCCCCGTGTCCGATTTTCTTCAAAGGGAGAATCAAATTTTCCATATATTAGCTATAATTCTCTTCTAAATGAAGTAATGTATATGAGATTACAATTATGGGGACTATGTATTTATGGAATGGATATAAATTTGAAAGGATTAGAAAGAACTTTATTGTTGTGCTCTAATTTTTTAGAAACTGGGTGGTCTGCAGTAATTTTCTGTACCCAAAGCATTGCAAAACCAGACACAAATAATGATTGATAACTTTGACTGAGTTCTTCCTTTAACTAGCAGTCAATCACGGAGAACTTTCATAGTGTAAACTAATACTTCCAAAAATGCCGAAACACATGTTGCAACTACACTGCAGCATAGGAATATTAGACTATATCAAAGTTAGCAGTACTTTACACTGAATAGACATGAATACTGTTGCAATCTTAAATGTTTTCGTAAAGTTTGAGCTTTTGATATAGTCCGTTTGAATGGTTGTAGAATGCTTCCTATGAGCATACCTCATTCCTCATGAATGAGTGTGCAAAAGCTAGTCTAGCCTCAGTTTAACAATTAACCCAAATAAAAACAGAAAATATTGGAAATACTCAGGTCAGGTAGCGTCTGTGAAGAGAGAAACAGAGTTAACGTTTCACGTCGATGACCTTCTTCGGACCAATTCTGACGAAAGGCCATCGACCTGAAACGTTAACTTTGTTTCTCTCACTCCACAGATGCTGCCTGACCTGCTGAGTATTTTCAGCATTTTATGTTTTTAGTTCAGATTTGCAGCATCCGCAGTATTTTGCTTTAGTAATTAACTCAACTGCGGTAAATTGTAAAACTAAAATATATGTAGCGTTCTCAGTACGTCTATCAATTTAAGTGCATCAGTATTGTATTGCATCACACAAGACCTGCGCAGGATACAATTATGTTTTTTTTTCATATAAATTACTCAAACTTTAAATGCAATAAAGTAAAATAACCACATAAAACTTTATAAAATAGTGGACAAAAGGTCAATTTGCCCATTTCACAGATAAATCGCAGAGAACAATAAAAAGTTCTTTTTACTGAAAAAGTTCTCAAAGTACGTGACAAAGCAATTCTCCAACTTCTTCCTCGAGCTCTTTCTTGGAAAAAGCCTTTAATCTAGGTTTCCAGAGATGACTCTATTTAGCAGTAAAGACTTGTTGGAAGAATTAAATCGAATAGGAAAAATTGGGTCAGGTTTGATCATTTTGTCTAGCACTTTACACAATGCTGTTGGCTTCAGGAGTTGTCTTATATAAATGGACTCACTTAGGGGCTAACAGTCACTGGTTTCATGTGAATAGATATTGGACTGTAAAGATTTACTATTAACTCATACCCCAGTTGAGACCATAAGCACATGACACAAAACTTAATGTACTAACAACTACTTAATTTAATTAAATCCATAACACTACAATTATCATGAACTTTAGTATAAACGATCACAGCCAGCAAGATTTGATTCATGCAATACCACAGCATTAGGTGGATTTAATCCAACACTAATATTAAAATGCAGTTTTCAAAGGTGCAGCTATGTTTTAAAAAAATTATTCTCGGCATGTAGGTAATGTTGGTAAGGCCGCATTTATTGCCCATCCCTACTTGCCCCAAGGTGATGGGTCTCCTTGAACTATGGTAGTCCTTTTGATGACGGTGCTCCCACGCTGGTGTAAGATTAAATCAACAATTTGCATTTATATAGCATCTTTACTGTAGTAGACTTTAGCACGTAATCCAGGCGGACACCTCAGTGCAGTACTGAGGGAGTGCTGCACTATTTGAGGTGTACACCATCTTTCGAATGAGACATTAAATCAAGGCCCAATCTGCCCTCTTGGTGGATGCAAAAGATCCCATGGCACTATTCGAAAACGAGCTGGAGGGTTTTCCCAGTGTCCTGGCCAATAGTTATCCCGCAATCAACATCACTAAAACAGATCTTCTGGTCATGTGTCTCATTGCTGTTTGTGGAACCTTGCTGTGCGCAAATTAGATGTGCGTTTCCCATATTACTACACTTCAAAAGTACTTCATTGACTGTAAAGCGCTTTGGGATGTTCTGAGGTCATGAAAGACACTATATAAATGCAAGTCCTTTCCTTTCAAATGCCACAAAATGCTTCACAGATACAAACATCAATACTGAGAGGTGGTCGGAGAAGTGTTCAAGAACCTGACCAAAAGAAAATCACATCTCAGTCTGGCAGAAAAGAATATCACACCATGTAGACCCACCATCAGCCTTTAAGCCATTGGCACCTGCCATGACTATTTGCATTCCAAGCAAATAATCTCCAATTAACACATCAGTTCAAAGTACAGCTTATCTACAGAAAATACCAACAGGCAGAACAGGTGGTGCCTGCAGCTATCTTGCAATTTTGAAAATCATCCATTTTGACTGGCTACATTCAATTTTAAAAGCTGCACATAAGCATATCATACAAAAGATTCTGTGGTTGATTTTTTCCCCACAATTTTTTTGGCAGTATTTTGTGTATTTCTTTCCATCAACAACAACTTGCATTTAAATAGCGCCTTAAACATAGTAAAACATCCCAAGGCGCTTCACAGGAGTATTAGCAAACAAAATTTGGCAGCGAGCCGCATGAGGACAGGTGATCAAAAGCTTTGTCAAAGAGGTAGGTTTTAAGGAGAGTCTCAAAAGGAGGAAAGAAAGAGAGGCGGAGAGGTTTAGGGAGGGAATTCTAGAGCTCAGGGCCCAGACAACTGAAGGCACAGCCGCCAATGGTGGAGCAATGAAAATTGGGGGTGTGCAAGAGGCCGGAATTGGAGTAGCAGAGATCTTGGAAGGTAGTGGGCCTGGAGGAGGTTACGGAGATAGGGATGGGTGAGGCCATAGAGGGATTTGAAAATGAGGATGAGAATTTTAAAATGCGAAGGAACAAAAGTAGTCCATTGAGCACAACAAAGGATATCTCTGCCATACCTCAGCCCATCCATCATTGAAACCCTGCATTTGTGGTCAGCGGTAAAGTGACAGTGATCGCCGCCAACACCAAAGCAAGCTGCCCACAAAGATCTAGCGATCTCTGTGGCATCGGTTTCATATTTCCTGACATTAATTTGATTTTGGCCCCAAGTCTAAGGGATCTCCAGTGTCCAGCAACGGTGATGTCATCAAGGAGGGAGGGGGAGGGGGAGTGGAGTGGGAGTGTGGAGGGAGGTGGGAGAGTTGAGAGGGGGGGAGGGAGGGGAGGAGGGAGGGGAGCGGAGGGAGGGGGGGAGCGGAGGGAGGGGGGGGAGCGGAGGGAGGGGGGGAGCGGAGGGAGGGGGGAGCGGAGGGAGGGGGGGAGCGGAGGGAGGGGGGGAGCGGAGGGAGGGGGGGGAGCGGAGGGAGGGGGGGAGCGGAGGGAGGGGGGGAGCGGAGGGAGGGGGGGAGCGGAGGGAGGGGGGGGAGCGGAGGGAGGGGGGGGGAGCGGAGGGAGGGGGGGGGGAGCGGAGGGAGGGGGGGAGCGGAGGGAGGGGGGGAGCGGAGGGAGGGGGGGAGCGGGGGGGGGGGGAGCGGAGGGAGGGGGGGAGCGGAGGGAGGGGGGAGCGGAGGGAGGGGGGAGCGGAGGGAGGGGGGAGCGGAGGGAGGGGGGAGCGGAGGGAGGGGGGAGCGGAGGGAGGGGGGAGCGGAGGGAGGGGGGAGCGGAGGGAGGGGGGAGCGGAGGGAGGGGGGAGCGGAGGGAGGGGGGAGCGGAGGGAGGGGGGAGCGGAGGGAGGGGGGAGCGGAGGGAGGGGGGAGCGGAGGGAGGGGGGGAGCGGAGGGAGGGGGGGAGCGGAGGGAGGGGGGGAGCGGAGGGAGGGGGGGAGCGGAGAGCGGAGGGAGGGGGGAGCGGAGGGAGGGGGGAGCGGAGGGAGGGGGGAGCGGAGGGAGGGGGGAGCGGAGGGAGGGGGGAGCGGAGGGAGGGGGAGCGGAGGGAGGGGGGAGCGGAGGGAGGGGGGAGCGGAGGGAGGGGGGAGCGGAGGGAGGGGGGAGCGGAGGGAGGGGGGAGCGGAGGGAGGGGGGAGCGGAGGGAGGGGGGAGCGGAGGGAGGGGGGAGGGAGGGGAGGGAGGGAGGGGAGGGAGGGAGCGGAGGGAGGGGGGAGCGGAGGGAGGGGGGAGCGGAGGGAGGGGGGAGCGGAGGGAGGGGGGAGCGGAGGGAGGGGGGAGCGGAGGGAGGGGGAGCGGAGGGAGGGGGAGCGGAGGGAGGGGGAGCGGAGGGAGGGGGGGGAGCGGGGGGAAGGGAGGGAGGGGGGAGGGGAAGGAGGGGGGAGCGGAGGGAGGGGGGAGCGGAGGGAGGGGGGAGCGGAGTGAGGGGGGAGCGGAGGGAGGGGGGAGCGGAGGGAGGGGGGAGCGGAGGGAGGGGGGAGCGGAGGGAGGGGGGAGCGGAGGGAGGGGGGAGCGGAGGGAGGGGGGGAGCGGAGGGAGGGGGGAGCGGAGGGAGGGGGGAGCGGAGGGAGGGGGGAGCGGAGGGAGGGGGGAGGGAGGGAGGGGGGAGCGGAGGGAGGGAGAGGAGTGGGGTGGGGTTTGGAGGAGGGAGGAGGGGAGCGGAGTGGAGATCAGGAACTCGGTTGGGGGGGGGGGGGGCTAAAGAGCACGGGCACAGTGGAGATGGTGTAGAACGTGATCCAAGGTCTAAAGGGGGGGGTTGAGAGCGAGAATGTGATCCAGATGGTGAGACGTATCACGTTCTTCCAACCCCACCCCCTTTACACCCGCACAACTCTCTCCCTCTCCTCCCCCTACACCTGGTTGATTTCTCAGAAAGCTCGGTGCATGTGTGGCAAGTGACATCATTGGACTGGACGAAATCCGGAAGTCAAGGCACATCCAACAAGTTATGGTGGCATGCTGTGTCACCATTTACAATCAAATGACAAACAGCTGACTGTCTAGTCAGCTCTTTTCAATCATTAACAAGTGTACTAGAATCTGGTAATCAGCATTTTCTGCACACATTTGGGTAGATGTACATAGAGCTCTGCCAGCCCCAATTTCCCAGTGATATAAAAAGGCACTGAAAGAGTGGCTCCTGTTTATATCAGTCTGATGCACAGATTTTTAATAAATCTAATACCTTTATAATAATGGAGGTGCCAAGACTGCAGAAGAATGCAGAGGTTCTCACATTTTATCACCTCAACCACCCCAGGGAGATCTAGACTGTGGAGAGGTCTGGGAATACACTGCTGAACAAGTAACTGAAAATTCAAACCAAGCTAGGCCTAACTCACCAGTGAACAAAAAAAAATATAGCCCAGCTCGACAAGCAATTATTTGAGGAAAGCGGATACACTGCTGCAGTAAATCATCTCAAGTCAGCTAAATGACAAGCTGCAGAAATCCTGATTCAGCAACCAAACTGGACATTTTGTAAACCTACCTTAACTTAATTTAAATGTTTAGAGAGCAGGGATTCCCTCCTACCTGGTCTCTTTACATTTCCATTTCTAGCTTTTGGGAAATAGCTTTGCCCATGCACGCACAGGTGCCAGGTAGGAACCAAGCAACGTAACCAAGAGTTCTGCTTGGCTGGAACTACAGGGTGCACTTAAACTACAAATGTAGCATTAGTGCATGGAGTTTCATTTTGTATCAATGTTGTAGTTATACTGTAAATGAAGCCTGAACAGTCAACTTGACACTGCAGCAAAGTGGAATGAGACTGGCTCATTCCACTTTGCTTTGGAGTCTGTTAGGGCCTTAACACTTACTTATACTACACAAGTTTAATATCGGTATGAAGCCAAAACTGCTTCACATCAACACCAAGCTTGCAGTGTAGATGTACTTTCAAACTGGTAGCTGCAGCATATCTGCCCCCTTACATAGATATTCCTTTTGAAAAGCTTGAATATTTGGGGTATCAAAGTGACTTGAGGTACACAGAGATACCCAGTCACATTTGTTTGATGGTTTCTGTCCTCCCTGCTCAAATTTCCCATTTTTAAGATTGGAACATAGGAATAGGAGTCCGCCATTCAGCCCCTCGAGTCTGTTCTGCCATTCAATTATCTTAACTCCATCTACCCACCTTGGTTCCATATCCCTTAATACCCTAACCTAACAAAAATCTATCAATCACAGTTTTGAATTTTTCAATTGACATAACCTCAACAGCTTTTTGGGAGAGTTTTCCAGATTTCCACTACCATTTGTGTGAAAATGCTTCCTGAAATTTCCCCTGACCAACCTTGCTCTCATTTTAAGGTTATGCCCCCCGTGTTCTGGCCTCCCCAGAAGAAATAGTTTCTCTCTATCTGCCCCATCATATCCTTTAATCATCTTAAATATCTCAATTAGATAGATCACCTTAAAATCACTTTAAACACCTAAATTAAAGATGATGACAAACCTGGTCCACCACACTCAAATTAATTTGTCCAATTTCGAACTGAAGTACTGTAACAGACATTATGTAGACAGTAAGAAAATTGAGCTTTAGTTTATCAGCGCCTCTGAATACCTAAGTTTCTTGGAGCAGAGGAGGGAGCTTAGGGAGCAGGGAATTATATGCAAATATACTTTACTTTTTCAAATTTACCTAGTAAACCAACCAACACCTCTGTACTGATTGCTTCTCAATTGTGGATAACAAAAGGTCTGATTCTTAAATCAGCACTATCAATGCTGCAACCTGAAGCCCAAAAGCTTTTTTATTATTGCTGCATCAATGAATGTGCAGCAGGTTCCTGCTGGCACTGCAACTAGACCACAAATGAATATTGGAAACTGGAACTGAAAGAGTGGCTTTTACAGAACTCACATGTACCTTTAATGACTAATTGTTGGTCTGCACAACGACAAAGGAACACCAAGCCCAGTCGACCCTGCAAAGTCCTCCTCACCAACATCTGGGAATGTGTGCCAAAATTGGGAGAGCTGTCCTACAGACTAGTCAAGCAACAGCCTGACATAATCATACTCACAGAATCATGCCTTTCAGCCAACGTCCTCCATCACTATCCCTGGGTATGTCCTGTCCCACTGCCAGGTGAGATCCACCAGGGGTGGCGGCACAGTGGTACACAGTCGGGAAGGAGTGGCCCTGGGAGTCCTCAACATTAACTCCGGGCCGAATGAACTCTCATGGCATCAGTTCAAATATGGGCAAGGAAACCTTCTGCTAATTACCACCTACCGCCCTCCCTCAGCTGATGAATCAGTACTCCGCCATGTTTGAACACCACTTGGAAGAAGCACTGAGAGTAGCAAGGGCACAAAATGTACTCTGGGTGGGAGACTTCAATGTCCATCACCAAGAGTGGCTCAGTAGCACCACTACTGAACGAGCTGGCCGAGTCCTGAAGGCCACAGCTGCCAGACTGGGCCTGCGGCAGGTGGGGAGAAAACCAACATGAGGGAAAAACCTACTTGACCTTGGCCTCACCACTCTACCTGTTGCAGATGTATCTGTCCCTGACCGTATTGGCAGGAGTGACCATTGCACAGTCCTTGTGGAGACAAAATCCTGGCTTCACACCGAGGAAAACCTCTATCGTGCTGTGTCGCACTACCACCGTGTTAAATGGCATAGATTCAGAACAGATCTAGCAGCTCAAAACTGGGCATCCATGAGGTGCTGTGGGCCATCAGCAGCAGAATTGTATTCCACCACAATCTGTAACCTCATGGACCGACTGGCATATCCCTCACTTTACCATTACCATCAAGCCAGGGGACTAACCCTGGCTCAATGAGGAGTGTAAAAGAGCATGCCAGGAGCAGCACCAGGCATACCTAAAAATGCGGTGCCAACCTGGTGAAGTTACAACACAGTACTACATGCATGCTAAACAGCGGAAGCAGCATGCTATAGCCAGACCTAAGCGATTCCACAGCTAATGGATCAGATCAAAGCTCTGCAGTCCTGCCATATCCACTCGTGAATGGTGGTGGACAATTTAACAACTAATGTGAGGCTCCATGAACATCCTGATCCTCAATGATGGCAGAGCCCGGCACGCAAGTGCAAAACACAAGGCTGAAGCATTTGCAACCATCTTTAGCCAGAAATACTGGATGGCTGATCCATCTCAGCCTCCCCGAGGTCCCCACCATCACAGAAGCCAGTCTTCAGGCTATTCGATTCACTCCGCGTGATATCAAGAAACAGCTGAGTGCACTGGGTACAGTAAAGGGTATGGGCCCCGACAACATCCCGGCTATCGCGCTGAAAACTTGTGTTCCAGAACTAGCCGCGCCTCTAGCCAAGCTGTTCCGTACAGCTGTAACACTGGCATCTACCCGACAAAGTGGAAAATTGCTTAGGTATGACCCGTTCACAAAATACAGGACAAATTCAATCCAGCCAATTACCGCCCTATCAGTCTACTCTCAATCATCAGCAAAGTGATGGAAGGTGTCGTCGACAGTGCTATCAAGCGGCACTTACCAATAACCTGCTCACTGATGCTCACTTTGGATTCTGCCAAGAGCACTTGGCTCCCGACCTCATTACAGCCTTGGTCCAAACATGGACAAAAAGCTGAATTCCAGAGGTGAGGAAAGAGTGACTGTCCTTGACATCAGGGCAGCATTTGACCGAGTGTGGCATCAAGGAGACCAAGTAAAATTGAAATCGGGGAAAACCCTCCACTGTCTGGAGTCATACCTAGCACAAAGGAAGATGGTTGTTGGAGGCCAATAATCTCAGCCCCAGGACATCGCTGCAGGAGTTCCTCAGGGCAGTGTCCTAGGCCCAACCATCCTCAGCTGCTTCGTCAATGACCTTCCCTCCATCATAAGGTCAGAAGTGGGGATGTTCACTGATGATTGCACAATATTCAGTTCCATTCGCAACTCCTCAGATAATGAAGCAGTCTGTGCCGGCATGCAGCAAGACCTGGACGACATTCAGGTTTGGGCTGATAAGTGGCAAGTAACATTCGCACCATCTCCAACAAGAGTCTAACCACCTCCCCTTGACATTCAATGGCATTACCATCGTCAAATCCCCCACCATCAACATCCTGGGGGGGGTGCACCATTGGCCAGAAACTTAACTGGACTAGCCACATAAATATTGTGGCTACAAGAGCAGGTCAGAGGCTAGGTATTCTGTGCAGGTGACTCACCTCCTGACCAATGTTTCCCCTAATTTTTGTTTTGGGTGTGCAGTCCCTTTAAGGTGCTGCATGGCCCATTCACAGTTTCGCATACGCGCAAAATTTAACATTGAAAAAGCCGGTTCCGGGCTGCCTGCGACCGGGCAGGTTAGAGGGAACATAGCTCCTGACCAATGTTCCCGTTAAGCTGAGCGACTGCGCAGTGGTCTGGTGTTCCCACACAGGCCGCTCACTGACTTTTAAATGGAAAAATTATGCGTATGTTCGCAAAATTTGAATGGGCCATGCAGCCCATTAAAGGGGCCGCATACCCCAAAAAAAATTAGAGGGACCGTTGCTCCTGACTGCCCAAAGCCTTTCCACCATCTACAAGGCACAAGTCAGGAATGTGATGTAATACTCTCCACTTGCCTGGATGAGTGCAGCTCCAACAATACTCAAGAAGCTCGACACCATGCAGGACAAAGCAGCCCACTTGATTGGCACCCCATCCACCACCTTAAACATTCACTCCCTCCACCACCAGCGTACCGTGGCTGCAGTGTGTACCATCTACAAGATGCACTGCAGCAACTCGCCAAGACTTCTTCAACAGCACCTTCCAAACCCGCGACCTCTACTACCTAGAAGGACAAGGGCAGCAGGCGCATGGGAACACCACTGCCTCCAAGTTCCTTCCAAACCCGCGACCTCTACTACCTAGAAGGACAAGGGCAGCAGGCGCATGGGAACACCACTGCCTCCAAGTTCCCCTACAAGTCACAGACCATCCTGACTTGGAAATATATCGCCATTCCTTCATCGTCGATGGGTCAAAATCTTGAACTCCCTCACTAACAGCACTGTGGGAGTATCTTCGCTACATGGACTGCTGCGGTTCAAGAAGGCTCACCACCACCTTCTCAAGGGCAATTAGCGATGGGCAATAAATGCTGCCATTGCCAGCAACGCCCACATCCGTGAATGAATTTTTAAAAAACTAAGTTAGGGTTAAATATTTGAATAAGGATACAACTTAATGTTTACTACAGTGCCATACTATTTGTTTTAAAGACACAACAAATTACATAAAATGATCAGCTGTCAGAAGACAACATTAAACCGATTACTCTATAGTACAGTAATATGAATGAATAATTGCTTAGTTTTATCTTTTCAGTTCATTGAATAGACTGCTTATACAGTTATTCTTTCATAGGGCGTTTGAAGATCACAAAAGTTTATAGTTACTAAAAATCGTTTGGTGTGGAGATGCCGGTGTTGGACTGGGGTGGACAAATGTAAGAAGTCACACAACACCAGGTTATAGTCCAACAGCTTTATTTGAGATCACAAGCTTTTGGAGTGCTCCGAAAGCTTGTGATCTCAAATAAAACTGTTGGACTATAACCTGGTGTTGTGTGACTTCTAAAAATTGTTTTGACAGGAGAGGGTAAGGAATTGGGTGTTTGCATTTTCTTTCAGTTATATAGGAACAGGGGAAGCACAGTCAGCCCGACAACAACAACTTGGATTTATATAGCCCTTTTAACATAGTAAAACAGCCCAAGGCGCTTCACAGGAGTGTTATCAAACCAAATTTGACACCGAGCCACACAAGGAGGACAGGTGCTTGGTCAAAGAGGAAGGTTTTAAGGAGTGTCTTAAAGGAGACGAGAGAAGTAGAGAGGCGGAGAGGTTTAGGGAATGAATTCCAGAGCTTAGGGCCAAGGCAGCTGAAGGCATGGCCGCCAATGGCGGAGCAATTAAAATCGGGGATGCGCAAGAGGCCAGAATCGGAGGAGCGTAGAGATCTCGGAGGGTTGTAGGGCTGGAGGAGGTTACTGAGATTGGGAGGGGCGAAGCCATAGAGTGATTTGAAAACAAGGATGAGAATTTAAATATCAAGGCTTTGCCGCACCTGGAGTGAATGTAGGTCAGTGAGGGGTGATGGGTGAATGGGACTTGGTCGAGTTAGGATATGAGCAGCAGATTTTGGGATGAGCTTAAGTTTATGTAGGATGGAAGAGGGGAGGCCGGCCAGGAGAGTATTGGAGTAGTCTAGAGGTAACAAAGGCACAGATGAAGGTTTCAGCAGCAGATAGGCTGAGGCAGGGCCAGAGTCGAGCGATGTTTACGGAGGTGGAAGTAGGCAGTCTTGGTGTTGGAGCAGATATGTGGTTGGAAGCTCATCTCAGGGTCAAATACGACACCAAGGTTCAGCCTCAGACAGTTGCCAGCGAGAGGGATGGAGTCGGTGGCATTGACATTAATCCACGTTAGCCATGGCAGAGCTACCTTTCTAATTGCAGTTTCTTCCTTTCCTTTATATCTCTCAAATATCGTTCCTTCTTAATGCAAGTTTATATCTCCTTTTTAAACATTTCAAGTGATATTGTATCTAATGGGGGAAACACTGCGGCCCCCGTGGCCGAAATTCACCGGTAGCGCCCCAAGAGGGAGGCAAGACGTGACTGGAAGCGCCCCGCCTCCCTCTTGGGGCGTTGCGAGTGAATATCGCGGTGCTATGTGCCACAGCACCATGTAAAAGAGCCCGGCACTCAAGAGAAGTGCCGGGCTCACGGAGCGCAGCAGGGTGGCTGCAGAGGAGGCCGGGGACGGCAGAGGGGGCAGGTGCTGACAGGTGGCCAGCAACAAAAATGGCCGCCCGGCACCTCACCTTTAATTTGCGCCGCCCTGGCTGCAGGTAGGCCCCCCTGACCTCGTCAGACATAGCGTCCAGCGGTAAGTCAAGGGGCGTGCTACCAAAGATCGTGGCCGGGGCGCTGCCGGTTACCACCGCCGCTAACCTCCTGAATTTCGTGGAAGGCGTTGGCGGCGCCCCGCCCAGGCACTAGTTGCTTTGTGCCCCGTTAGCGTTCTCTTAGGGCGCTAATGTGAGGCGCAAAGCAACCAAATTTTTAGGCCAATGTGTTCCAGGCAACATGAATCAATTTAGCACACTCAAGTTTTTTCTGGATTCACTATTAACCAGTGTAGTTAGAATTCTATTATGTTTTCTTGTTCTGGATTCCCCCACCATTAGAATGTTAATTCATTCCATTATTTTAAACACTGCAATCAGATCACCCTGTGAATACAAATACACAGCCCATACTCTCTCTTGTCAAGCCAAAGGAGGAGGTTTCTCTATACTTTGAACTTTTAAACTTTAAACTGTGATAGGGTTGAATGATAATAAATCTCTATTACAGATGGCCATTTTCCATGCTTGTGTTTATATAATTTGGTTTTACATTTTCCTTTTATTTTCTAAGCGCCATATTTTCCCTTATTTACAGCACACACTTGTGTGTGAACACTGAACACTAGTCCGTTCATGCACAATGCATACCATTTAAATGAGAGTTGTCTCCAATGGAGCATATGAAGGAGCTGGCATTTATTTCCTCGACCACCAATGGAGCTGCTGTAAAATATTAGCTCCCTTCACTATGATGTACAACAGACCCAATTTACAAGAGACGCATACAAAATCTGACGAGACGTGCATTAGTCTAACCGTATCAGATTTAAATGAATTGTCAAGCTTTTTAACCAGCACATACTGCATTCCCCCGTATACTCGTACCTGAACTGAATATTAACGAGATGAGGCTGAGATCCATCTGACTGCCAATATGTTTCGAGGTTATCATCACGTAACTGATCCACACCAAATCCTGATAAAGCAATTAAAGTACATTATTTTGTCATATATATTTAGTCTAATGGAGAGTCAAACATTCCAATATGTTCAATTGATGATTGCTTATATAAGAACTAGCTGGGGAGCCCCGCATTGCGAGGGCATTGGGGCGCGAGGGCAATTTTGGGGCGCTTGGTCTCCCTGCCCCTGTGTGTCCCCCCTCTCCCTGTCATGTCCTCTCCCTCCCTCCCCTCCTCTCCCTCCCTCGTCTCCCTCCCTCCCCTCCCCTGTCTCCCTCCCTCCCTCCCGTCTCCCTCCTTCCCCTCCCCTGTCTCCCTCCCTCCCCTGTCTCCGTCTCCCTCCCTCCCCTGTCTCCCTCCCTCCCTCCCCCCACCCCCACACCTACCCTCCCCCTCGCTCCCCTCTGTCCCTCTCTCCGGCCCCTCCCCCTGCCTAGCGCCTGAGGTCCGGTTCTGAGGCCGGGACGGACCGGAGCTGAGGTCCCCCGCGTATGGCGCGGCTGATGGACGGCCGCTGCGGGCGGGCGGCGCATGCGCGGTCAGTGCGGGCGGCGCGAGCCCCCCGCGATTTCCCGAGGCCCCCCCGCGATTTCCCAAGGCTCTCCCCCCCCCCGCGATTTCCCGAGGCTCTCCCCCCCCCCCGCGATTTCCCGAGGCTCTCCCCCCCCCCCCGCGATTTCCCGAGGCTCTCCCCCCCCCCCGTGATTTCCCGAGGCTCTCCCCCCCCCCCCGTGATTTCCCGAGGCTCTCCCCCCCCCCCGCGATTTCCCGAGGCTCTCCCCCCCCCCGTGATTTCCCGAGGCTCTCCCCCCCCGCGATTTCCCGAGGCTCTCCCCCCCCCCCCCCCGCGATTTCCCGAGGCTCTCCCCCCCCCCTATTAAATTGTTATTTAATTCCCTAACACATCATTAAAATATTTACCTTAGTTCCCTAACACACAAAGTGTGGGGGAAAAAATTGTGAAAAATCAAGATGGCGGCCACTCACCTCGGTTCAGAAGGATAAGGCCCGCCCCCACACGCACCGATTGGTCGACCGGTGAGGTCACCGAAGCATAGGATTGGTCAATCGTCGAGTCACTCGACACTCAACTGTAGGAAGGAACCCGCCGTCCGATTGGTGGACCTCGACGTCACACGGTCGCTAATGAGATGCTAATGAGCGGAACGCTGAACGTTTTTGGGATACCGCGGGCGGGATTTTTGTCCGGCCGAAACGTAAATACGCCTATGACCGGTCCGGAATCGCAAGCTTTCTTTTGAGGCGACGCGCGCGTCGGTACGCTCTGTAACTTTCAAACGTATAGAGAACGGACAGACATCGGGACAGACAGAAGAGCCGCTTTATATATAGATAAAACTAAATTTGACACTTTGAGCTTTAGCAGCAATATCTTATTTAATTTTCGTTCTTGACCGGATATATTTGCATATTTTGTGGTAAAATTTCCCACATCATAGACTACAGATGTAGATATTCACCAGAAGAGACAGGCTTGTAATAGGCTTCATATAATTACAATCTCGTCGCACTCAATTTAAGTCAAGAATGTGCTACAGTCCCCACTACTTAAAACTTCCACGTTTAAAACAGATAATTGCTTAAATCGGCCAAAAAGCACTAACCAATAACATGAACGTCAATTTCAAAGTTGCCGGTTATAACGTTGTAGGGGTTCGCAAAAAAAACCCTCAGTCCCCGAAGATCGGGAAATATTAATCTACATCGTGGAAATTGCCTCTGGGTTGGACAATGTTTTAAACATACCCAGAATCGCAGGGGGGCTGCGTTGAGTTGGGCAGCACGTGGACAACACTGGAATTGAGGAACTTCGTGGAAAAATTCGCACATTTTATTTAAAAAATGTACTCGAGTTTTGAACTGTGTAAATTGCAAAGGGGTTTAAAAATGGCTGTCAGAAAAGCATGGCCAAGGATAAAGAGGCTTAGAAGCAGCTCGTGGATCTCTGTGAAAAGTGGGAGGATCAAGCAGTGGCAGTCAGATTCTGTCAATCAAAAAAAAGGAGTTTCCCTTCCCCACAGAGGCAATGTTTGTTCACAGGAAACTGCTGCCTTGTTGACATAGGGGATTAAACCACTTGAGACTGCAGTTTCAGTGACCACAATGAATGGGTTTCTGTTTACATAGTAATCCAACTCCATTCAAAGCCCAGCACACAATTGAGACACACCTAAACTACGGAAGAGACTTTTTTTTAGATTAAGAAAAGGAATGAATGGGTTTGAATCACCCATTACTCAGACAATAGGGCAGTTGGGTCCCTTTTGATTTAGCCAGATGAACTCCGGATGTGGGCGGGAACATTTCGGCCCCAGAATGAAGACACATTCAAACCACCCCAAGCTTTATTCGAAACCCATTCCAGACTGTGGAAGCAGTTTGGCCACTGGGAAATAGCCCGTTTGAATCAGCCAATCATGGCCTTTCTCTTGTGTATTCAAACTTTTCGGCGCGAATTTTCACAGACCTTTTCAGTGCCAAAACAGCAGGAGCTCACAGGATATAAAGATAGCTTCTCAGAAGCATCTCTCTTTTTCCTTGGACTGCAAGTGAGCTCTTCTCTCTCTTTGGACCATAGGTGAGCAGGTTTCTGAATCCTCAGCAAGGCAATCTAGTAAGGAGTTAGAGGGGTGGTAATTTAAGGGAAATTGCTAAGATTGTAAGGTTAACATTGTAGCCATTTATCCCTCATTTTTGCCGTCTGCCTTCCCCTGTTAAGCATTTTTAACTGTTGTATTGATCCTGTGGTGTCGTTTATTTAGTTAATAAAGTTTGATTTTCTCACATCCAGACCATTTTGTCCGTTTTAAGATATCATTAATTATAAGTTCCTTCAGTCAGAACTGGAAGGGTGGGTTTAGCGATTCGAAACCGCTGTTTGGGATTGGTCAGAGTGCAGCAGCAAAAAGCTGCTTGACCAGGTAAATTACCGTAAACCAGGTAAAGGAAGGTAAATTACCGTAAACCAGGTAAAAGATGCCCCCTACAACGTCTTAAGTGCTTTGTTTATTTAGGGCAGAAACAGTTATGCTTACTGTGATATTGTATGAGTAAAGTACATATGAAAATATATATCAATTTTCTCCATTAGTTTCATGCATGTATATCTAAAAGTGTCAGGGAACTACACAGAGGGTAAACACTATACTCCCTTTGAAGCACCCTATCTGTAATATGCTGTAAGATTAAAGAGTGCAAAATAACCCTAAGAAATATCTACTGAATCTGATGCCATGCCTGTCGATGATGTAATTCAGTTCCTCCGCCCTGGTGAAGGACCTGCCTGTCGCTATTCAGATTATGAAGCATCGCTGTTTAGTACTTGTCACTGTTTAATATTGGGCTATGCTTCCCCTGTGAGTAAACAAAAGGATAATGAAAAGGCAGCCTTGGTCCGATTTTGTTTGGGGCATTACAGAGACAGGTCCTTGGGCGCTGAAGGGCGACAACTCAAGAGAAGGGGGAAAGCTGGAAAGGACTGAAATAAATAAGTCTTTGGTCAGGTCTAGGGTCCGACAATAAGGAGATTCATTCAGATAATGGTTCAGGGAGCTGATGCACGACAAGATATATATAGCGCTATAACAACAGAAAATGCTGGAAAAACTCAGCAGGTCAGGCAACATCCGTGGAGAGAAATTTGAGTTGACGTTTCGGGTCGAACCCTTCTTCAAAACTGGAAAGAAAAGAAATTAGATCGCAGGCAGGGCTGCGATCGGACAAAAGAAGTGAAAGAAACAAAAGAGCTAGACGAGATGGTAATAGGATGAGATTAGGTGTAAAGTGTACTGGCAGGGCAAGAGATAGCTGCCAGGTGTGAGAGAGAAACAAAAGGGGGGGGGGGGGGGGGGGAAAGGAGTGGAAAAATTACAAGAAAAAATGTGTAATAGGGGCCGAGGTTATGATCTGAAATTGTTGAACTCGATATTGAGTCCGGAAGGCTGCAGAGTGCCTAATCAGAAGATGAGGTGCTGTTCTTCGAGTTTACATTGAGCTTCCGTGGAACAATACAAGAGGCCAAGGACGGTGAGGTCCGAGTGGGAATGGAGCGGTGAATTAAAATGACAGGCGATCGGAAGCTCGGGGTCACCCTTACGGACTGAACAGGTGTTCCGCAAAGCGGTCACCCAATCTGCGTTTGGTCTCCCCAATGTAGAGGAGACTGCATCGTGAGCAGCGAATACAGTATACTAGATTGCGAGAAGTACAAGTAAATCGCTGTTTCACCTGGAAGGGGTGTTTGGGGCCCTGGACAGTGGGAAGGGGGGAGGTATAGGGGCAGGTGTTACATCTCCTCCGCTTGCACGGGAAGGTGCCAGGCGAAGGTGAAACAGCGATTTACTTGTACTTCTCGCAATCTAGTATATTGTATTCGCTGCTCACGATGCGGTCTCCTCTACATTGGGGAGACCAAACGCAGATTGGGTGACCGCTTTGCGGAACACCTCCGTTCAGTCCGTAAGGGTGACCCCGAGCTTCCGGTCGCCTGTCATTTTAATTCACCGCTCCATTCCCACTCGGACCTCACCGTCCTTGGCCTCTTGTATTGTTCCACGGAAGCTCAACGTAAACTCGAGGAACAGCACCTCATCTTCCGATTAGGCACTCTGCAGCCTTCCGGACTCAATATCGAGTTCAACAATTTCAGATCATAACCTCGGCCCCTATTACACATTTTTTCTTGTAATTTTTCCACTCCTTTTCCCCCCCCCTTTCCTTTTGTTTCTCTCTCACACCTGGCAGCTATCTCTTGCCCTGCCAGTACACTTTACACCTAATCTCAGCCTATTACCATCTCGTCAAGCTCTTTTGTTTCTTTCACTTCTTTTGTCTGATCGCAGCCCTGCCTTCGATCTAATTTCTTTTCTTTCCAGTTTTGAAGAAGGGTTCGACCCGAAACGTCAACTCAAATTTCTCTCCACGGATGTTGCCTGACCTGCTGAGTTTTTCCAGCATTTTCTGTTGTTATTTCGGATTTCCAACATCTGCAGTATTTTGCTATTGTATATATAGCGCTACCGCGTTATACAAGCCATTGCATACAACGGACAAATCATGCCCGCTATAAGCAGCGGGGACAGTACCAACACATATCAGAGCTTGTATCAATAGTTCTGGCACAAAAATAAAAATATTTAAGATACAACTTCAACTGAATTATCTTTTGTCCGCCATAATAGGCTACGGCCAAAGTGTGACTTATAACACCAGTATAATATGTCACACAATGTTTTGGAATATGAAGTTTCACTAAAGCTATTTGGAAAGTTTTAGATACTAGTGTCAAATATTACTACTGTGTTGAACCTATATTGAATTTGGAAACTGACAATATTATCCAAATGCATGTCAACATCCAGACTGCAATTTTCTGCATGGTAGTAAGTTGGCAATTACCAATAGTCATCATATCACCCGTGTGAGGGAATACGCCATATTTCAAAAAGATACACCATAATATGAACAGAATACGGATATTAATACATGATATACTGGGTTTAAAAATCTAAAGCCTTGGAGACACAGGCTGCAAACAGAAATACAGGCTTCTGAGATAAAGATCAGTTGTTTAACAAAGTTATAAAAACCAAACAAGCTTTGAAATGGAAATTAGTTAAATATACTAAAACAATTACCCCATTGAAATGGCAGTTTGGCACTTCCGAAAGGTCTAGAGTTTGGAGGGAACACAATGAAAATGCCCAGTTTAAGGTGTGACCAGCTAACACATTGAACAGAAACTCAAACATTAAAAGAGGCAAGTGCCTTTGAAAAGATGACATCAAGTAAAAGAAACACCTGCTGGTCAAATAGTTTTTATGTTAAACTTGGAAGACAGGAAACACGATTAAATATGCAACCAATTGAGATAGCTAGAAATGCATGAACCACCCTAGTTGAAGTGTCTTTAATATATACCTAGTAAATATACCAACAAAAACACTTTGAAGATATGACTTCAATAGATGCACCAAGCAATTACATTGTGTTTGTATTGAACTTGGAGCAGTAAGGAGTCACAATGTCTGCTAAAAACCAGTAAAGCCAATATTAAGAATTGAATGAAAGAATTTTGTAAGAATGGCATCAAACAGAAACCATAGCTGTCATATTGGTTTTATGGTTTTTGAAACACCTAAAAGGTAGAGACATAATTATGCATGCAATAGTTGAATTGATAGTAAGATAGAAAGCATTCAACAGAGGTCTCAATAAAGACAATTAGCTGACATCAGCAGAGAACTTCAAAGAAGAAACCACTGCAAAAAGGGTATAAAAATAAGAGCTTTTTAAACAGAAAGTCAGAACTCGCTGAACAGGCCAAGCGTTTCTCAACTTCACAGGCACGTTCTGTAAGTTTTTAACTTTGAGTCTCGGGTAATCAAAGCAATTGATTTTGGTGGATATTCTGGATTTAGAAATAAGCAAGAAACGTAGAAATGTAACGAAGTAAAGATTTGAAAATAAGGATCTCTGAGAAATAAGAAATGGAAGCTATCTGTATTTTGAATTGTTAATGTTGCGACTGATTCAACAGCTGTTAAATGAATGTCGGCTCTTAAATAAAACTATATATTTTTAGAATTGTCTCAGAGTAATTCTGTATAAACTCGCGAACCCAATTTCTGTACACTCTTTTGTAAGGAGTTGCAGAATTCTGGGGGGTATTCCAGACCCTCATAATATCCGGAAGGTTACAGTCTAGTTAAACTTATTAAAAGTACTATCTGGAGGACGGTAACATCTTCAGTCGTTCCTTTCCTTTAGGGAGAGATAGCCTGAACCTTTAGACCCATTTAAGCATCTTATGGAATTCGGCTATCTCTAACTGAAGTTGAAGGTGAACGTCTGGGGAATATGCCTGATCTGGGGTAGCCCGGGAAGGGCTAGGACTTGTAATTATCCCTTCACCCTCACAGTGTTTAATAGAGGACTTGATATTACTATTATCCATATTGTATTGTATCGCATTTGAGTGCACCAAAATGTAAAAATCCAACCAGCTGTACTAATGTCTATTTGTCCTAATTCTTACTTTCTTGAATTCTCATCCTTTAACACAGAGAAAAATGGAACCTTTACGTATCAAATTGTCTTAGCTGGTAGGGCTCTAGTCATTGGCTCAGTTGGTAGGACTCTAGCTGCTAGCTCAGAAGGCTGCAGATTCAAGCCAAACTTCAGGACTTGAATGAATAGCCTCAGCTGACACTTCAGCGCAATGTCAAAAGAGTGCTTTATTGTTAGAAGTGGTATCGTTTGGATAAGGTGTTAAATCAAGGACCAGTCTGCCTGTTCAGGTGGATATAAAAGATCCCATGGCACTACTTAAGAGCAGGGAGTTCTTCCAGTGTCCTAGCCAACATTCCTCCCTCAATCAACATCACTAAAAACAAATTACTTGGTCATTCATTTAATTTGCTATTAATGGGTTCTTGCGCAAATTAGCTGCTGTGTTTGCCTACATAACAATGGTGAGAGCACTTTAAATAGTAATTTGTTGGCTGTGAAGCACTTCGGGATATCTTGAGGATGTGATACAGCGTTATTTGGTGCAAGTTCTTTCTTCATCCTACTATGTCTGAGTTGGCTTGGAATCAAGAAACTAATGAAAAGTCAAATGGTTTTATAAAGTGCATAACCAATCTGCAGACATACCTGGTTTACAAGAGGATAGGGACCAAACAGCCTGTGAGCCTATCTCTCGCACTGTGCCAGTTCTTTCCAGCTGCTTTGGATCTTCTCCAGGTGGAGTCTTGCTTGGAGTGGTCATTTTTCTTAACTATTCTGGATCTGCAATAGATAACAGAATTACAAAGACACAGTTGCTTAAAACAATAATCTTTCAGACTACCTAACTTTATTATACAATGAATAAGATATACATATGTTATGGGGTTAAACACTAGTAAGATTATTTTCCCAAAAACCATAGTGTCATAACCGATTGGTAAAACTCTCTATGTACACACACCTTGTTTGATAACATTGTATCCCTTGTTGCCATTCAGCAATTATGAAGTAAATGTCAATTATGAATTTTAAGTTAACATTTTAAAATTTATCCAACTTCAAACTAAAGAGCAATAGAAAGGGTAAATTCAGGAAGATGGTTAGTCACAACAGTAGGAAAAACATTTTCATTGCTATTTCTGGGGAAATGTTCTGTCAGCATACCAATAGTTTTACAATATTCCAATGATCACAAAAGTGGATATGGATTCCACAATGTAGATAACAGCACCACCTACTGCCTAAAGCTAAGGAAACAGGCTCATAAGTGGTCATTTCATATCACATCTCTAGACACACATTGGGATATTGTAATACTGATTAATAGTCGATATAAAAGTTAAAATTTGCCCACAACCTCTAAAAGGAGGTGCAAGATATTACCCTTTATAACCTTCATACAATTACTATCTTGTCCTCAACTTAGGCCATAAATATGTTGTGTTATCAACTATGTGGATGTGATATCAGGTCTTAAACTGCTTTTGGTGATGTTAGTTGACCAGGGCATTGGGAGAACTCCCTGTTCTTCCTCAAATAGTACTGTGAAACAGCTTTGTTTTCGTTTCCATCCATTAAGATAATAATGGACCAGAATTTCCTAGAATTTTGGCTTCCTCCCCCACCCCCGAGAAATTTCGAGTGTAACTGATTTACATCAGTTTTACGCTGAACCATGTGAAACACGCGAGTTTCCTCGATCGCTTGAGCTACGTCTGCTGAAACCCTCTGCTGTTGATTTACATTGCTCCTCCCCCGTGCAAAAGACCAACTCAGGCACGATTCCCGGCACACCAGTAATGCACTGGTGTAGATCTACATCCAAAAATGTAGGCACAGCATGGCCCAAAGTCACCTGATATCAGTGTAACAGATTTCTGCTGTCTGCTAGTGTTTTATTTTACTGAGACCTGTACTATACTTAACCAAAGTACTGTCAGTCTCAGTGCACCTGAAGTTTTTTGGACTCCCGCTTCCCCTCTCGATTCCGCGCCCCCCCACCCCCACGGTGTTCAGTAGGACTAAGTAGCTGGCATGGCCTTCCCAATGGACATACGCCTGTTCTGCATAATAATAGAAGAGGAAGAGGTGCAGCAGAGGCAAGAGACTCTGAAAATGAAACACTAGGGCAGAAGATAGAGAGTGAAATCATGAGCACAGCAACACAATTGCCGGCAAATTCCTCAGCGATGCTCCCACTCCGCTGGTGCTACTAGAAGTGCGGCAAAAATCTAGAGGTTCCATAAATGTTGGAATGCTTTTTTGTTGACTGATCTCAAGAATGCATTATCTGATTGCACAGCAGTCACGAGATACAATGAACATGGTTGGACAGCAAAGGGAGGCAATGTACACAGAGAAATTGGATTTTTTTCACCCTATTCTTTCTTCTCACACACTTGGTGTATGAGAAGACAGGTTAGAGACTTGCTGTCTATCTGCTGAAATTGTTGTTCTACAACCAGTTGCTAAGCGTTGCACACAAGTGGCTCAGGCTGATTGGCAATGAAACTTTCTCTCCCTTCGCATACAGTGGCACTTGGTGTCCTCTACAGAGCATTGTTTAAACTCAGTGTGGGTGCAACACATTGAAGCATTTGCATCACCACATCAATCAGACAAAAAATTCTACCTGGTTAGGATAAAGTTTTATAACCTTAGGTTAGAAACTTACCACAAAGCTGCAATTCAGCCAACTACTAGTTAGCCTCAGGACCCAATGCAGATTAGCATTATTTTCAATCCAAAAACTGTTCAAGGACCATCTGAGACTGAAACATAGAATACTAACTGGGTTCTTAATCATTACAAAATTTTCTAGTCTTAACATCTTCCCTCATTGGGACCAAGGGAAATGAATGTTGATTCATTGATTAATATTTGTGGCAAATTTAAAACCCACATGCCATTTCTACAGAAGAACGAGAACAAAAAGAAATTGAGTTTTCAACAAAACTGGAGATCAATGTTAAATCAATGACATCTGTATTATTGTTATAGCTGTAAGTGGATACAATTAATAAATAGTTGCAAGAGTGAACCTCAAACCCACAACAGTGCTCAAAACTGTGGCCCTTGATTAAAAGTTGAGTAGCACTGAATTATTTTATAGCGTATTTTCAGCAAATATAAACAGGTACAGACAGAGGCTAAGTGGCATACTAGGTCAACAATCTGCCCTCTTGCCCTCTGGGACCTGGGTTTAAATCTAACCTACACTAATGGGATATACCCCCCCCCCCTCTCTGTTGGCTGTAACCATGCTATATGAAGCAAGGTTGGATCTGTGCATTCATGGTCCTATCAGGAAACATACAATTTCACTCAGAAAGGCCATAAGCGGTAAAAATAAATTCACACTGGTGTAGAAGAAAGTGTTCTTCTGATTTTGGGGCTGAGGCACATTGTTACAGCAGAATAGAAAGAATTTTACTCTACATCTGGCTGTGCCAAGAAGTGTTTGATTTTGATGCTTGCATTCCCGAAATGAGAAAGTGTTCCATACCACAGTGCGAACAATTTCTCACATTCTTGAGCACAACATTTTTTTTTTAATGAGCAGAGGTGGCGTTGCATTGGCAGTTTTGCCACCAGTCACTATTTTTCGCAATCATGTTCTCGTAACACTGGCTAAGTTGTGTAAAAAACTCATCCAAAACTCTGCTGTCCATATTCTAACTCGCACCAACTCCCGTTCACACATCACTCCTGTGCTCGCTGACTTACATTCGGCCCCAGGCCAGCAATGCTTCAAATTTAAAATTCTCATCCTTGAAACATAGGCCATTTAGCCCCTTGAGCCTGTTCCGCCATTCAATGAGACCATGGCTGATCTGTGGCCTAACTCCATATACCCGCCTTTGCCCCATATCCCTTAATACCTTTGGTTAACAAAAATCTATCAATCTCAGATTTAAAATTAACAATTGATCTAGCATCAATTGTCGTTTGCGGAAGAGTTCCAAACCTCTATCACCCTTTGTGTGTAGAAGTGTTTCCTAATTTCACTCTGGCTCTACTTTTTAGACTATGCCCCTTAGTCCTGGACTCCCCAACCTAACAGGGTAGACAGAGAGAAACTATTTCTATCAGTTCCCCTTAATATCTTGGAAACTTACTATCTTGAAAGATCAAATCACCCTTTAACCTTCTAAATTGTAGGGAATGCAACCCTAATTTGTGTAACCTCTCCTCGTAATTTAACCCTTGGAGTCCGGATATCATTTTGGTAAACGTACGCTGCACTCCCTCCAAGGCCAATATATCCTTCCTACGGTGTGGTGCCCAGAACTGCTCACAGTACTCCCGGTGCGGTCTAACCAGGGTTTTGTACAGCTGCAGCATAACTTCTACCCCTTGTATTCTAGTCCTCTAGATATAAAGGCCAGCATTCCATCAGCCTTTTTGATTATTTTCTATACCTGCTCATGACATTTTAATGATCTATGTACCTGGATCCCCAAGTCTCTTTGGACATCCACTGTTTTTAGCTTTTCACCATTTAGAAAGTACCCTGTTCTATCCTTTTTAGGTCCAAAGTGGATGACCTCACATTTGCCTACAATTAAATCCATTTGCCACAGTTTTGCCCATTCACTTAATCTATCAATAACCCTTTGTAATTTTATGCCTTCATTTACACTGCCTACAATGCCGCCTATCTTTGTGTCATTGGAAAATTTGGATTTGGCTTTCTATCCCAACATCGAAGTCATTAATAAAGACGATGAATCGTCGAGACCCCCACACAGATCCCTGTGGGACACCACTAAACACATCCTGCCAATTAGAGTACCTGCCCATTATCCCTACTCTCTGCTTCCTGCCACTCAGCCAATTTCCTAACCAGGTCAATAATTTGCCTTCAATTCCATGGGCTTCAACCTTAGTTAACAGTCTCTTATGAGGGACCTTATCAAATGCCTTCTGGAAGTCCATATAAATAACAGCCATAGACATTCCTCAGTCCACTACTTTAGTCACCTCTTCAAAAAATTCAATCAGGTTTATCAGGCATGACCTACCTTTCACGGATCCATGTTGGCTCTCTCTGATCAGCTGAAAATTTTCAAGGTGTTCAGTCACCCTATCCTTAATTATAGACTCTAGTAAATTCCCCAACAACAGATGTTAGGCTAACTGGTCTATAATTCCCTGGTTTCCCCCTCTCACTATTCTTAAATAGCGGAGTGACATGCGCAATTTTCTAATCTAAAGAAACGGTTCCTGAATCGAGAGAACTTTAGAAGATTATAATTAGAGCAATATGCAATGTGCTCACCTACTTCGTTTAAAACCCTGGGATGGAAACCATCTGGTCCTGGAGATCTGTCACTCTTGTTTTCAATCCCTCCATGGTCTCACCCCTCCATGTCAGCCATGGCTCAGTTGGTAAGCACCCTTGCCCCTGAGTCAGAAGGTTGTGTGTTCAAGACCCACTCCAGAGACTGAAGCACAAAAATCTAAGCTAACACTCCAGTGCAGTATTGAAGAAGTGCTGCACTGTCGGAGATGCCATCATTCAGATGAGACGTTAAACCGAGGCCCCGTCTGCTTTCTCAGGTGGACGTAAAAGATCCCATGGCACTATTTCGAAGAAGAGTAGGGGAGTTATCCCCAGTGTCCTGGCCAATATTTATCCCTCAATCAACATAACAAAAACAGATTATCTGGTCATTATCACATTGCTGTTTGTGGGAGCTTGCTGTGCGCAAATTGGCTGCTGCGTTCCTACAGTACAACAGTGACTACACTTGAAAAGTACTTCGTTGGCTGTAGAGCACTTTGGGACGTCCTGAGGTTGTGAAAGGCGCTATATAAATGCAAGTCTTTCCTTCTTTCTTCTTCCCTATCTCTGTAACCTCCTCCAGTCCTACAACCCTCCGAGATCTCTGCACTCCTCCAATTCTAGTCTCTTGAGCATTCCTGATTTTAATCGCTCCACCATTGGCGGCCATGCTTTCAGCTGCATAGGCCCTAAACTCTGAAATTGCCTCCTTAAATCTCTTCGTTTCTCTCTCCTCCTTTAAGACGCTCCTTAAAACCTACCTCTTTGACCAAGCTTTTTGTCATCTGTCCTAATATCTCATGTGGCTCGGTGTCAAATTTTGTTTGATAACGCTCCTGTGAAGCGTCTTGCACCTTTTACTACCTTAAATGTGCTATATAAATACAAGATGTTGTTGTTATAAGTGCAAACCAAATCATATGTAGCGAAACCTGCCGTTACACCATCTAAACACTCGTACCTCATTTATATTATGCAGCTGGTTCCAATGGAAGCAGTTCTGTAATATAAGCAAATTCATTTGCTGCTGAATTTGCTCCATTTATACTATGTGTGCATGCAGTTGTACAAAAGTTTTGTCTGCAATGTTAAATCAACTGTGCCTATGACAATCCTGTGCAGTTAGTTCAAAGTAGTATTTGTGATTTTGGCAATCTGGCCAGAATCTTTCCTTGTGGGAACTGCATCGCTGTCTGTATGGACAGGTTGAAGTCAACATCCACAGCTAGATCCAAGATAGGAGACTTGGCTTAATTCATGGTAGCAGCCATTTAACTTTGTCGACACCAGCATTATATGACTGAACACACAGAGAAACCTTCTTCGGGGGAGGGTGGAAGGGGGAGAGGTGTACTGTCTCCAATGGCACAGGTATTGAGTTTAGTTACTTTACAGGGCTAACTCTGATGGCAAGTGCAGTTAATCGGAAGCAACCTTGAAAATACACAGGGCATCAATTTGACTGAATGTAACCCACAAAAATCAGTGATTTCCAAACTGCTAACACAATTGTGAGACAGCTGATAATTAAAGTTCGCTACAAAAAAGTATACAGCAAACAACAGGGGGAATTACTCAGTTTGGATGCAGAAGTCCCAACCGTGAGGGGGTTAAGTACCTTGCAAATACAAAAAAAACAGTAAAAAAAACTCCCATCCTAGAAATTCAGATTTATTCTGTGAAAAGCTTTTTTTTTTAAATAACAGGAACACACAATCTCTCCCCTGCCCTCTTTAAATTGAATTCCCTCACGGATCCCATACACCTTCTGTACCTGAGTTGTGGTAGTTAAATAGTCTTAACTATAAGTGCTATACTTGAACAGCCCCAAGAGGTGCCCAACAGTAGCCCCATATGATCCACATTCTCACGCTTCCGTTGTGCAGCAGCACAGCCGAGATCAGGAATGCAGTGAAAGTAGGGCAAGGAGTGGGAGAAATTAGTCCTTTATTCCAACACTCAATGGTGCTACACCGTACACAGTACTACCATGCTTTCTCCCAACAGGCAATCTTCAACGACTCAACATAATCAAAAAATTCATAATAAAAATATCATTGCATCACTTGTGCATGACTGCAGCATGCCAAAAATTCGACAAAGCTGTTCTATCCATTTTTGCTCCCTGCAATAAAGACAGTGGCCTAAATTCGGTGGGCTGCGCCACCAGTTAGCGCCTAAAGAGGGCACTCAGTGGCTTTAGCGCCACTGGCCACGCCTCCCGCGATATTTAGCGGGGCGCTAATGGCGGCGTTAGCCTGTAGCACTGCGCCGCCACTGATGACGTCATTGGTGTGCGCAGCGCCCCGCTACCGCCCCGATCGCGATATTTGGTAGCGCCCGCCTCTGTAACGCCGTTCGCAAATCACACCCGGTTCACGGGGCCTACCTGTGGCGGTAGTGGCGCAAATTAAGGTGGAGGTGCGGGGCGGCCATTTTTTTCAGTGCCCACCTGCCAGCACCTCCGTCCCCAGCCTCCTGATTCCCCCCCCCGGGCAGTGCCAGCTGTGTCCCGAGAGCCCGGCACTTCTCCTCGGTGCCGGGCTCTTTTGCCGGCACTCGCGATCGGTCATCGCGCTGGTGCAGGCCCCTCCCCCACCCCTTAAGGGGAGGAAGGCCTGCAGTACCGCAGCGTGCCGCGCCGCAGCGTGTGGCGCTGCGATATTCAGTTTCAGCGCCCCAAGAGGGACATGGGGCGCCTCGAGCAGCGCCCCGCGTCCCTCTTGGGGCGCTCAAGCTGAATTTCCGGCGGGCGCAACGGCTCCGATCACAGCGGTAATTCCAGCGCCCAGGCGAGCTTGGCGCCGCGTTTGGGCCTCCGCCGAATTTCTAGGCCAGTGTCCTTTTATGTTGTGAATCCCTAATTGTGACAAATGGAACTGAGTGCAATTCCAACGAATAAATTGGTGTTCAGGACAAACAACTTGCATTTATACAACACCTTTAACGTAGTAAAACGTCGCAAGACGCTTCACAAGAGCGTTAGCAAACAAAATTTGATACCGAGCCACATAAGGAGGTATTAGGTAGGTGAGGTATGTTTTAAGGAGCGTCTTAAAGGAGGAAAGGGATAGAGAGGTGGAGAGGCTGAGGGAGGGAATTTCAGAGCTTGGGGCCTTGGTAGTTAAAGATAGAGCCAGACTAGAAGCGAATGTAGGTTAGTGAGCACGGGGTGATGGGTGAACGGGACTTGGTGTGAGTTAGGATATGGGCAGCAGAATTATGGAGGAGTTCGAGTTTATGGAGGTTGACAGCTAGGAGGCCGGCCAGGGGAGCACTGCAATAGTTAAGTCTAGAGATAACAAAGGCATGGGTGAGGGTTTTAGCAACAGATGAGCTGAGTCAGGGGCGGAGACGGGCGATGCTAGAGGTGGAAGTAGGCAGTCCGAGGCATCGGCAGCGGGTGGAGGCGGAGCAGCGCGGCAGAGCGACAAGAGGCCCCAGAGGCTCAGGTAGGCCTCAGTGCGGCATCGGCAGCGGATGGAGGCAGAGCAGCGCGGCAGAGCGACTACAAGAGGCCCCAGAGGCTCAGGTAGGCCTCAGTGCGGCATCGGCAGCGGGTGGAGGCGGAGCAGCGCGGCAGTGTGACTACAAGAGGCCCCAGTGGCTCAGGTAGGCGTGCCAATCTCCAATCTCAGGCAAGGAGAGAGGTAAAAAATATTCAAGGTGTGACGTCACCACAAAACAGGTAGGTGATTGGTTGGAGTATTTCTCTCGTTTTAAAACTTTAAGTCTGTGATTTATAGTTTTTAAGGTTGCTGTGGTGTACCAAGGCCTTTCTGGTGCAGAGTGACTGTTGGTAAACCATTTAACTGGTGTAACTAGAGGGATTGATTTAATTTAAATCCAATTAATTAAAGGGGATACTAGCATCTAAAATCGGGCAGAGGGTGTCCATAACTAACAATAAAACATTTAATTAATTACATAGAGCAGGTGATGTGTTACTGTTGCGAGATGTGGGAGCCGGTGAACCCCATTGAGGCTCACGGTGATTACGTCTGTGACAAGTGTCTGCTGCTACAGGAACTCCAGCTCCGTGTTGATGAGCTGAAGTCTGAGCTTCAGACACTGCGACATATCAGGGAGGGGGAGAAGTACCTGGACTCTGTGTATCAGGAGGTGGTCACACCTATGAAGTTAATTAATTCAGATGTAGTCCATGGTAAGGAATAATAAGGGGAAAAAAACACTAGTGGGCGTAGTCTATAGGCCTCCGAACAGTTGCAACTCTGTTGGACGGAGTATCAATCAGGAAATAGTTGAGGCTTGTAATAAGGGAGCATCTATAATTATGGGGGATTTTAACTATCATATTAATTGGACAAATCAAATTGGGCAGGGCTGCCTTGAGGATGAGTTCATTGAGTGTATTAGGGATGGGTTTCTTGAGCAGTATGTAACTGAACCGACCAGGGGGCAAGCAACCTTAGATCTGGTCCTGTGTAACGAGACAGGATTAATTAAAAATGTCCTAGTAAAGGATCCCCTTGGAATGAGTGACCATAACATGGTTGAATTCCATATTCAATTAGAGGGTGAGAAGGTTGGATCTCAAACAAGCGTGCTAAGCTTGAATAAAGGAGACTATGAAGGTATGAGAGCGGAATTGAGTAGAGTGGATTGGGAAAATAGATTAAAGGGTAAGACGATACATGATCAGTGGTGTACATTTAAGGAGTTATTTTACAACTTCCAAAAAAAATATATTCCACGGAGAAGAAAAGGGTGTAAAAGAAAAGACAGCCATCCATGGCTAAGTAAAGAAATTAAGGATAGCATTCGACTAAAAACAAGGGCATATAAGGTAGCCAAATCTAGTGGGAGGATAGAGGATTGGGAAAACTTTCAAAGACAGCAAAATATAACAAAAAGATTGATTAAGAAAGGGAAGATAGATTATGAAAGTAAATTAGCAAAAAATATAAAAACAGATAGTAAGAGTTTTTATAGTTATATAAAAAGAAAAAGGATGGCTAAAGTAAATGTTGGTCCCTTAGAGGATGAGACTGGGAAATTAATGGTGGGAAATATGGAGATGGCAAAATCACTGAATGAATATTTTGTATCAGTCTTTACAGTAGAAGACACTAAGAATATCCCAACACTGGACAAACAGGGGGCTATGGGGGGGGGGGGGGGGGGGGGGGGGAGGAGCTAAACACGATCAAAATCACTAAGGAAGTGGTACTCGGTAAAATAATGGGACTCAAGGCGGATAAATCACCTGGACCTGATGGCTTACATCCTAGGGTCTTGAGGGAAGTGGCGGTAGGGATTGTGGATGCATTGGTAATAATTTTCCAAAACTCCCTGGACTCAGCAAAGGTCCCGGCAGACTGGAAAACTGCTAATGTAACGCCCTTATTTAAAAAGGGCAGTAGACAGAAGGCTGGAAACTATAGACCGGTTAGCCTAACATCTGTGGTAGGTAAAATATTGGAGTCCATTATTAAGGAGACAGTAACAGGACATTTGGATAATCATAATTTAATAGGACAAAGTCAGCATGGTTTTATGAAGGGGAAGTCATGTTTGACAAATTTGCTGGAGTTCTTTGAGGAAGTAACATATAGGGTGGATAAAGGGGAACCAGTGGACGTAGTGTATTTAGACTTCCAAAAGGCATTTGACAAGGTGCCACACAAAAGATTATTGCTCAAGATAAAAAATCACGGGATTGGGGGTAATATTCTGGCATGGATAGAGGATTGGCTAACTAACAGAAGGCAGAGAGTTGGGATAAATGGTTCATTCTCGGACTGGCAATCAGTAACCAGTGGTGTTCCACAGGGGTCAGTGCTGGGTCCCCAACTCTTTACAATCTATATTAACGATTTGGAGGAGGGGACCGAGTGTAACATATCAAAGTTTGCAGATGATACTAAGATGGGAGGGAAAGTAGTGAGTGAGGAGGACATAAAAAACCTGCAAGCGGACATAGACAGGCTAAGTAAGTGGGCAGAGATTTGGCAGATGGAATACAATACTGGAAAGTGTGAGGTTATGCACTTTGGCAGGAAAAATCGTAGAGCAAGTTATTATCTTAATGGCAAGAAACTGGAAAGTACTGTAGTACAAAGGGATCTGGGGGTCCTGGTGCACGAAACGCAAAAGGTTAGTATGCAGGTGCAGCAAGTGATTAAGAAGGCCAATGGAATGTTGGCTTTCATTGCTAGGGGGATAGAATATAAAAATAGGGAGGTATTGCTTCAGTTGTACAAGGTATTGGTGAGACCGCACCTGGAATACTGCATACAGTTTTGGTGTCCATACTTAAGAAAAGACATACTTGCTCTCGAGTCAGTACAAAGAAGGTTCACTCGGTTAATCCCAGGGATGAGGGGGTGGACATATGAGGAGAGGTTGAGTAGATTGGGACTCTACTCATTGGAGTTCAGAAGAATGAGAGGCGATCTTATTGAAACATATAAGATTGTGAAGGGGTTGGATCGGGTGGATGCGGGGAGGATGTTCCCGATGATGGGTGAAACTAGAACTAGGGGGCATAGTCTTAGAATAAGGGGCTGCTCTTTCAAAACTGAGATGAGGAGGAACTACTTTGCTCAGAGGGTGGTAGGTCCATGGAATATGCTGCCCCAAAAAGCTGTAGAAGCTACATCATTACATAAATTTAAAACAGAAATAGACAGTTTCCTAGAAGTAAAGGGAATAAAGGGTTATGGGGAGCGGGCAGGAATTTGGACACGAGTCTAGGTTCGGATCGGTCATGGCCCTGTGGGTAGCGGAGCGGGCCCAGGGGCCATGTAGCCTGATCCTGCTCCTATTTCGTGTGTCTAATTCTGTTAGATTCAGGAGATGGTTCTGTGATCGTAGATTGGCGGTTAGGATCAGATCAGCCATGATCTTATTGAATGATGGAGCAGGCTCAAGGGGCCGATTGGCCTACTCCTGCTCCTATTTCTTATGTTCACCTCAGGGTCAGATAGGACGCCACGGTTGCGAATGGTCTGGACAGTGACCAGGGAGAGGGATGGAGCCAGTGGCTAGGGAAGGAATTTGTGGCGGGAACCGAAAACAGTATTTAGTTGGAGAAAATTTCTGCTCAGACTGGATGATGGAAATTCTTGCTACAATTCAGACTGTACATAACCATAGTTCACATTTCCAGAGTTGTGTCCCATACTGTAATTAGAAAAAAACAGCAATTCACTTCTCTTCGCAAATTATTTTTCTCAACATATTATGAACAAACATTTAGGAGCTACATTCACTACATTGCAAATTAAAAGAAAAGAACATATGAAGTTATCAGTTCGATTTACTTTTTTTGGTCAAATTGTTGTCTCTTTTCATCATACGATAGTACAATAGAAAGCATATTATCTACAGCAAGAGGCTAAGATGCATCATTGACAGTTAGGTAGCAAGCTCCCCTAATAAACGTAATGTCCCCTTTTAATGTTGATTCGTGTCGTTACAGGCTCGCTGCCGTACGGTGAATAGGCAAATCGAACTCCAGTGTTAGTACAGGGGGGTGGTGTGCAGAGGGGGAAATCAAGCTCCACGGTCCGGAGCGTTGTGCCGTGAACACCGTTGAATCAGCGGACTGGCCTCGGGAACTGCCGGCAATTCAGTCCCACTTACCCATAGACAGCTGCTCTTCCCCAACTCGCGCGACAAACTTCAAACACACGGCATTAAGCCTCCGCCTGCCTGCCTCCCTCCCCTCTCTCTCTCTCTCTCTCTTCAAAGGTTAACACACACACGCCCGCCCGGCTCACGCTACAAGTCCTGCCCCGGGAGAAGAGGAAGCAGTCTGCTGCGCACCAACCCGACACCGGCGGCGTTCACTGCTCGCTCGGCGCTCTTCCTTCCCCGCCGCCGCGTCAACCGCCAACGTAATGGCGTCACACGCAAGCGGACAGGAGGCGGGCAAGTGAGCGTCACTGCGCATGCGTGCCGGGCGCCATCTTCACCGGCTTTTTCCCTTTACTCCTCAGGAGCCCGTTAGCAGAGGGGAGAAAAAAACCCCCGGGTGGATTTACATATCTATCAGCCAAAAAATAAAACTAGCAAGAAGCTGGCTGTGGGCGTTCGTTACCGCTGCCACTGCGCCGGGCCAGGTAAAGAAGCGACTGGAGGGTTAGACGTGTGTCGCGGGGCGGGGGCTAGAGTTGGTGGGAGCGAGCAGTAACGTGGAGTTCAGGCAGGCTTCGGGCCCATTGCCCCAACTCGGCCGCAGTGGTGCCCAGCTGTTAGTGCTTTGGACAAGGAGCACGGCCTTGTTAGTGACGCGAAGAATATGCCTGAGATCTTCATGTTAGACAGAAAGAGCTGGGCAGCAGTTGACATTTCTGGTAAAACAGTTCGTTTTCCGCCCAAACATTCAAAACCCGCATAAAAGTGTTACTTTTTGGATAATATTTCCCCTTTCTAGAGTGCTTCAAGTGCTCACTGTCCATGTTCAGATTTGAAATGTACATGTCCTACAATATGGAAGTTTGAATGGGGTAAATGAAACCCACCATTACAGAATCGTGAGTGTTTAATTGATGGAAAGGAGAAGGACTTCATTCAGCCTTTTTCTCGTCAAACTTGGTAACCTGTCAAAAGTCACGTTATTGATCTGAAATACAGTAGGTCTTTCAAATTTTCTAACAGTGCAGTGGACCATTTTAGCTTTATTAAATCCAATAAACTGCAACGTTCCTGTTAAGGTTCCTTGTACCAAAGTGTAGTCGTGAAGTATGTAATTAAATATTAATGTTTAAGTGCATAAAATTGCTAACTCATTCATAACATGTTGTATTGTGCCTATGGTCAGATTGTTGAAAATAGTTTTGTTTAAAGGAAATAAGGACAGATGATTGAGAAGCGGAGAAAGCTTGTAAAAAATTTCTGCTATGGTGTCTCTAACAGATAAAAATATGTTTGGGAAACACCATTAATAACTTTGCTGTATCAGAGTGTGCTTGCTGCATTCTGTTGGCAGGCTTGAGGACAACTTTGTAGGTTCATGTACCTTACTTTAATCATTTAAAATGCTAACATCGCAATTGATATGTTGTACATATCCACATAGTGACATAGCAAAATACTGCGGAGGCTGGAAATCCGAAATAACAACAGAAAATGCTGGAAAAACTCAGCAGGCCAGGCAACATCCGTGGAGAGAGAAATAGTCAACGTTTCAGGTCGCAACCCTTCGTCAGGACTGGCGAAGGGTTTCGACCTGAAACGTTGACTCTATTTCTCTCTCCACGGATTTTGCCTGGCCTGCTGAGTTTTTCCAGCATTTTCTGTTGTTATTCCACATAGTGACAGATTGTTGAATTTGAATGTATGAAATTGACAAGTATATCAGTACAGATTAAGTATGGTGTTGTACAGAGGGTATTTGTAACTGAACTTTATTGCACTACAAAATATTGCAATTGCATAGACCTAGATTAGCACTGTTGAAAAATAGTAAAATAATCCTACTGACATGCAAGAAAGTAAGATTTGTATTAAATATTGAACATATTTCTTTTCTAAAAACACTTCAAATTAAAATACTGCAATTTGCCTTTGTTAAATCAGAAAATACCTTGAGGTTCCATTTACTTCACAAATTATTGTTTTCCTGCATTTTCAGTAAAATTACTCATTTATTTTTGAGATTTTATTATGTGACATTTGTAGGTTTATTAACAATACACATGCAATATAATCTGCCTTGTAACTATGTGGTGGTTCTGATTAACAGAAATTTCTTTTTACAGTCCTTGTGTCCTGCCTGGCATGATAAAAAAAATATTTTTTGCCAAGTTATAAGCTCACTAAGGCAATATGGCAGATAAACTAACCAGAATTGCTATTGTCAGCCATGATAAGTGCAAGCCCAAGAAATGCCGTCAGGAGTGCAAGAAGAGCTGTCCAGTGGTTCGAATGGGTAAGCAATTTTGTCTTTCATTGCATTGCTGTACTTGGATTAAAAGAAAAATAACCTTGTACAGAATCCAAGATATGTTTAATATATCTAGTATTTATTGGTATAATTACAGTTTGTAGCGGGTTAAATAGTGGAGCGAGATCAATGTGTTGCTTAGTATTATTTCCCTCAAAGGTTTCATTCAGTGCATTCAGGATGTGTTAACAAAAATCTCCTTGCATTTTTTCAGTAACTATTGGTGTGCACAAAATCACCACAAATCAGTGGAGTATAAACACATATTTTACTTCTGTTTCCTTGGTTTCAAGACTATATAGCAAAATGTCCTGAAAATATGCATTTGGGATGTGAAACTTTAGTGAGCAGTTGACTTAATTCGGGTCTCTATCAAAGCCTCTCTTGGTTTGAGTACTGGGAAATGTGAGAGAGCAGGCCAAGTTAACTTGCCCTTCAATTTTCTCTCCCTATCTGCTGAGGTTTCACAGTGACAAGTCAATGTTGCAGAATATTTTTTTGTTGTGATACCTATAGTACACCTAAATAGGTGTGCAGTAAGCTTGGAAAATATCTATGTATTTTAGCAGATTTGTGGGACCTGTTTCTGCCAGGTGTTATAATATATTAGCCTATATATTATATGTAAACAAAACAAAATATTTTTAATACCCAATGATGATGCACATGTTTGAAAGTAAAGTGGGTGTGTCCACTGTGTAAACGTGCCAATGGACTGCTTTGAACTACTGTAAAGTGATATCCACCATTTGAGTAACTACTTCACTGTTAAGTATTGAAAACCCTTCCTGTGTTGTGATTTTACATTGTTAAATGTTATGTCCAGATTTCTGATGGAAATTCCAATGTTAAAATTTTGACACTTAACCTGTCATGTAACAACAACTTGTATTTATATAGTGCTTTTAACTTAGAAAACATCCCAAAGCACTTCAGAGGTGTAATCAAATTTTTAAAAAGTGATGCTCGAATAGAAATGCCACTTCTAATGATCACGCTGATCTGTAACAATGACCACTAGACGGCGTTGTAATGGCCCGTATTTTCCGATGCCAACGGGTGTGTACGGGCTGTGTACACACCCGTAGGGACATTGGAAATGCCGGTTTCAGGCATGCGCTGAAAACCGGCATTTCCGATCGCACGCCTGCCCTGGAGATGGGCCTCTGCGAGGGGAGAGTTCCGCTTTCTGCAGAACCTCCACCCGCTGAAAACCCTTAGAAATCTTACGCCTGGTAAAAGCAGGCGTAAGGCCTGCTTTTCATAGTATCATAGAAAGTTACAGCACGGAAGGAGGCCATTTCGGCCCATTGTGTCCGTGCCGGAATAAGAGTTTACCAGCATTACAGTTTAAAAAAAGTTTAAAAAAAAAAGTGTTTTCACTCATTTATAATTTAAAAATACTTTTAAAAAGGTTAGTTTATTTTTAGCCTCGTAAAAAACGAATTTTTTTTCAAAAAATTTAATTTTTGTTTAAAATATTTAATTTAATGTAATTTTAACTCATTTTAAAAACGTGATGGTTTTTTAAAAATTTATTTAATGTTTTAGAGTCTTTTTGGGGTGATCTCCATTCATTTATTTGACAGGTCTATCTGTCAAAAGTATGAAGGGAGATTCCCTTCTTTCATTGGCTTGCCTGGCCCACGTGATCCCAGGGAAGCTTGCGAACCGCCTGCGCCCCTGGGACACGTGGACCCTGCGCATTTTGACTGTGGAGAGGCCCAGGAGCGGAAGTGTCTGGACCTCGGGAACCCTCGGGTAAGTGCGTAGATTTTTTTTCCGATAGGCATCCGCACGCAGGAAGCCTCCTATCGGAAATTACGGGCCCTGCAAATCATTCAATTTCTAAAAATGACATCTGCCATTTTCCCTCAGTACCTTAAATTTGCATTATCCAAAATATGATTTTAAGCAAAGTAAATTCAAAAAATTATATATTTCACAGCAATATGATTGTTTCCATTTAATTTGTTTGAGTCTTTTAATGCCTTAATTAAAAGTTTTACTTAAAAGCCTCATTTTGTGTGTGAAAGACAGACTGTCCTGATTACACATCAGTTGTAGCTTTCTATAAATTCCAGAAAGTGTATTAAATTTTGAGATTGTGCCTTTCCTTACCATAATGTGATTTTTGAAGCAAACACACCTAATTATCACCGGTGATTTGATGAGCGTGTGAATTTAACATTTTTTTATCTAATGACTGCCAGAGAGAGAGGTGGGGAAACATTTGAGTGCCTTTCCTTATCCTGGCGACGCTCACAGTGGTTTTATAAGGGCAGAGGTGTGGTGCTGAATAACATTACCTGACTGAGAAATTGACTTCTCAGCCCTGGGAGCACTGAGAAGGGAGGTGTAGTCTGGCAGTAGTGGGGTGGGGTCTTGGGATCTAGCAGTATTTTGAGCAGGGACCAGGGCTGTGGAACACTGAGGAGGAGGTTCACTGGAAGAAGGGTCCCGAGATCATTGGGGAAGACTGCGGAGGAGCTCCTCGAGTCCAGCAGAAATAGGAAGGGGATTTCAGAGTATAGGATTAGCTTCCACATGTACACTGACAATATTCTGCTCTCTTTTTCTGCCTCCCCCATCAACCCAAAGGCTGTTGCTACATTTCCAACATTAAGTCCTGAATGAGCCAAAGTTTTCTATAGCTTACTGTTGATAAAATCAAAGCCATCCTCTTCAACTCTCAGCAGCCCCTCAGTGCCCCTTAATTAGGAGGTGCAGTACCACTGCATTTTGTTCAGCTCAGGAACAGGAGTAGGCCATTCAGCCCCATTCAATTAGATCATGGCTGATCTGTACTTCAACTCCATTTACCTGTCTTAGCTCCATATCCCTTGATACACTTATCTAACAAAAATCTATTGATCTGCCTTGAAAGCTCCAATTGTCTCAACATCTACAGTCTTTTAGGGCAGAGAATTCCAGATTTCTACTACCCTTTGTGTGAAAAAGTGCTTCCTGATTTCCCTTCCTAAATCACCGAGCTCTTAATTTTAAAATGATGTCCCCATGTTCTTGATTTCCCCCATTAGAGGAAATAGTTTCTCCGTATCTACCCTATCGAATCCTTTTAATATTTTAAGCACTTCGATAAGATCACCCCCTCAGTCTTCTATGCTCACAGGAATACAAGCCAAGTTTATGCAACCTGTCCTCACAATTTAACCCTCTAAGTCCCGGTATCATTATGGTGAATCCGTGCTGCACTCCCACTAAGGCCCAGAACTGAATGCAGTAATCCAGATGGGATCTGACTAAGATTCTATACAACTGCAGCATAACATCCATCCCCTTGTATTCCAGCCCCTTTGAGATAAAGACCTTTTTGATTGATTTTTGTACCTGTGCAGTAGCTTTAAATGATTTGTGTATTTGGACTCCAAGCAGAACTTCCTCCCCCACTTATATGCATAGTTACATAGTCACAGCACAGAAACAGGCCATTCGGCACAACTGGTCTATGTCTGTGCTTATGCTGCACACAAGCCTCCTCCCACCCCTCTTCATCTAACCCTATCAGGATATCCTTCTATTCCTTTCTCCCTCGTGCTTATCTAGTTGCCTCTTAAATGCATCTATGCTAGTCGCCTCAACAACTCCATGTGGTAACAAGTTCTACATTCTAACCACTCTTTGGGTAAAGACGTTTCTCCTGAATTCCCTGTTGGATTTATTGATGACTATTTTGTATTTATGACCTCTAGTTTTGGACTCCCCCACAATTAGAAGCATTGGATCTATCCTTGGCCCCTTCATATTTCTCATCTACATGCTGCCCTTTGGCAACATCGTGCGAAAACACAGCGTCACTTTCCACGTGTACACTGATGACACCCAGCTCTACCTCACCACCACTTCTCCCGACCCTCCCCACGATCTCTAAATTGACACACTGCTTGTCCGACATCCAGTTCTGGATGAGCAGAAATTTTCTCCAATTAAATATTGGGAAGACTGAAGCCATTGTTTTCAGTCCCTGCCACAAACTCCATTCCATAGCCACCGACTCCATCCCTCTCCCTAACATCTGTCTGAGGCTGAACCACATTGTTCGCAACCTTGGTGTCATATTTGACCCTGAAATGAGCTTCCGATCACATATCCACGGCATAGCTAAGACCGCCTGTTTTCACCTCCGTAATATCGCCCGTCTCTGCCCTTGCTTCAGCTCATCCTCTGCTGAAACCCTCATCCATGCCTTTGTTACCTCTAGACTTGACTATTCCAATGCAGTCCTGGCTGACCTCTCACATTCTACCCTATGTAAACTTGAGGTCAACTAAAACTCGGCTGCCCGTGTCCTAATTCGCACCAAGTCCCATTCACCCATCACCCCTGTGCTCGTTGACCTACATTGGCTCCCGGTTAAGCAACACCTCGATTTTCAAAATTCTCATCCTTGTTTTCAAATCCCTCCATGGCTTCACCCCTCCCTATCTCTGTAATCTCTTCCAGCCCCATAACCGCCCCCCCCCCCCCCCCCAACGATATCTGCGCTCCCCTAATTCTGCCCTCTTGAGCATCCCTGATTATAATCGCTCAACCATTGATGGCGTGCCTTCTGTTGCCTAGACCAAGCTCTGGAATTCCCTGCCTAAACCTCTCCACCTCTCTGTCCTCCTTTAAGACGCTCCTTAAAACCTACCTCTTTGACCAAGCTTTTGGTCAGCTGCCCTAATTTATCCTTATGTGGCTCGGTGTCAAATGTTTTGTCTTAAAATACTTCTGTGAAGCGCCTTGGGATGTTTTACTACGTTAAAGGTGCTATATAAATACAAGTTGTTTTATCTTCATCTATCCTAGCAAACCCCTTCATAATCTTAAAGACCTCTATCAGATCACCCCCCAGCCTTCTCTTTTCTAGAGAAGCGAGCCCAAGCCTGTTCAGTCTTTCCTGATGAGTATATCCTCTCAGTTCTGATATTATCCATGTGAATCTTTTTTGCACCTTTGCCAATACCTCTGTATCCTTTTTATAATATGGAGACCAGAACTGAGCACAGCATTCTAACAGTGTGGTCTAACCAAGGTTCTATACAAGTTTAACATAACTTCTCTGCTCTTCAATTTTTTCACTCTAGAAATTAACCCCAGTGCTTTGTTTTTTTTTTATGGCCTCATTAGCCGGTGTTGCTACTTTGTGATTTGTGTATCTGTCCCCCTAGATCCCTTTGTTCCTCTAGCCCATTTAGACTCTTATTATCCAAGCAGTATGTGGCCTCCTTATTCATCCTACCAAATGCAGCACCTCACACTTGTCTACATTGAAATTCATTGCCAATTACACACCCATTCTGCAAGTTTATTAATGTCTTGTATTTTGTCACATTCTTCCTCAATATTAACTATAACCCCCATTTGTTGTCTGCATATTTTGAAATTGTACTTCTGATTCCCGAGTCCAAATCGTTAATGTAAATTGTCAACAGCAGTAGTCCCAGCACCGATCCCACCGTTTGCCAGTCTGAGTAGCTACCATTCTGTTACAAAATATGCTTTCTTTCACTTCAGCTACATTACTCACCACCACCCCATCTCTTCCTCAACCCCCCTCTCCCCTGCCCCTTCTATGCTGAGACTCTAGATCCTGCCTGTATCAACTTGATGCTTGACCTCTTGAATACTCTACAAGCTGGCCTCCCCCAAACCCTCTCATCTGAAAGCCAGCACTTCCAACAATGTATTATTTCCCCAGTACTGCACTGAAGTGTCAGCCTAGGTTATGTGGTCAAGTACTGGGAGCAGCGCTTGAATTCATGCCCTTCTGCCTCGGGTGAGAATGTTACCATAGAACCTAACAGTGATTGGATTTTCATGAAGCCATACTTCAAATATGTGACAATTTTTCAGTAAATGACATTATTTTCAGTAAATAACTTATTAAAACACCACAGCCAGCCAATGTCTTTACCAACACAAAGATACTGAATGGGATAAAAATTAATAAAGAGGAGGTACCAGAATGGCTGGCTGTACTTAAAGTAGATAAGTCACCAGGACCGGATGCGATGCATCCTAGGATGCTGAGGGAAGTTAAGGTGGAAATTTCGGAGGTAATGGTCATAATCTTCCAATCCTGCTTAGATATGGAGGGTAGTGCCAGAGTACTGGAGAATTGCAAATGTTACACCCTTGTTCAAAAAAGGGTGTAAGGATAAACCCAGCAACTACAGGCCAGTCAGTTTAACCATGGTAGTGGGGAAGCTTTTAGAAATGATAATCCGGGACAAAATTAACAGTCACTTGGACAAGTGTGGATTAATTAAGGAAAGCCAGCATGGATTTGTTAAAGGCAAATCGTGTTTAACTAACTTGATTGAGTAATTTGATGAGGTAACAGAGAGGGTTGATGAGGGCAATGTGGTTGATGTGGACATGGACTTCCAAAAGGCATTTGATAAAGTGCCACATAATAGGCTTACCAGCAAAGTTAAAGCCCACGGAATAAAAGGGACAGTGGCAGTATGGATATGGAATTGGCTAAGTGACAGGAAACAGAGAGTTGTGGCAAATGAAATAACAACAGAAAATGCTGGAAAAACTCAGCAGGTCAGGCAACATCCGTGGAGAGAAATTTGAGTTGACGTTTCAGGTCGAAACCCTTCTTCAAAACTGGAAAGGAAATAAAATAGATCGAAGGCAGGGCTGCGATCGAACAAAAGAAGTAAGAGACATTAAAAGGTATTCAAAACCAGACGAGATGGTAATAGGCCAGTGGAGACAAAAGACAGCTGAGATTAGGTGTGAAGTGTACTGGCAGGATAAGAGACAGCTGCCAGGTGGGAGAGAGAAAAAAAAGGAAAGGGGGGGGTGAACAATGGTTGTGGCAAATGGTTGTTTTTTGGACTGGAGGAAGGTATACAGTGGTGTTCCCCAGGGGTTGGTACTAGGACCACTGCTTTTCTTGATATATATTAATGACTTGGACTTGGGTGTACAGGGCACAATTTCAAAATTTGCAGATGGCACAAAACTTGGAAGTATAGTGAACAATGAGGAGGATAGTGATAGACTTCAAGACGACATAGACAGGCTAGTGGAATGGGCGGACACGTGGCAGATGAAATTTAACACAGAAAAGTGCGAAGTGATACATTTTGATAGGAAGAATTACAAGAGGCAATATAAACTAAAGGGTATAATCCTAAAAGGGGGTGCATGAACAGAGAGACCTGGGGGTATGTGTGCACAAATTGTTGGAAGGTGGCAGGGCAGGTTGAGAAAGCGGTTAAAAAAGCATACGGGATCCTGGGCTTCATAAATAGAGCCATAGAGTACAAAATCAAGACAGTTATGATGAACCTTTATAAAACACTGGTCTGGCCTCAACTGGAGTATTGTGCCCAATTCTGGGCACCGCACTTTAGGAAGGATGTGAAGGCCTTAGAGAGGGTGCAGAAAAGATTTACAAGAATGGTTCCTGGGATGAGGGACTTCAATTACGTAGATAGACTACAGAAGCTGGGGTCCTTCTCCTTAGAGCAGAGAAGGTTGCGAGGGGATTTGATTGAGGTGTTCAAAATCATGATGGGTCTAGACAGAGTAGATAGAGAGAAACTGTTCCCATTGGCGGAAAGGTTGAGAACCAGAGGACACAGATTTAAGGTGATTGGCAGAAGAACCAAAGGCGACATGAGGAAATACTTGTTTACACAGCGAGTGGTTAGGATTTGGAATACACTGCCTGAAAGGGTGGTGGAGGCTGATTCAATCACGCCTTTCAAAAGGAAATTGGATAAGTACCTGAAGGAAAAAAATTTGCAGGGCTACAGGGAAAGGACGGGGGAGTGGGACTAGCTGAAGTGTGCTTGCAGAGAGCCGGCACAGGCTCGACGGGCTGAATGGCCTCCTGTGCTGTAACCACCCTATGATTGTAGGACCCATATTCTACCTCCTTGTGTCCCAACAATTTGACTACAATTTTTGTAACTTTCTGCTCCCTTCATGGACCTGGCCTACCCATTTGCTGGTTTAGCTGTGATCATTGGCCTGCATAGTAAATTATTGAGGAACTTGCATTTATATAGTGCCTTTCATGACCTCCGGACATCCTAAAGCACTTCACAGCCAATGGATTATTTTGAAGTGTATTCACTGTTATGTAGGCAAATGTGGCAACCAGTTTGCAAATAGCAAGGTACCGTAAACAGCTAATGAGATAAATGAGCACTTAATCCCTTTTGATAGTTTCGGTTGAGGGATAAATGTCGGCCAGTACACTGCAAGAACTGCCCTTCTCTTCGAGTATGCCATGGGATATTTTTACATCCACAAGAACAGGTAGACAGGGTCACAGTTTAACATCTCATCCAAAAGCCAGCACCTCCAACAATGCATTATTTCCCCAGTACTGCACTGAAGTGTCAGCCTAGGTTATGTGGTTGAGTACTGGGAGTGGAGCTTGAATTCATGCCCTTCTGCCTCAGGTGAGAATGTTACCGTAGAGCCGTGCTAACAGTGATTGGATTTTCATGAAGCCAAACTTCAAATATGTGACAATTCTTCAATATATAACAGAATTATAAAAAATACCTGTTAAGTGCCACTCCAGTAAGTTTAAATCATGCCATTTAAATGGTACTTTTCCTTCTCGCAGGAAAGCTTTGTATTGAAGTTACTGCTCAGAGTAAGATCGCCTGGATTTCAGAAACTCTGTGTATTGGTTGTGGTATTTGCATTAAGGTAATCCGTTCTATATATTTTTTTCAGCAGGGGGGTAATATGGTGGCATCCGTCAAAAGTATAACTTTTAAATGTTGCCGATTTCTTAAGCATTTCTCCTAATCGAACTTTGATCCTACAACTGGTTTGCATCATCTAAATCTTACTGTTTGCCCATAATATGCCCCAACCTTATTTTTGGATTTTATTTTTGTTCCTGTTAAATGTGGCAGTCACATTGGATCTGTAAATATTCAGCACATGGAGCATTAACCATCCCCAAGGGTTACTAAAGTACTACCTTGTCTTAAACTCTTATTGTATAAACTAGGAACTATTGTGTATGGAGTTAAAAATGTTCTGTTTCTTTCTCTTCCCTCCCACCCCAGTACATACTTGAATATTATACCATGTATCAGCTGAGAAAAAGGAGAATGCAGCTTGATTCCAGGCTTTTATGGGTATATAATCCGTTGTCAAAGATATGAGAGTTACCCATGTTAACTTATCCTGATTTGTCCTACTCCCCCGCCCCCCTTTTTGGCCTAGCTGCAATCATACATTTATGATGTGCATTCTGGCATAATTTTGCTGTTTAATCGGATTATTTTATTTGTGGGCCTACATGCTCATAAATAGTGGTTTGCGAAAACAATTTAGATGTTATTTATGGGTAAATGTAATATCTTCCCCCTTTTTTCTCTCTCTATCTGTCCTCCCCTTTTTTTCTTCTAAATGTCTTGTCTATTTTTCCACTTCCCTCCATAAGACATTGATTCCTTTCTGGGTACAGTTTCACCAGCACCCAACAGTAACTTACCCAAATAGCTATTGCTGCGTGACCTCGGACAATGAACATCCAAAGGCTATTTGGCAGTGGGCATCACAGTTGAATCTGTCATCTCTTCACCTGATATCACGGCACACCTAGTGGGGATCACTGGTTAGTGAGCCAGGGCAGAGTCTCTGGCTGATTGTGTCCTCTCCCTAACCCAGGACCCGTGCTAATTGTTGCATCCCTATCACTCCTCCAGGCAAAATTGGCTAGCTCAGCATAGACTGGAGATTGAACCTGCAAAGTCTTGGTCAGTACTGTTCAGGTACTCGCTGTATTTAACAGCTGAGCCTTTGGGACAGTTAAATCTAGTTTATACATAGAATTGTAAATGATGCTAATATTGTGTATGCTATCTGATAAATACTCAAATGGCCCATTTATAAACGGTGCACAAATACTAATAGTGGTTAGTGGACAATGCTAATGTTAAATATAAAAAAAGTCCTTTTAGCTTATAGTAAAGCATACATGTTTCATATGTGTTTCTCATGACCTGTTGTGATTTTTTTTTTCTCCTCAATATTTCCCAACCTTCTCTTTCAGCACTTTAGATTTATGGGGTGAGATTGTGAGTGTTCCTCACCCTCGTGTTTATAAAAGTTGTAGGGATGGTGACAAAATTTACATATTTTGAATAGTTACAGCAAAGTGAGAGTAGAGAAAAATTACATAGTCATAATACAGATTTTTTTAATTGGCATTTTTTCTGTATTTTAGAATGTAGCTAGTCCATTTAAAAAAAAAAATAAAGTTTTTGCAAAAAGTTGCATTCCGTCACTTTCCATGAACTGTTTATTACAGACCTTTTTAAGTAGGTGAAATGCTCTAATTTTAGTAGTTTTGCCAGTAATCAATTGCAGGTCATGTGATATTAACATTTTATTGATGATTTGGTTTTCTGTTTCCTATTTCAGAAATGTCCTTTTGGAGCTTTGTCAATTGTTAACCTGCCAAGCAACTTGGCTAAAGAGACAACACATAGATACTGTGCAAACTCCTTCAAGCTTCACAGGTGATGGTGACAGTGCTGAAAAATGTGAATGCTTTGAGAATCACTTGTTGGCTGCTTTTGAAAATGTGATATAGTAAATGTATAATTCATGGTGTATATAATTGCTGCTGCTCCACAAAAAAAACAAAGACAGCTTTGGGATCAATCAGCATGAATTTGTCTCAACAAACTGGAATTTTGAGATGTACATTGATAATTGCATTAGATTTGATTTTTAAAGTAGAAAGGCAACAAGAGGATCAAATGTCATACCTTTGCTTAATAAACTAGTGTATAACAAAAAAACCTGAAGCTTTTAATTGTCCTCCTGCTTGATCAATATTCTACAATTTATTTATTTATTATTTATTTATTGGATGTGGGCGTCGCTGGCAAGGCCAGCATTTACAGGAAACTTTGGTTTATCCGGAGATTGTATGTCCGGAAACCTCGATCTACCGGCAGAAATCGGGAGCCGTTTTGTTAGGTTTTTTTTCTTCTCGTGGCTTTGTTTTCAACAGTCGGGCTCTGGAAAGTCTCTCTGAAGCTGTTGCTAAGCTACAGAGACGCTTCCAAGGTACGGGCCGACTGTTTACAAGCTGTTGCTAAGCAACAGTGTTTGTTGTCAGATATGGAGATGAAAACCTCCGTATGCTTCAACATTAACTTTGTATGTCCGGCAGTTTTGATAGATCGGCAACAGCTCGGTCCCGTCGGTGCCGGATATAACAAAGTTTCCTGTATTGCCCAACCTTAATTGCCCTTGAGAAGGTGGTGAGCCGCTTTATTGAACCGCTGTTCATTGTAGCAGTTTGGTACAACTGACTGCCTTGCTCGGCTATTTCAGAGGGCAGTTAAGAGTCAACTACATTGCTGTGGGTCTGGAGTCACACGTAGGCCAGACCGGGTAAGGACGGCAGATTTCCTTCTCTGAAGGACATTAGTGAACCAAATGGGTTTTTATGACAATCCTGTAGTTTCAATTCAAATCAAATCAAATCAAATCAACTTTTTATTGTCATTGTTAGTGCACAAGTGCAGTACAACGAAATGTAGGCTTGCGGCTCCCGAGAGTGTACATTTGGATTAAGACATTTAAACATTCAACATACATTTGGCTTGTAGTATATTAACATAAATATGACCATAATAAAGTGCATTGGCAGATGTGCAGGCTTTAGAGTTTATTTGTGGAGTTCAGTAGGATGACAGCCCTGGGAAAGAAGCTGTTCCTAAATCTGGTCGTACGGGTGCGAATGCATCTGTAGCGTCTCCCAGATGGTAGGAGGGCGAACAGACTGTGGCTGGGGTGGGTAGGGTCTTTGATGATGGACCGTGACCTCCGTAGCCAGCGTTTCTGGTATATGTGCTCTATGGTCGGTAGCCGGGTGCCGGTAATGCGTTGGGCAGTTTTGACTACCCGCTGCAGGGCTTTCCGGTCATAGTAGCTACAGCTGCCATACCATACTGTGATACAGTTTGTCAGGATGCTCTCTATAGTGCAGCAGTAAAAGTTAGAGAGGATCAGGGGTGACAGATTACATCCCTTCAGCCTCCTTAAGAAATATAGGCGCTGCTGGGCCTTCTTCACCAGAGAGGAGGTGTTGAGGGGCACCATTACTGTTACTAATGGTTACCATTACTGATACAGGAAACTTTGCGCTATCCGGAAGTTGAATGTCCGGTAACTTTGATCTAACGGCAGAAATCAGCAGCCGGTTTGGTTAGGTTTTTTTTCTGCTTTTCACAGGCAGGCTCTGGCTAAGCGACAAAGATGCTTTCAACAGCTTCAGAGACGCTTCCAAGCTACTGGGCCGAGTGTTTACAAGCTGTTGCTGAGCAACAGTGTTTGTGGTCAGACACGGCAGGCTCTAGAAAGCGTCTCTGTATCTTAGCAACAGTTTCAGAGACGCTTCCAAGCCACGGGCCGAGTGTTTACAAGCTGTTGCTGAGCAACAGTGTTTGTGGTCAGATACTGTGACGAAAAGCTCCAATCTGATAACATTGACGCTGGTCTATCCGGAGCTTTTAAAAAAAACGGCAGTAGCTCGGTCCCATGGGTGCCGGATAGCACAAAGTTTCCTGTACTAGCTTTTTATTCCAGATTTATTTAGTTAACTGAATTTAAATTCCCCCAGCTGCCGTGGTGGGATTTGAACTCAGGTCCTGGATTAATGATTTGGAGACCTATCTGGATTACTAGTCCAGTAACATTACCGCTATGCTACCATTCCCAGTAATGGTGCTCTATAACCAGCAGCTAGGATATAGGTAAGAGCATCCTGGGTAGCAAGCCATCTTTTTTCCTGATGATGTAGCATCAGACCTCTGTTAATCTTCCCCTCGTGCAAGTTGGAACTCTAACATTACACCACAGTGCCACCCATTTGTATAATCTCTTATGAATCTTGGTAGCTAAAAAGCACTTCAAATAATTTAAAATAATGTTATAATTAAATTGCATTTGTGAAGTTGGAAAATTATTTCTGAATATTGACTAGATCCAAACAGAACATATACATCTGCAAGTGTGTTGTCCATTTTAAAGTGAGTTTTTATTTTTGAAAAATAGGTGGCCAAATAAAGTGCATTTTGTAGAAGTGCCAGTTAGTCACAATTCCAACTTTTCAGTCCCATTTTCAGTTTCTTTATCAACAAATGTGTAACTAGTTGTAATTTCAGGAAAGGAACTCTTGAATCTCCTGCCTCTGGCCTGAATATAGCCAACATGCAAATTTAAACCTGCAAGGCGTTATATGACGTTTACTTTTGTTTAGATGATGTACATGAAGATGTGACTTGTGCACTATGGTTTACTACATTTTCAAAGTTAAATAAATTTTAATAACTCCAAATGATCTGAATTTTAGGTTGCCTATTCCTCGACCTGGTGAAGTTTTGGGTTTGGTGGGAACTAATGGTATTGGAAAATCTACAGCTCTGAAGATCCTAGCAGGAAAGCAAAAGCCTAACCTGGGGAAATATGATGTGAGTTCTCTCTTGGGGTGGTATATTTAAAATAAAAAAAAAAATGTTGTCACTCAATTAGTGTTATTCTTGTTACTGGCAATTTGTTGTGAAAAAGCGGTCTGTTTTAGTAATCTGTCAAGCAGTTTTGCAGATAATTGTTTTTCTGATTGAATATAAAATATTTCAACAAGTTGATCTGATCTATTATCTATAGTTTAAACTACGTAATTAGAAAGTGTATTGCGGTAGCTACAGTAGTTTTTCTGGATAATTATTAGATGTAGTTGCACTGGGCAAAACTACACAACTGTACATAATGTGATATCTATAAAGATAGTGAGGTGATATCTTTAGAGATGCATACTACAAATAGTGTGAGTACTGTAGCAGTCCCAGAGTTACATTTTTATTTCCTAGTTTTCATGGATACACTGTGGAATAAATCAGCATTGTTGGTACTTGTCCACATTTTCCAGAAACATGACACATCCAAGTAGTAATGGAAACTTGTTTCATGGTTAATATGCCTGATGCTCTAGAAATTGTACTCTTCATAAATGGAAAACTTGTGGTTCTTCTAACAGGACCCTCCCGACTGGCAGGAGATTTTGACCTATTTCAGAGGTTCTGAACTACAGAACTATTTTACAAAGATCCTAGAGGATGATCTAAAGGCCATCATCAAACCCCAATATGTGGACCAGATCCCAAAGGCTGTAAAGGTAATTTTAAAAATCCAACAAATTTGATGCTTTTAACAACGATAGTTGCAGTGACCTGTTTAGGCAGTTGCAATAAATATGGCTATGCTATAATTTCTGCACTGTGCGCTTTGGGAATAACACTAACCTCTTCAGTAATCATTCCTGGTCATGTATGCTAATGATGCTCAGCGAAGAAACTCTGTGTGCTATTTTAAATGTTGCTGATTCAAGTTTTATATCTTTATTAAAAATGTACAAAATCTCCTCAAAGCAACCTGTTTCAAACTGAATTTGTAATATATCTTCATGTTCCTAAAAATCATCGGATTTGTTTCTGAGGCATTACAGCTTTTAGAAAGTGCAAACCTACTGCTGCATAATTTACTTACCGCAGAACAAAATACACCGGTACCATAATCAAATAAAATAAAATGGACATTGTTTAGGCCATTCCAGCGCATAATGCAGTTAAGTCATTCAGTTCACTACAATTTGAATTCCAGGGTTGCCTTTATAGATCTATCAGTCATGATTAGTTTTGTACCTTTAATTTAGCCAGGTTGCTATGTAGAGTGCATGCTGGTGTATCTTCTAATAAATTGTGCTTCCTGTCAACTGAGCATGGAATGGTATTGGTTGTATGTTGAATCTGGGCCAATAGAGGAGCACTGGATGTGAGGATATATCCACCAGGGCAAATCCACTACAAGTGCCCCCCGCAGAGGAGAGCACCACTAATACAAAACAAGTGGCCCAGTCAAACTAAAAATGCAAGTGTAGAGTATTAGATAATTATTCAGCTCTAGTCATCGACGATACAGACCATGTCTTATGGTGCCCACCGGTCACGGGAGGCTTTGAGTGAACCAGTAGACACTTTATAATTGCACTCCATGCTCATCCAGGTGCACACTAGGGCTTGGAGCAGTGGCCAGAAGTCTGAACAACCCACGCTGACAATCTTGCATATCCTGAACCTGTAGTTGGTGGATTTCACCAGACCCAGGAGTAGGCCCACCAAGAGGTTCCCTGATCAGCTCTTCCTTCTGCACGTCAGTCATCAAAGATAATGGTTTCGGATATGAACTGCAACCAGAAAGTCAAGAGCAGCCAATTCAAGTAATGGAAAGGCGTTGCAACCTCTGGCACTGTATATAACTATGAAAAGCTGTTTCATCCTGGCCACAAATGGCCAGCATTGGAATGGTATTAACATTGTTGTCGGAGAGAGGTCTATGAAATTTAGCTTTGCACGATCTGTTGCAGAACTTGGCTGTGGACGGCCAGTAGAACAAGCAATAAAGTGCTTGCCTGAATTGATCTGCAATTAGGCATTAAGTTCTCTTTGTGAACACTGCTTAATTGCACACTCTGATTTCAGACTGGCAACTAAAACTCTTCTCGGGATAAATTACCAGTATGAGTTCAGAAATGCTGCATTGAAAACTCAGGTACAATGGAAATCAATTACTTCAACTGGCAATTAAGCACTAGTGGTGTGATGTTTGATTGTATAATCAAGCCATTAACATTTGGCATAACACATGCCTACTGCATTTTACCCCATAAAATTTATAACCTATTTGAGTACCATTAGTCTCAGCGCCCTGGGCTAGGCAGGAGAAAAATGCATTATCACATTTTACATCTGAGAGTTTCACAGACAGTGAAGTACTTTGGAATGCAGTGACCATTTGCAGCAGCCATTTCTGTGCACAGCAAGGTCCCACAAACAGCAGTGAGATGAATGATCAGTTAATCTCTTGGTTGTGGGAAGATATTGTGAGGATTGCCTACACCTCAAATAGTGCTGTGAGCTCTTAATGTGCACCAGAATCACCAGAAAAGGCAGATGTTTTATTTAAAAAATGATGTCTCCAACAGTGCAGCAGTATCTCAATGCTGCACTGAAGTGTCAGCCTAAATTTTGAGCTTTAAGTCCTGGAGTGGGACTTGAGCCCACAACCATCTGTCTGAGGTGAGAGTGCTACTAGCTGAATAAAACTGGTGCTGTATTGGTTAGAGTTATTGTCCAGTTACTTCTAGAGTATGTGTATCTGGATATCAGGTGAGAATAATATCAGTCTTTCTGTTATCTTCTGCAGTTGATTAGCATGCTGATATTAACACAGGTTCACGCACAAAAAAAAGCTACTTGGATGAAGAACCATAGGGTTTTTTGCATATTTGGTACCAAATCCTAGCAGAGTTGGCAATTTCAGAAGAAAATTGATCGCAGTAAATAAATAAAATTCACTGGTGTATGAGTAGCAGTGTAACTGTTTGTTTATTGTAATCCGGTAGTGTAATAATCCGCAGCAAATGTGTTAGTGAGCCAATATATGAATTGCATCTCTGTCACACCGTTAGATAGAGATACCATGGAGACGAGCTTCTTTCATCGTGAGGAAAAAACTTGTGTTTACCTTGTAACACTTGAAATACACCTTTTTCATAACATTGGAGAAGTCTAAAATCCTGTCCATGTCATCTTTTAGGACAGGACTGTTCAACTTGCAGGCTTGAGACTGAAAGTAGACCCCCTAAGCCATGAAAATCTAGCCTTCATTCAGTTCCCTAAGTGCCATTGGTAAAAGCCAAAGGGGGTGTTGCCTGACACGGAGACCAATGTGGAAGATGAAAATATGTCTTCATCAAAAAAACTGCATTTTTTTGTTAATACATGTTAATTTCATTTCTGAAATTTGTGGACAGGATGACTGAGTAGATTAGCAGACTGTTCTTTGATCTCTAGAACCTGAGTTGAAATCCAGCCTAGGCTGGATAACTTGATACTGACACTGATTGACAAGTGAAAAAATGCTCCATTTGCCAATTCTGAAAGCTGTTATTTTGAAGACATTAAACCAATTTCACAGTAAAGGAGGAGGTGGTAGAGGAATTGGATAGGATAAAAATAGGTAAAGAGGAGGTACTAAAATGGTTGGCAGCGCTCAAAGTAGAAAAGTCACCCGGTCCAGCTGGCATACATCCTAGATTCGTGAGGGAAGTAAAGGCGGAAATAGTGGATGCTCTGGCCACAATCTTCAATCCTTCTTGGTATGGGAGTGGTGCCAGAAGACTGGAGGGTTGAAAAGTTACACCCCTGTTCAAAAAAGGGGAGAGAGATAAACCAGATAACTATCGGCCAGTCAGCCTTACATCGGTGGTGGAGAATCTTCTAGAGACAATAATCCGAGACAAAATTAATTGTTACTTGGAAGAACAAGGGTTAATAAACGGCAGCCAACACAATTTGTTAAAGACAAAGTGTGTCTGACTAACTTGATTGAGTTCTTCGATGAATTAAAGGAGGGTTGATGAAGGTAGTGTAGTTGTGAAGGTAGTGTAGTTGATGTGTATATGGACTTTCAAAAGGCATTTGATAAAGTACATAATAGACATGTTGGCAAAATTGAAGCCCATGGGATTAAAGGGGAAAATGGGGGTTCACATACACAAATCTTTGAAGGTGGCAGGACAAGTTGTTAAAGCTGATAAAAAGATATACAGGATCGATGGCTTTATAAATAGAGGCTTAGAGTAGAAAAGCAAGGAAGTTATGGTAAACCTTTATAAATTACTGGTTAGACCTCCGCTGGAGTATTGTGTCCAATTCTGGGCACCACACTTTAGAAAGGATGTCAAAGCCTTGGCGAGGGTACAAAGATTTACCAGATTGGTACCAAGGAGATTTACCAGATTGGTACCAAGGATGAGGTCACTCAGTTATGTGGTGACAAAATAAACTAGAATTGTTCTCCTTTAGTACAAAAAAGGTTAAGGGAACATTTAATAGAAATGTTCAAAATTATGAGGAGCTTTGACAAAATAGATAGGGAAAAACTGTTCCACTGGCAGGAGAGTTGGTAACCAGGGAACACAGATTTAGGATCATTGGCAAAAATGCCAGGGGGTAGATGAGAAATGTTTTTACTTAGCAAGTTATGATCTAGAATGTATTGCCTGAAAGGATGATGGAAACAGATTCAGTAGTAACTTTCACAAGGGAATTTGACATGTACTTAAAAAGGAAACATTTTCAGGGCTATGGGGAAAAAGTGGGATTAATTGGTAACTTTTTCAGAGTCATCACAAATGGCCTCCTTCTGTGCTATATGATTCTGATTTTTTTTAAACGAGGGAAAAGTACTGATGTAAAACAAGTCAACTGAATAGAATTATTTACACAGATTATAACTACTCTTTAATTTGTTTCTGCAGGGCACTGTGGGTTCTATTTTGGACAGAAAAGATGAGACCAAAACACAGGATATTATCTGTGAACATCTCGGTAAGAAAACTGTGGAGATAAAGATCCTGAAATATTTAAATTTTATCGGCTTGTGATTCAATCCACAAGAATCTGTTAAGATGTCAAAACATATTCTTATTAAGGAAGTCTTGCCAGTATTACCCCGTCAGTCATGCTCTTAAGTATTTTAAGAGATGTGAATGCTGAATATGTTTGCATTAAAAATAGACAAAAAAAGCTTGCATTTATATAGCATCTTATCACCCCTCTCAAACAGCCCAAAGTACCTTTACTTACGAAGTATTGCTTTGAGGAGCAACCATGGTCGTTTTGTGGCAGTCATTTTATGCACACAGCATCTCTCAAATAGCAGTGAGATGGACAATTGGTTAATCTGCTTTGCTGGTATTGGTTAAGGAATTTGTGGGCCAGGATACTGGGAGAGCTCTGAGTTCTTTGTATAATGCCATGCGATCTTTAACATCCACATGAACCACCCAAACAGACAAAGGGGGTGGGGTGCTCTGATATTATAGAATTCCTTCAGTACTGCACAAAGATACCAGATTAGGTTTTGTGCTCAAGCTTGAGTGGAGCTTGAACTCAACACTCTAGAGGTGAGAGTGCTACCAGACTTGGCCTCGTCAGCCTTGGCTCAGTGGTAGCAATCTCACCTCCTCAGTGAAAAGGTTGACTGTTCGAGCCCCACCACAAAGACTTGAGCACATAATTTAGGCTGACACATCAATGTAGCACTGAGTGAGAGCTGTGCTGTCAGAGGTTCAGTTTTTGAAGCAACATTAAACTGAGATCCCGTCTGCCTGCTCACCTGAACGCAAAAAATCCCATGACATTCAAAAAAGAACAGGGGAGTTCTCCTGGTGTCCTGGCCAACATTTATCCTGCAGCTCATATCACTCAAACAGATTATCTGATCATTTATCTCACTGCTGTTGTAGGACCTTGCTGTGTGCAAATAGGCTACTACGTTTGCCTGCATTACAACAGTGCCTACAGTTTGAAAGTACTTAATTTGGCTGTGAAACACTTTGGGATGTCCTGAGGACACAATAGGCACTATATAGATGCAAGTCTTTCTTTACCAACCGAGCCAAGCTGAAAATAGACAAATAGATTCTGTGCTGTGATTGTAAAGTTCTAGATATTGTAACTTAATAGACTACAAATCTTTTCTACAGATCTGACTCACTTAAAAGAGAGGAATGTTGAGGACCTCTCTGGAGGAGAGCTGCAAAGATTTGCATGTGCGGTAGTGTGCATTCAAAAAGCAGATATGTAAGTTTCCAGAAGGACATGTTTTCTTTTTAGTAGTTTGTGTATTTTATGCACAGAATCCTACAACAGAGCCTGCTCCTGCACTGTAGCACTAGGGAAGTTCTGTAAGAAATAAGAGTTTATATTTTGAGTTTAACATCCCTTCACAAGCAGCTTTGGCTGGGATTGGAATTACCATGAGTGAGTAACCTGATTTTAAATTACTGAAAATGATTTAAAAATAAACAGAACCATTTGCTAGTTATATTTGGATACAGTAGCCAGTTTCTTAGTACATTAAAAAGAAAATACAGTCAAAAACTTTTAAGACATGCCTATTGGTGTCGTTGTGCCCAAAAGAATCAGCTTCATTTTTAGTGCCTCCTCGAAAGCCTGCAAACGAGCACAATTAGCGGAAACTACCAATGGTGGTCAATTCATCCTGTTTTGTGGGCGGGGCCGGGCTTCTCGTGCGATGTTTTTTAAACTAGCGCAAAAGATCATGAAAACTCAATTTGTGCTGAACGTAATTTGCGCATAATATTGTGATATCTTTTGCGTGAGTTATGCCGATTTTGCACTAAAAAAAACAGCGCAGCCAAGTGGCAACTCTACCCCTATCAGTATTAGGTGGAAGTTGTCTGGGTGAAGGGTGAGTGAGAAGGCGGTGGCACATTTTACATTCAAAATACTTACCTAAGAAGGACAGGGTGACAAAGGAGGGACATAAAAAGTGTCAAATATCTCTTCCCTTAAGGAGATGTTCTTTATTGATGAATGTTAAAATGCAGCCTAAGGATACATGTGACTAGGGTTGCAAAATTCTGGGAATTTTTAAGAGGAAACTTTCCATGGGAATTTGGGGAATTTATGGGAATTTTGAGTTTTTTTGCACACTGATGGTTTTTGTCTCTGACCCTTATATTATCTTTGTCGTCAAAATAGACATACTGTTCCATACAAATAAAAACAGGCTTTCAAAACTTTATTTAGGTTATAATTTTGAACTTTATTGAACCCCCACAAAAAAGACCCATCTAAAATAAAATAAAAAGAGCGTCAGCTTATTTAGCCTGTAATTTGTCCTTATTTTGTCCCTTTGAGTCTTCTACTCATGAGTCTTCTACTCCTCATTGCTCCTCCTGATTCTCTGACTCTGGCTCTGACGTGTCCATTTCCTCCTCTGTGTCAGTGTCTAGCTGTGTGGTGGACACTTCTGTATCTGGCTCAATAAGTTGTAGGTTCGCCCGGATAGCCACCAGTTTCTCCACTCTCTTGTTAGTCAGCCTGTTGCGCACCTTTGTATGCGTATTCCCAAAAAGTGACCAGTTTCGTTCAGAGGCCGCTGATGAAGGTGGGATTTGGAGTATCACCGATGCAATAGGTGACACGGCCTCAGATGCACAAAGTCCCTTCCACCAGGTATGTGCACTGATATGCTTGCATGATTCCCATATCCCATCCCCATTCCAAAGACCTTGCTTGGTAGAGAACTTTGCCAGACTTCCCAGAACTTTGCCCACATCCAGATTGAGATGGTGTGAGAGGGTAGAAATCACACTGTAAGCGCTGTTGATCTGTTCTCCAGAAAGTATTGGTCTCCCAACATGCTTTGGGTCCAGCATGTATGCTGCAGCATGAATCGGCTTGACACAAAATTCTTGACGCGTCTGTATGAATTGAACAATTGCCTTCTCCTCTGCTTTGAGCAGCAGGGATGTGGGTAGGGCAATGCTGATTTATTCTTTTAAATCAGTAAAAAGCCTGAGAACATCTGACAAGACAGCGTCATCTCCTTCAATCTGAGCAATTGCAGATGCTACTGGTGAGAGTAGTTTAAGGCTGCTAACCACTCTCTCCCAAAACACATCATCTAGCAGTATTTTCTTGATGGTGGTTTCCATATCCCCAGACTGGGATATTGCCATTTTTTGCAGCGACTCCTTACCCTCCAGAAAACTGTTGTACATTATGACAACACCACCCCATCTAGTGTTGTTGGGCAGCTTCAGTGTGGTGTTCTTGTCCTTTGTCATTTGCTTGGAGTTGTAGGTTGCTGCAACTACCTGTTTTCCCCTGACATACTTAACAACTTGCTTGGCTCTCTTGTACAGTGCTTCCATGGTTCTCAAACCCATGATGTCCTTGAGGAGCAGGTTAAGCCCATGAGCTGCGCACCCAATAGACGTAATATGAGGGTAGGCCTCCTCCACTTGAGCCCAAGCAGCCTTCATATTCGCAGTATTGTCAGTAACTACTGCAAAGACCTTTTGTGATCCAAGATCGTTGATGACCGCTTTCAGCTCATCAGCAATGTATGTGCCTGTGTGTCTGTTGTCCTTCGTGTCTGTGCTCTTGAAGAACACTGGGAGAGGAGTGGAGACGATGTAGTTTATGATGCCCTCCTCTCGTACATTTGACCACCCATCTGAGATAACTGCACCACAGTCTGCCATCGTTATCGTTTCTTTGAGCTTTCCTTGGACTCTGTTATACTCAGCCTCCAGCAAATAAGTAGACAAAGCATGTCTGGTGGGAGGACAGTATGCAGGGCGAATAACATTGAAAAATCTCTTCCAGTACACATTGGCTGTGAGCGTGAGGGGTGAGTCTGTTGCATATACAGCTCGAGCAAGGCACTCATCTGCATTCTTCTGGCTATGGTTATCCATTGTATCAAAGAACCTTCCAAGTTGGCCAGGAGTTGCTGATGATAAGGAGCCTGATGCTGAATGAGAACCATCATCTTCTTGAATGGAAGCAGAGGAACTCTGGGCTGACTGCTGTGAGCTTTGAGTGAAGTTGTTGCATTTGGATAAATGCTGCTGCATCTTTGTGGCATTCTTTACATATGGCTTTCTACAGTGTTTGCACATGTACACAGTCTTTCCATCTTTAATGCCTGGGGTAAAATGCTTCCACACATCCGACGGTAAACGTGGCATTGTTCTATGCAGAGAAATAAAGGGCATTCATCTCTGTGTCGAACTGCAGTCGATCAGCACGATTGCAACAGGGCGAGTACATTTTTGCTGATGCTCCATGTGATGGAAGCATGACCTGTACACACACGACGCTACATCACCAATAGTGTATTATTTTGTATATTTTAAATTGAAGGACAACAGAGTTCAACAAGTAACTGGTTTATTTGGTATAAAGTCTGATTTTACTTACTGCATCATCACAACATCAGCAGAAAACAAAATGACTTCCCTCAGGACCCCTAACCTGGATCTTAAAAAAACTATAGCAGTCTTACAGATGCCTACAGGCCAATCACAATTCGATATGCAAATATTACAAATAGAGGGAGCTAATCGCTCATCTAACCAATCAGGACACATTTGTTCACAGTCACACACAAAACTTGTAATTATTAAAACAAGCCAAGTAAGAAGATAAACATATATTGATTAAGAAATTCCTTAATAATTAAGATTCCATCTCTGTTAGTAATTTTAAGAGAGGACCTGTGGGGGGGAAAAAAAGAAAGAAATACAAAAAAAACAATATTATGCTAGCATGTGCTTTTTTGGGCAAAATTCCCAAGCTAAACTTCCCGTGGAAAATTTCTGGAAATTTACCGGAAACTTTCCACCCCTTTGCAACCCTACATGTGGCCCAGCTGGTACTGAGCTTTTGAGCTTTACCAGGACATGGAAGGATTCTGATATTCTGATCCTTGATTATCTGGGTGATCATTATTCAGAGATCCATGGGCATCCAGTAATTTGTAAATATTGCTAGGTCTATTACTGGTTATTGTATAGAATGCCTATTGATACTTCCATTTCTCTCCAAAAATGTTGCTTCTGCCTGTTGCCTAAAAGCACCTGCGTGTGGCAGACTTCTGGCAGCAATCCAGTATGCTTAGTTCCAGAAGTCATGTTATTATGCAGGTGGTAAATTTCACATTGCAGGCATATTGAACTAACAGTACACTTTATCTCGGTGATAATGCTGGCATTACTTACTTTCTTGTGTAGCAGTTTACATTAACATAGCTGTCTGAAAAGTGGAATTGCCTTTTGTTGGATTAAGGCTGTTGGGTGGGGGAGTGTAAATCTAAACGCAACTCGCTGCATAAACAAGTTTTTCCTGATGTTGTCTTTGTTTCGTCTGCCAATCACCTTAAATCTGTGTCCTCTGGTTCTCGACCCTTTTGCCAATGGGAACAGTTCCTCTCTATCTACTCTGTCTAGACACAACATGATTTTGAACACCTCTATCAAATCTCCTCTCAACTTTCTCTGCTCTAAGGAGAACATCCCCAGCTTCTCCAGCCTATCCACGTAACTGAAGTCCCTCATCCCTGGAACTATTCTTGTAAATCTTTTTTGCACCCTTTCTCTGGCTATCACATCCTTCCTAAAGTGCGGTGCCCAGAATTGGGGACAATACTCCCGTTGAGGTTGGACCTTTTGTTTTATAAAGGTTCATCATCACTTTCTTGCTTTTGTACGCTATGCCTCTATTTTTGAAGCCCAGGATCCCATATGCTTTTTTAACCGCTTTCTCAACCTGCCCTGCCACCTTCAACGATTTGTGCACATATACCCCAAGGACTCTGTTCATGCATCCCCTTCAGAATTGTACCCTTTAGTTTATATTGCCTCTCATCATTCTTCCTACCAAAATGTATCACTTCGCACTTTTTGTGTTAAATTTCATCTGCCACGTGTCCGCCCATTCCACCAGTCTATGTCTTCCTGAAGTCTATCACTCTCCTCCTCACTGTACACTATACAGGAAACTTTCTGGTATCCGGCACGGACGGGACCGACGTGTTGTCGGTTCATCAACAATTCCGGATAACCGAACACTATAGTAAAAGATACGGAGCTCAGAGCTCCGTATAAAGCAACAAACCTTGTTGGCTTCAAAACAATCGGCACAAGTTGCAAGCGTCTCTGTAGCTTAGCAACAGCTTCAGCTACACCCTTGCACAGCAACAAATGGAGTAAAAAAAGTAACTAAAAGTAAAAAAAAGTTACCTGAACCGACTCCTGAATTTTGCCGGTGGATAGAGCGTTCCGGTTATTTAGGGGCCGGTTAATCGAAAGTTTCCTGTACTTCCAAGTTTTGTGCCATCTGCACATTTTGAAATGTGCCCTGTACACCCAAGTCCAAGTCATTAATGACCCAGAAATTAGGTTCAGGGGCTTGCCGCACGTGCAAGCCCCCGATGTGCACTCACCCGGCGCGCCGACATCTGAAACCTGGGCCTGCTTGGAATTCCTGTCACTGGCCCAGTTCAGATGTCGGCACGATGTGCTTGCCTGATCCAGCGACGTAGTTAGTGCGATATGCCGGCTGGGATCAGGTGAGCACTGTGCAGCCAATCAGGGGAGGGGAAACTTCATTCATGAGTTTGATAGTAAGAACTGTCAAACTCATGAAAAGTACGGGCGCCCAAAAGACTAGTTTAACTTTAAATAAAAATTTTAAAAACATCCCAATAATTAAATAAACTATAAATAACTTTAAAAAACTATTTTAAACAATTAATCAAATTTTTGAAAAAATCGGGTCTAAAACTACACTTACCTTACTGTAAAGTCCTTTAAAAACAATAAAGCTGTGGAAAAAATGTTATAATTTTAAGTAATAGACCACTTACCTTAAAGAATGAAGTCTTTACGTCTCCTTTTTACATTCGTAAAAAGGAGAGGCCCTTACACACGCGCAAACCTGTGGGGAAAAAAGAAATTTCAGCGCGCACGCATTCGTCCTCTGAACCCCTTGGTTCAGAGGACAGGAAATGCCGGTTTCCCACGCATGCGCTGTGCATGCTGAAATCCGGCACTTCCAATGGGCCCACGCGTGAGTACCCCGTCCGTACTCGCGCATTGGGACCGGAATTACTGGCCCATTATATATCAAGAAAAGCAGTGGTCCTCGTACCGACCCCTGGGAAACACCACTGTATACCTTCCTCCAGTCCGTGAAATAACCGTTCACCATTACTCTCTGTTTCCTGTCACTTAGCCAATTTTGTATCCCTGCTGCCACTGCCCCTTTTATTCCATGGGCTTCAACTTTGCTGGCAAGTCTATTATGTGGCACTTTATCAAACACTTTTTTGGAAGTCCAAGTACACTACATCAACTGCATTGCCTTCATCAACCCTCTCTGTTACCTCATCAAAAAACTCAATCAAGTTAGTTAAACATGATTTGCCTTTAACAAATCCAAGCTGGCTTTCCTTAATTAATCCACACTTGTCCAACACTGTTAATTTTTTCCTGGATTATTGTTTCTGAAAGCTTTCCCCAGTACCGAGATGAAACTGACTGGTCTGTAGTTGCTCGGTTTATCCTTGCACCATTTTTTTGAACAAGGGTGTAACATTTGCAATTCTCCAATCCTCTGGCACCACCCCCGTATCTAAGGAGGATTGGAAGATTATGGTCAGTACCTCCGCAATTTCCACCTTTACTTCTCTCGGCAACTAGGATGCATCCCATCTTGTCCTGGTGACTTATCTACTTTAAGTACAGCCAGCCTTTCTAGTACCTCTTATCCCATTCAGTATCTCAACTACCTCCACTTTCACTGACTTTGGCAGCATCTTCTTCCTTGGTAAAGACAGATGCAAAGTACTCATTTAGTACCTCAGCCAGTGCCTCCATGCGTAGGTCTCTGTTTTGGTTCCTAATCGGCCCCACCCCTCCTCTTACTACCCATTTACTATTTATATGCCTATAGAAGACTTTTGGACTCCCTTTTATGTTAGCTGCCAATTTATTCTCGTACTCCCTCTTTGCCCCTCTTATTTCCTTTTTCACTTCCCCCTCTGAACTTTGTATGTTCAGCCTGGTTCTCGCTTGTATTCACAACCTAACATCTGTCATACGCTTGCTTTTTCTGCTTCATCTTACTCTCTGTCTCTTTCACCATCCAGGGAGCTTTGACTTTGGCTGTCCTACCTTTCCCCCTCATGGGGATGTACCTTGACTGTACCTGAACCATCTTTTTAAAGGCAGCCCATTGTTCGATTACAGTTTTGCCTGCCAATCTTTGATTCCAATTTACCCAGGCCAGATCCGTTCTCAGCCCACTGAAATTGGCTGCCTTCCAATTAAGTTTTTTTACTCTAGATTGCTCCTTGTCCTTTTCCATAGCTAATCTAAACCTCTTTTTGGAGAAGTGCCTAGCCTTTGCCATATAATATGTAAAATTACTAATGTGGACCATTGCCCAGCCATACTACATTTAAATTTTTTTTTTAAAAATTCATTCATGGGATGTGTGTGTCGCTGGCAAAGCCAGCATTTTTATTGCCCATTCCTAGTTGCCCTTGAGAAGGTGGTGGTGAGCCCCCTTGAACCGCTGCAAACCGTGTGGTGAAGGTGCTCCCACAGCACTGTTAGGGAGGGAGTTCCAGGATTTTGACCCAGTGCCGATAAAGGAACGGCGATATACTCCTGAGTCAGGATGGTGTGTGACTTAGAGGGAAACTTGGAGTGGCGGTGTTCCCATGCGCTTGTTGCCCATGTCCTTCTAGGTGATAGAGGTCGTGGGTTTAGAAGGTGCTGTCGCAGAAGGCTTGGCGAGTTGCTGCAGTGCATCTATAGATGGTACACACTGCAGCTACAGTGTGCCAGTGGTGGAGGGAGTGAAGATGGTGGATGGGGTGCCAATCAAGTGGGCTGCTTTGTCCTGTATGGTAGTGTTGGAGTTGCACTCATCCAGGCAAGTGGAGAGTATTCCATCACACTCCTTACTTGTGCCTTCACAGAATCACAGAATCACAGAAACCCCACAGTGCAGATAGAGGCCATTTCGGCCCATCGAGCCTGCACCGACACATATCCCACCCGATCCCCGTAACCCCTACACCAACACATATCCCACCCTATCCCCGTAACCCCACGTATTTAATCCCCCTAACACTAAGGGTCAATTTATCATAGCCAATCAACCTAACCTGCACATCTTTGGACTGTGGGAGGAAACCGGAGCACCCGGAGTAAACCCACGCAAACACGGGGAGAATGTGCAAACTCCACACAGACAGTTGCCCGAGGCCGGATTCGAACCCGGGTCCCTGGCGCTGTGAGGCAACAGTGCTAACCACTATGCCACCGTGCTGCCTTGTAGATAGTGGAAAGGCTTTGGGAGTAAGGAGGTGAGTCACTTGCTGCAGAATCTTCTTAGGCAGTCCCTCGGACCGAGGATGACTTGCTTCCACATTAAAAATGAGTTCGCAGGTGACTGAGTCCAATGCGGGACCTACAGTCTTTGTCACAGGTGGGGCAGACGGTGGCTGAAGGGGCGGGTGGGTGGGGTGCTTGGGATGACGTGCGCTGCCTGCGCTTGGCTTCCGCTTACTCCCGGCGAAGAGACTCGAGGTGTTTGGCGCGTTTCCGGATGCTTCTCCTCCACTTTGTGCGGTCTTGGGCCAGGGATTCCCAGGTGTCGATGGGGATGTTACACTTTTTCAAGGAGGCTTTGAGGGTGTCCTTGAAGCGTTTCCTCTGCCCACCTGGGGCTCTCTTGCCATGCCGGAGCTCCGAGTAGAGCGCTTGTTTTGGGAGTCTTGTATCGGGCATGCGGACAATGTGACCCGTCCATCGGAGCTGACTGAGCGTGGTCAAATCTTCGATGTTGAGGATTTTGGCCTGAGCAAGAACACTGACGTTGATGCGCCTATCCTGCCACTGGATTTGCAGGATCTTACGAAGGCAGCGTTGGTGGTACCTCTCCAGTGCTTTGAGGTGCCTGCTGTACATAGTCCATGTCTCTGAGGCATACAGCAGGGCGGGTATCACTGCTGCTCTGCAGACCATGAGCTTAGTGCTACAGAATACCCAGCCTCTGACCCACTCTTGTAGGCAGTGTATTAATGTGGCTGTTCCAGTTAAGTTTCTGGTCAATGGTGACCCCCCAGGATGTTGATGGTGGGGGATTTGACTATGATAATGCTGTTGAATGTCATGCGGAGGTGGTTAGACTCTCTTGTTGGAAATGGTCATTGCCTGACTCTCGTGTGGCGCGAATGTTCCTTGCCACTTATCAGCCAAAGCCTGAATGTTGTCCAGGACATTACAGCACATTGACCTTTTTTGTGCTATTGTGTGTCATTTTCAGGGATATAAAATTTGTTGTTGAAACTGTATTGATGGGCAATTTTAGCTCCAGGATCTTCATGATGTAGTTCTATAGAAGAGACTCTTGGTTAGGATCCCTGGGCAGATTTTCAGAAAATTAATTTTATGCTACATGAAGCATTCTGAAAGCTGCAGAGCAAAGGTGGCACTTAGTACAAAATGTAAATGCAACCGTATTTTTTTCTGTCCTTTGTTAATCTGGCTTGAGATTGCTTGTATATATTTCAATTTGACCACATACTTTTATTTGACATGTACCATTATTGCACCTGGTATTCAATATTGCATTTGTAATAAGGTCTTTGTTTCCCCTTCAACTCCCAGAAGAGCTTTAAAGTACTACAGGAAACTTTGTGATATCCGGCACCAACGGGACCGGCGTGTTGCCGATCTATCAAAACTGCCGGACATACAAAGTTAATGTTGAAGCATACGAAGGTTTTCATCTCCGTATCTGACAACAAACACTGTTGCTTAGCAACAGCTTCTAAAGAGTTGGCTGCAGCTGCAAGCGTCTCTAGCTGAAGCTGTTGTTATAGCTACAGACCTTGCAGTGGCTGACTTGGGGGGGGGGGGAAAAAAGAACGAGATCTAAAAAAAACGGGTCCTGATTTTTGCCGTTAGATCGAGTATTCCGGACATACAACCTCCGGATAAACCAAAGTTTCCTGTAATGTGTAAATTCTAGCAACTAAAATTATATATTTCTTTTCAGTTTCATGTTTGACGAGCCCTCCAGTTACTTAGATGTTAAACAGCGTTTGAAGGCTGCCATCACTATTCGCTCCCTTATAAATCCAGATAGGTAAGCTTCCAGTGTATGTTGTTGTACCAGCAAGTAATGCCCTTTGTACAACTGGAGTCCTCAGTACCCACACTAGCCAGTTATTTGTTAATGACTTAATTTTTACAGCTAAATTTTTAGTGGTTGCCTTTTTTGTAGTTGGTGAAGCTATTTAAATGTCAGTATTGTATACTGGACAATTTTTTAATAGTTGTGTTACAATTGCAGTAGACCTCTTGAATCAGCCATAGAAAAGTTGCTACAAAGGTGGTTCATATGGCTGCTGTTATAAGAAAGCCATAAATAACATGCTTTTACTGGCATAAGAGTTTATTTAAAAAAAAATTCACTCATTTATAATTTAAAAATACTTTTTAAAAAGGTAAGTTTATTTTTAGCCCTGTAAAAAAACTTTATTTTTTTCAAAAAATTAACTTTTTGTTTAAAATATTTAATTTAATGTAATTTTAACTAATTTTAAATACGTGATGTTTTACTGTGGTTTTTTAAGTGATCCCCGTTCATACTTTTGACAGATCTGTGTGTAGAGAACTGTCAAAAGTGTGAGGGGGGATTCCCTTCTTTGATTGGTTCCCCATGGCCCACGTGATCACAGGGGTGCTTGCGAACTGCATACGCCCCTGGGATACCTGGGCCTCTGCGCATTTCATAGAGCAGAGGCCCAAGATCGCAAGTCTCGGGACCTATGGAGCCAGCAGGTAAGTGCGTAGATTTATTCCGATCGGAGGCATCTGCCCGTAGGAAGCCTCCGATCAGAAAATCCGACCCAATATGAAAATCTATGGAGTGTGAACTAATTTTTTTTAACTCGCCTGAGAACTGGTGAACAAAGTCTCAGAGATAAATCATATAAGCGTCATAATTTTCTTTTTATACACTGTTTAGGTAGAGTGGCTTTAAAATATTGCATTGTATTCTTTTTGTAGTTTTGTTCCATTGTTGCAGATGGTCAGTACCAGTGTCAATTAATCTAATATGTGATGCAATTTTAAAATATTTGTTTCTGGTTCAAGTGAATCTTCAACAGCATAATAGTTCCAGTTATTAGAATATTATGTGATACCTTCATGAAACATTAATTATGGTACAAATTAATTTCTTTGATTTGATTCTTCGACCTCAACAAATAAACTTTTTAAACTCAATTTAATTAAAACAGGTTCATTGCAAAGGTTTTGAAAAAAATGTCTTGGTAGCCGAACTAATTTTTCTAGCAGAGCTTCATATGGTAAAGGCTACAGTAAATGTTTTACTAGACAGTGTATAATTTTCTTTTTGTAATTAGATATATCATCGTTGTGGAGCATGATTTGAGTGTGCTGGACTACCTTTCTGACTTCATTTGCTGTTTGTATGGTGTACCGAGTGCATATGGGGTTGTCACTATGCCTTTCAGTGTTCGAGAAGGTAAAACTTATGTGAATTAAAACCTTTCTCATCCATGCCTTTGTTACCTCTAGACTTGACTATTCCAACGCACTCCTGGCTGGCCTCCTACATTCTACCTTGCGTAAACTTGAGGTCATCCAAAATTTGGCTGCCCGTGTCCTAACTCGCACCAAGTCCCATTCACCCATCCATACCTGTGTTCACTGACCTACATTGGCTCCCGGTCAAGCAACGGCACGATTTCAAAATTCTCATCCTTGTTTTCAGATCCCTCCATGGCCTCGCCCCTCCCTATCTCTGTAATCTCCTTTAGCCCCACGTCCCGCCCCCCCGCCCCCCCCCCCCCCCCCCGAGATATCTGCGCTCTTGAGCATCCCTGATCATAATCGCTCAACCATTGGTGGCCGTGCCTTCTGTTGCCTAGGCCCTAAGCTCTGGAATTCCCTGCCTGAACCTCTCTGCCTCTCTTTCCTCCTTTAAGACTCTCCTTAAAACCTACCTCTTTGACCAAGCATTTGGTCACCTGCCCTATTTTCTCCTTATGTGGCTCGGTGATAAATTTTTTGTAATTTAATACTCCTGTGAAGCGCCTTGGGACATTTTACTGCATTAAAGGTGCTATATAAATACAACTTGTTGTTTTTATTTAGCAAACTATTTGGAGAGACTTTTTTTTAAAAGCGTACCTGCAGACTGCATGCAAAGGCCGTCTAAAATTTTATGAGGCACAGAAAATTGTAGATTTTTTTGCTCGCCTGCCTCATTACAGCTGGTTATACTTAAATGCTGCAGTTAAGGGTTTGACATTGGTGGGTGTTTTCAGAGCATTTCAGGGGAACAGTGTTGAGTTTTACTTCCCTGTGTGCACACTTAAATTAGTGAAAAGTAGACTGAATTCTTCGCTCATTATGAGCATTAAGACTTGAAGGTAGTTCATCGTACTGTGTGGGAGCTTTGTAAATTTAAGTTTTAAAGTCCACTTCACACGAATTGCATTTCACTGCAACCTATGTAAAGCTGAAGTAATGAGAGATTATCTCCTCAAGGTGATCTCATGTTACTTAGATAAATTGATGCACACTCCGACTGGTAGTTTTAACTTGAAATAAGTAGTCAATGAAACCTCATTAACTGGTATGAATGTCATTCACATACAAATGATCATATACTTACAATTGTCACAATGCAACTTGCAATCTGTTGTAAAATTGTTTTTTTTTTTAGATTAAAACACAGTTATGCTGTCATTTTGTGCCAGGTGCTGTATGCATCCATAATAAAACGACAATCTAACTTGATTGAATGCACAACCTGCAGCTTATGTACATTTTGTATTATTGGATACAAAATTCAATAACTGTAAAGGATATTTATATCTCAATAGGTATCAACATATTCTTGGATGGTTATGTGCCAACGGAAAACTTGAGATTCCGAGATTCCTCCTTGATTTTCAAGGTGGCTGAAACGGCAAATGAGGAAGAGGTCAAGAAAATGTGCCGATACCATTATCCAAGGATGAAAAAAAAGATGGGCGAGTTCGAACTGGAAATTGGGACTGGAGAGTTTACAGACTCTGAAATCATGGTGATGCTGGGAGAAAATGGTGAGTATTTTATTACAATTGCTGAGATCAAGTAAAATAATATTTCAAATTAGATACTTGGTGCATTGATACCTGTTTGATACAATGGAGTGCAAGAAAATGTGTCAAGCAGCATGAAACTGATACTGTGTTTTACCTTAAGTACAGAATTAAAGCAGCCATTGGCAAAGATGTACAGGAAAAAGCAAGGAAATGACATCCTGATCCTGTGAAACTACTTTCAGTATATGCAGGACACTTAATAGATTTGTGATCTTGCAACTACATACATCTCTATAGATCTTTCATACAATATGTAGTTCTCCTCAGCATCTGATTGTATTTTTTCTCAACAGGTACGGGGAAGACCACATTCATCAGAATGCTGGCTGGAAGATTGAAGCCTGACGAAGGAGGTAATATACTATTTATACAACCTTCGCAAATGGAACTATCAAACTGTAACTTGTGCTGTCAACTCTGAAATAATGACTTTATAAAATATGCAACTAATAAATATGTGTTAATAGGTGTGGTGCCTGTTCTAAATGTCAGCTACAAACCACAGAAGATCAGCCCTAAGTCCCAAGTAAGTAGTATAATTTCTCTGACCTTTTTAGATTATTGGAAAATGGATGACTGAAGGAGGATTGGAAAGTCCCTCAGATTTTCTCAATAGCATCTTCTCCTATCCAGTTTAGAGCATTAGTCTTCGAGCTGTGAAAATTGCCCCTCTGTTATGATTTTTAAATAATTGGTGCCCTTGAAACTCTGATGTGAAAATTAGTTAAATTCAAAGTGTTTCTATACTACCTTGCCTGTATCTGAATATCCCAACATCCAGATTTATATAACCAATTGTAACCACCATTATGATTGGTCCTGATCAAATCCAAATTGAACTTTCATAGGCTTTACCGAAGGTAACAAGTCTCGTCTTGTTCTCCAAAATATTATTTTATGTGGCAAAAAAATGTATATTGATTTGTTAATCTTGTCACGGGATTTTAACCACATGTGTTGCGCTTGCCATTGGAAATGTAACATTTGTTTGTAAGAAATGTTTGTGACTTTTAAAAAATAGTATCTTTGGTTTACCCTTCCAGGGAACTGTTCGGCAGCTGCTTCATGAAAAGATCAGAGATGCTTATACCCATCCGCAGTTTGTGACTGATGTAATGAAACCACTGCAGATTGAAAGCATCATTGATCAAGAGGTACTGTTTTAGATTTTCTTTATTTTAAATTGTCATGTCTTGTGTAACACCTGGTTTGATTAACGTGAAAACACGTTTGAGGGAACTAAGGAAGATTTCTGCTGAGTTAGCTGATCTCAGCCAAGGTAGTGGTAAGGATATTACAATTGGCTTGGAACCCCTTGGATAGGTACAGGAAAACAGACAGAATCTCTGCTCCTCATTATGATCCAGCAAACCTGCTGAGAGGGCAGGCTGGCACTTGGCTGCGATGCTCACTGAACAAATAGCCTTACACTCAGTATTGGATCTTGCATTTATGTACCGGTCAATGTTCCCTGTAAGCTGCGTGTGGCCGCACTGAAATCTGCAAGGTACCGCACAGGCCACTCACAAGCTTTTCCATTGGAAATACTGTGCACGTGCAGAAATTTAAAGGGACCATGCATTGAAATAAACAGGCCTTGCACAACAAAATGCAGCTTAGAGGGGACATTGGTACTGGCCTTGATATAGAAAAATGTCTACTGCATTTTGCAGACCTGAGGGAAAAAAAACGATACCGTGCCAAAGGGAAAAATTAGGAGGGGTGACTAAAAACAGTCAATGGGATGGATTTTCAATAGGGTTTGAAAGGAAGATGGGGAGGTGGAGATGTAGATGAATTAAGGGAGGGAATTTCAGAGAGTTGGACCTAGACTGCTGAAAGCATGACAACTAATGGTTGTGCGAAGGGAGAGTTGGATGCACAAGAGGTCGTAGTTGCAGGAACGGAGAGTTTCAAGGAATTTGTAGGGCTGGAGGAGGTTACAAATATAGAGAACGACAAGGCTGTGGAGGGATTTAAAGATGAGGACAATGATTTTAAATTTGAACTGTTAGGGGACCAGTAGCCAATATAAGTCAGCAGGGATGGGGGTAATAAGCAAGTAGGGCTTAGTGCGGGATAGGTATAGGCAGCAGAGTTTATGGATGGTAGAGGATGGTCAAAGAGAGCATTGGAGTAATTGAGTTTGGAAGGAACATCATGTTGCAGGATTTTTTTAACCATTTTTCTGCAGAAGGGATTTGAATAAAGTTACCGTTTCAATATTTATTTTAAGCAAAGTGTATTCTCGAGTTTTTCTTTTAAAACGAGACACCTAGACAAAAGGTTATTGATATGCTAAATGGAAGTTGCTAAAAGGGTTAACTCATGAGGACTGGTTGCAAGACTAGGTTTGTAATCCCTTGAGTATAGACGATTATGAGGTGATCTGATTGAGGTGTTTAAGATGATTAAATGAGTTGATGGGGTTGTTAGAAAATCTTTTTTCTGGTGGGGGGAGTCCAGAACAAGAGGGCTGATTTTGGGAGGCTGAGAATAGAACTTGGGGGTGGGGGGGGATCAACCTGAAACGTTAACTCTCTTTCTCTCGCCACAGATGCTGCCTGACCTGCTGAGTATTTCCAGCATTTTCTGTTTTTATTTCAGATTTCCAGCATCCGCAGTACAGGAAACTTTGTGCTATCCGGCACCGACGGGACCGAGCTGTTGCCGTCCCATCAAAACTGCCGGACAAACCAGCGCTAATGTTGAAACATACGGAGATTTTGAGCTCCGTATCTGGCAACAAACCCTGTTGCTTAACAGCTTCTAAACAGTCGGCCGTACCTTGCAAGCGTCTCTGTAGCTTAGCAACAGCTTCAGCGAGACCTTGCAGAGCCTGACTGGTGGGGGGGAAAAAAGCAACGAAAAGAAAAAAACCTAACGAAACGGCTCCTGATTTTTGCCAGTGGCTCGATCATTCCGGACAGTTAACCTCCGGATAAACCAAAGTTTCTTGTATTTTGCTTTTGTATTTTTTTAATAAAAAAAGGAAGGTTGGGATGGGAATAGGACCATCAAGGGATATACAGGCTAATACAACAGGTAATGATAGAGAGATGGCAGAAATATGAAATAATTATTTTGCTTCAGTATTTGCCAGGGAGATAGAACAGTTGGACATGACATTGGATGATGAGATTAGTAAAGAGATAAGTGCATTTAAAATAAAAAAGGGGATATATTAAATAAACTAATCAAACTCAAAGAGGATAAAACCCCTGGTCTGGATGGATTGCATCCGCGCATTTTAAAAGAATATAGGGAAGAGATAGCAGAGGCATTACTACACATATTTAATAATTTGTTAGAAAAAGGTGTAGTGCCAGAGGACTGGCGGATAGCTAACGTAATACCAATATTTAAGAAGGGGGATAGAACATGTCCAGGGAATTATAGACCAGTCAGCTTAACATTGGTGGTAGGAAAAATAATGGAATACCTACTAAAGGAGAAAATAGAAGAACATCTAGAAACCAAAAATATAATAATGAATAGTCAGTATGGATTTCAAAAGGGAAAGTGTTGCTTGACCAACCTTATTGAATTTTTTGAAGAGGTAACAGAGTAGACAATGGTAATGCAGATGTAATTTAGCTGGATTTTCAAAAGGCCTTTGATGAGGTACCCCAGAATAGACTAATGAACAAGGTCAGAGAATGCGGAGTCAGGGGACAAGTAGCAGAATGGATAGCTGGCTGGCTTCAGGACAGAAAGCAGAGAGTAGGAGTAAAGGGTAGCTATTCACAGCGGCAGAAGGTGGGTAGTGGTGTTCCCCAAGGATCAGTGCTGGGACCACTGCAGTTCACAATTTACATTAACAATTTAGACTTTGGAATCAAAAACATAATTTCTAAATTTGCGGATGACACCAAATTGGGGGGGGGGTGGTGGTCAATACTGAGGAGGACTGCAACAAATTACAGGAGGACATTAATAAACTTGCAGAATGGGCATATAATTGGGAAATGAAGTTCAACACAGATAAATGTGAGGTATCACATTTTGGTAGGAAGAAGAGGGAGGTCACTTATTACTTGGAAGGTGCGAGTCTAGGTTGGGTAGAGGAACAAAGTATGGAGTACAAATCACTAAAAGTTGAGACACAGGTTAGCAAGGCCATAAAAAAAAAAAGCAAACCAAGCACTAGGGTTTATTTCTAGAGGTATAGAATTGAAAAGTAGGGAAGTTTTGCTAAACCTATAACGAACCTTGGTTAGACCACACTTGGAGTACTGCGTACAGTTCTGGTCCCCATATTATAAAAAGAATGTGGAGGCACTGGAGAGGGTGCAGAGAAGATTTACAAGGATAATACCAGAAATGCGAGGGTATACATATCAGGAAAGGATGAATAGGCTGAGTCTCTTTTCTCTTGAAAAAGGAAGGCTGAGGGGTGACCTAATAGAGGTCTTTAAAATTATGAAAGGTTTTGATAGAGAGGATACAGAGGGGGTGTTTCCACTTGTGGGGAAGAGCATAACTAGAGGCCATCAATATAAAATAGTCACCAAGAACTCCAATAGGGAATTCAGAAGAAACTTCTTTACCCAAAGAGTGGTGAGAATGTGGAACTCGCTACCACGGAGTGGTTGTAACGAATAGTATAGATGCATTTAAGGGGAGGCTAGACAAGCATATGAGGGAGAAGGGAATAGAGGGTTATGCTGATAGATTTAGATGAGGAAAGATGGGAGGAGGCTCGTGTCGAGCATAAACTCCGGCATGGACTGGTTGGGCCGACTGGCCTGTGCCGTATATCCTATGAACCTTAAAATTAGAGCTAGGCCGTTCAGGAGTGATGTCGGGAAGCACTTCTTCACACAAAGGGTAGTGGAAATCTGGAGCTCTCCCCCCAAAAAGCTGTTGATGCTAGGTTAGTTGAAAAATTTAAAACTCAGATTGATCGATTTATGTTAGGCAGGGCTATTAAAGGTTACAGAACCAAGGTGGGTAGTTGGATTTAAGATACTGATCAGCCATAATCTAATTGAATGGCGGAACAGGCTCAAGGGACTGAATGGCCTACTGCTGTTCCTATGTTCCGAAGCTGTTTTCCAATCTAGTTAATCGAAAAACACCTTGCACACATTGTTTTAGAAAGTCCTTTGCTCCCCGTCTGTCTGGAGAGAGAGATAAAAGCTAGAAGCTGAGATGCAGGCTGACAGACAGGCTTTTGAAATGGGAAAGCTGAGAGGGCCGTCAGGTTTAAAAGGAAAGCTGCGAGGTTAGAAATGCTGGAGAATAGTTAGAACCCCTGTGGTTTAAGTGAAATAAGATGACCCACCAATGTGGGCTAGTGTGGTTTGTTCTTTACTTGTATTATTACACAAAGATAAGTTGTATGGGTTGAATTAAGTGAGCCCAGTCATAATGGATGTACTTCTATGTCCACCTTACTGTGAAATAAAGCAGCTTAACAATTCATATTTGGTCTCATCTCACTGAGTATTTATTTGGTCCACCATGCGAAAGATATGAATATCCAGTTTAAGTCACAGAAGGGTACTATTGTTACGTCCCCTAGGTCCTGTTATCTTACAAGCAGTGTGAGTCAACTCCCACAAAAGTAAGATGCTTAGACCATTTACAAGAGCAACTGATGCCACTGTACCCGAGAAGGTGTCTACAGCAGATATGAACTTGTAACAGTGAAGAAGGCATCTGTGAGGGTTTCACTGACAGATGGATTGATGTGGGGCGGAAACTGGCAATGTTATGGAAGTGGACATAAGCGGTCTTTGTGTTGGCGAGGATATAGGTTGCAAATTAAGGGCGAGGTCAAACAGCACACTGAAGTTGTGAACAATCTGATTTAGGTAAATAATAGCCACTTCAGCAAAGTACTGGAGCCAACCAAACCTAAGGAACAATTCTCCTTCCAGGCATCAAAGTTTTCAGGAGAGGGGAGAAAATTGGTGAGAAAAAAAGAGGGGGGGGGGGCAACTGTTTTTTAAAAAAGGGCTGGGAACATGGTAAAATTGGGGGTAGTTTTGAAGCTAAAAGTAAGCTTCGTCTATGTATAAATTTACTGCTTCAGCGTTCTTTCCCTTTTAATGTCTTTTTTGTTATCAGGAAAGTTAGGGATTGTGGACATATTTGAAGGGAATGGGTCATGATTGATTAACGGACAGTAAAGAGGGTAGGGATAAATGGGTAATTTTCCACTTGGCAGCCTGTAACTAGTGGGGTACCACAAGGATCCGTGCTTGGGCCTCAGTTATTTTACAATCTTTATTAATGACTTAGATGAAGGGACCAAGTACAATGTATCCAAGTTTGCTGACGATACAAAGCTATAGACAGGTGCAATGAGTATAATGTAGGGAAATGTGAGGTTATTCACTTTGGTAGGAAGAATAGAAAAACAATATTTTTTAAAGGATGAGAAACTTAAATGTTGGTGTTCAGAGAGATTTAGGTGGCCTCGTACAAGAAACACAAAGTTAGCATGCAGGTACAGCAATTACATGTAATTAGGAAGACAAATGGCATGTTGGCCTTTATTGCAAGGGGGTTGGAGTACAAGAATAAGGGAGTCTTGCTACAATTGTACAGGGCTTTGGTGAGACCACACCTGGAGTACTGTGCACAGTTTTGGTCTCCTTATCTGAGGAATAACATACTTACCTTGGAAGCAGTGCAACAAAGGTTCACTAGATTGATCCATAGGATGAGAGGGTTGTCCTAGGAGGAGAGATTTAGTAGATTGGGCCTATACTCTGGAGTTTAGAAGAATGAGGTGATCCCATTGAAACATATAAGATACTGAGGGGGCTTGACAGGGTAGATGCTGAGAGGTTGTTTCCCTTGGCTGGAGCGTCTAGAACTAGAGGGCATAGTCTCAGGATAAGGTGTCGGCCATTTAAGACTGAAATGAGAGTCATTTCTTCACTCGGTTGTGAATCTTTGGAATTCTCCAACCCAGAGGGCTGTGGATGCTGAGTCGTTGAGTATATTCAAGGCTGAGATAGATAGATTTTTGGACTTTAGGGGATTCAAGGCATATGGGGATCAGGCAGGACAGTGTAGTTGAGGTAGAAGATCAGCCATGATCTTGAATGGCAAAGCAGGCTCGAGGGACCGTATGGCCTAGTCCTGCTCCTAATTCTTATGTTCTTACGATCTCTAACTGATATACTTGATGGATACAAGTAGTACATAATATTTCAAGCAACTTTCATTTCAAAATTGTACATACTCAATACCCATATTTCTCAGGGTAAGAGGGGATTTTTTTTCCTATGCTCCTTTCTTGGGTCACTATCCCAGCCAAAAAGATGAATGGGCAAATGGTTGAGACCTGCTTCAATACTGCTGTGATACTTGCCATGAGGCAGTAAGAGTAGGGTGTGGTGAGTTTCCATCCAGTTTTCCAATGTGCGGAACAAGCAGCTGACGTCTTGTAGACACCTCACAATGGCACATTGAGGTATTATCACTGATGCGAACTTCCATTCTTCATCTTTTGCAGTGCAGCAAGTTTGGGTCTAATGCAGTGTGTCATCTTTGGGAGAGGCTTGCTTGTAAATCCACTGCATTAGCCTTTGTTCAGCAGATGATTTGTGGCTAATTTATTTTCCTTCAGCATGGTTTTTACAATCTGTGTTTATCTCAACAGGTCCAGAATCTGTCTGGAGGTGAATTGCAACGTGTAGCGCTGGCTCTTTGTCTAGGTAAGCCAGCTGATGTCTACCTGATTGATGAACCATCAGCATATCTGGATTCTGAGCAGCGTCTAATGGCTGGAAGGGTAATCAAACGGTAAGTGTTTTTGGGAATCTAAACCAGTTATTTACTAAGCATTTAAATGTCATATTGGTTCAGTTGGTTGTACTCTCGAGCCCGATTACAGACTTGAACACACAATCCAGGCTGACACTTCAGTGCAGTACTGAGAGTGCTACATTGTTGATGGTGGTGTCTTTGGGGTAAGGTGCTGTCTGCCTGTTCATATTAGAAAAAGAGTAGTGAGTTCTCCCAGCGTCCTGGCCAGTATTCCCACTGACAGATGATATGATATTTTTTGACGAGGGGAAAAAGTTGCAAGGCGAGTTGCTGTGATCTGGAATGCACTACCTGAAAGGGTGATGGAAGCAGATTCAGTAGTAACTTTCAAAACGGAATTGGATAAATTCAAGAAGGGAAAAGAGCAGGGGAGTGGGACTAATTGGATAGCTCTACCAAAGAGTCAGCACAGGCATGATGGACCGAATGGCCGCCTTCCATGCTGTAACATACTATGATTCATTCATTCATTCATTTGCTGTTTGTGTGACTTTGCTGTGTGTTATAACTGGCTGTTGTATCTGCCTACATAACTATAATGACTGGCACAGACTCGAAGGGCTGAATGGCCTCCTTATGTGCTGTACTATTCTATGACTCTGACAACGCTTCAAAAAAATCTACACTTTTGGATGTCGTGAGGATATGAGGCACTAAATAGATATAAGTTTTTAATATTCTTACAAAATTACCTCCCGGTTGCAAAGTGTTCGGTGTACTGTATATTTTGTAAACCTCCAATATAGCTGGTACTTTCAAATATCTAGATATATCAGAATAATTTGCGGTCATTAGTAAATGTGTTTCTCTCAAGATAGGTGTTAAATGTAATGTAAAATATTTGGTATTAAGCTATAGTGAAATGGCTGTACTTTTCTGTTCCTTTATTAATTTACTAAATTGGTAATGACTGATCTTTTTATTTTTTAGTTTCATCCTCCACGCTAAGAAGACTGCCTTTGTTGTGGAACATGACTTTATAATGGCCACCTATTTGGCTGACCGTGTGATAGTGTTTGATGGAATACCATCTAGGAGTACAATAGCTAATCCGTAAGTTTTATTTCTTTGGGAGTAAGTCCGTTTCCAGCCCTCTCGTAAATTAGACCACTATTAGTGATGCAACTGCATGTGTTGCTTTTGCATTCTCTTTTCCCTCAACTCGGTGTGTAAATGCACCACCTGATGTGACACTAATTCATAAGGATCAGGGAAGTCTTAACTCATGAGTCCAGTATGTATGTAGATATCAGACGAGAACAGGATTGGGTTCAACTGGGATATCTTCCATAGTTGTTCTGTCACAACAAGAACATAAGTAATAATCAGGATTGAGAACATGCCAATCAGCCCATTGAATCTCATCCTTCTAGTACATTAAGATGCCACTATAGGAGAGCTATAGTTTTGAATAACTCCACTGGTTACAATCAGAGTAGTCTAGCAGTGAGGGAGACCTGACTCCATGTGAGCAATAAAATTAAGATTTCTACAAAAATTATAAATAGAATAATGGCAAGTCTGTTATTTTTCTGAGTAAAATAGAGGAGCACTGAACATAATGTACTCCATCTAGAGTTCCTTTCTCTCTCAAACAGTATATTGTTGCCTAATGCAGTGAATGCTAACTCAGGATAAAGTTGAATCGCCAATAAATAAAATGTGTGCAAATCCTAAATGGCCAAGTGATTAGGTAAGCTACGTGGATTAAATTACCTTTTCTTGTTCCTACCTTATGCTCTCTGAGGTTACCATTACTGAAAATAGATTTTGAAATGTATTTATTTTAATCTCCACATACTATAGATATAACCATGAAGCCAGTTGATGCAGTCTGTACTCATAACCATAGCAGCCAAAGTGTAACTCTCAGTAGTTGCTGACCTCCATTCTGTTCTTTTGGGCGGTTAAGCATGCACTGAGGAGTGGGGGGGAAAAAGAACAAGATGTGATGCTAAGAAGGTGAAATGATGTGCAAGATTGGTTAGCCAATGTATTAATATAAATTTTTAAAGAGGCAGAAGTATGGCTGATGACTTTTGAGTTGTACCTTGATGTATGTAGAAATTAATTTCATTTTGGAGTGAGAATTACACAACATTGAGTAAGTAATTCACCATTATTCTCAAATATGTCTTGCAATGCAGGAAGCTTCCACTATAATAGTAACCTAATAATTCTGAGCAGGAGTAGGCCATACGGCCCCTCGAGCGTGCTCTGCCATTCAATAAGATCATGGCTGATCTTCTACCTCAACTCCACTTTCCCGCCTGATCCCCCATATGTCTTGATTCATCTAGAGTTTGAAAATCTATCTACCTCAGCCTTGAATATATTCAACGACTCAGTATCCACAGCCCTTTGGGGCAGAGAATTCCAAAGATTCACAACCCTGAGTGAAGAAATTCCTCCTCATCTCAGTCTTAAATGGCCGACCCCTTATCCTGAGACTATGCCCCCAAGTTCTAGACTCTCCGGCCAGGGGAAACAACCCCTCAGTATCTTATATGTTTCAATGAGATCACCTCTCATTCTTCTAAACTCCAGAGACTATAGGCCCAATCTACTCAATCTCTCCTCCAAGACAATCCTCTCATCCCAGGGATCAATCTAGTGAACCTTCATTGCACCGCCTCTAAGGCATGTATGTTATTCCTCAGATAAGGAGACCAAAACTGTGCACGGTACTCCAGATGTGGTCTCACCAAAGCCCTGTACAATTGTAGTAAGACTTCCTTACTCTTGTACTCCAACCCCCTTACAATAAAGGCCAACATGCCATTTGCCTTCCTAATTGCTTGCTGTACCTGCATGCTAACTTTCTGTGTTTCCTGCACGAGGACACCTAAATCCCTCTGAACACCAACATTTAATAGTTTAAAAAAATATTCTTTTATATTCTTCCTACCAAAGTGAATAAACTCACATTTCACCATATTATACTCCATCTGTCACCTTATTGCCCACTCACTTAACCTGTCTACATCCCTTTGCAGGCTCTTTATGTCCTCCTCACAGCTTACTTTCCCACAGAGCTTTGTATCGTCAGCAAACTTGGATACATAGCACTCAGTCCCTTCATCCAAGTCATTAATATAGATTGTAAATACCGGAAACTTTCGATTAACCGGCCACTAAATAACCGGAAATGTCGGTTAACCGGCAAAATTCAGGAGTCTGTTCAGAGAACTTTTTTTACTTTTTTTTACTCATTTCTGGCTGTGCAAGCGTCTAACTGAAGCTGTTGCTAAGCTACAGAGACACTTGCAATCTGTGCTGATTGTTTTGAAGCTGTTGCTAAGCAACAGGGTTTGTTGCTCGATACGGAGCTCAGAAGCTCCGTATGTTTTAACTATAGCGCTCGATTCTCCGGCATTGTTGATAGACCGGCACCAGCTCGGTCCCGTCCGTGCCGGATACCAGAAAGTTTCCTGTAGCTGAGGCCCAAGCACTGATCCTTCTGGCACCCCACTAGTTGCAGGCTGCCAACCTGAAAATGTATGTTATTCCTCAGATAAGGAGACCAAAACTGTGCACAGTACTCCAGATGTGGTCCACCACGACTCTGTTTTCTGTCCGTTAACCAATCTTCAAGGATATATTACCCCCATGAGCCCTAATCTTGTGTAGCAACCTTTTATGTGGCACCTTATCGAATGCCTTTTGGAAATCCAACTATACTACATCCACTGGTTCCCCTTTATCCTGCAAGTTACATCCTCAAAAAACTGTTAAATTTGTTAAATACAATTTCCCTTTCATAAAAGCATGTTGACTCTGCCTAATCATGTTATGATTTTTTCTTCCTTAATAACGGATTCCAGCATTTTCCCGATGACTGATGTCAGGCTAACTGGCCTGTAGTTCCCTGTTTTCTCTCTCCCATCTTTCTTGAATAGCGGGGTTACATTTGCTACCTTCCAATCCACTGGAACCATTCTAGAATCTAGGAAATTTTGGAAGATCACAACCAATGCATCCACTATCTCTGCAGCTACCTCTTTTAGAACCCTAGGATGTGGGCCATTAGGTTCAGGGGATTTGTTGGCTTTTAGTCCCATTAATTTCTCAAGTACTTTTTCCTCTACTGATATTAATTACTTTAAGTTCCTCACTCTTATTAGCCCCTTGGTTCCCCACTATTTTGGTATGGTTTTTGTGTGTCTTCTACTGTGAAGACAGATACAAAATATTTGTTTACAATCTCTGCCATTTCCTTATTCCCCATTATAATTTCACCTGCCTCAGCCACTTGGGGACCAACGCTTACTTTTGCTGCTACTCTTACTTTTTACATAATATATCTGTAGTTCACTGCGCTCTGCTAATTGTTGTTTTAAACAATTCCAGCCCACAGACACTGCTTGCTGGAATGAATAAATTCTTGTCTCAGCTGGAAATCACGTTCAGAAGAGACCCAAACAATTATAGACCAAGGATTAATAAGATGAACTCCATCAAGGTGAGCATAAATCTTTATACATAATTATTAACTCCACAGTCACAGGAGTGAAAGCAATGTGTACTTTCATAGAGTAAAATTCCAAAAATAATTTCCATATGATTTACTGTAGTTATAGAAAATATAATAGGTTTGTTATTTATTCAAGCTCCCTTGAACTATTGCTATTAAGTCTTAAGTACTAGTTATCTTTTTAAGGTTTCTAAATACATATTTTCTGTTTACAATTTGCAGAAAATACCTGAGGGCCAATCAAATAATAAGTACATTACTTAATAAATACACAGAATTGGAGGAAATCGTGAAAAAAGATTTCCTCCGGTTGCCGTGTAAGGAGGTAGCCTTCCTGCTCTGTTGCAGTAACACTACCATTGTTCTCAAAGGGTTCAGGTCAGTGCTAGTAGCATAGCACTTTGCTCTATCAACACACTGCACCACTCAGTGATGGGAATGGGATCACATCTGCAGTTCCCCACAGTGAATTTGTAGTCTTGGTCGGGGTAATGCACAGTGACTAAGCTATCCCTTCCAAGCGGGCAAGAGAAAGAACAGCAAGGTGAGGCGAGTAACTGAAAGCTGCTTTTAAAGTGGCTTTAACAGAAGTTAACTTTCCCTTGTGTTTAATGGTTTATGGTAGAGAGAGGAGAAAGCAGAGGAAACTTTTTTTTTAAGCGTGTTTTCTGCAAAATGCAATTGGAAAACACACACTGTGATTTATTTGACTTCTCCTTTGTCTTTAATAGGATGTGGAGCAGAAGAAGAGTGGAAACTACTTTTTCTTGGATGACTAAACTTTCATTTTTGAGAGAGCCAAACGTGTGGCGAATCTAAATTGCCATATTCAATACAAGAAACATTTAGATTGAAAACTGACAGGCTGGATCTTTTACTGCTCAATCAACATCTTCAGAGCAGTTCTTCCTATTTTTTTTTGAAATTGTTAATTTTCCCCCTTGATACATTTGTAGCTAATTGGTATAAGATGCTGAAAATTGTGGTTTTACCACATCTACAATTATTTATTCATGGCTGTGATGTAAAACACCAGTTTGAGGTGTACAAGGGGGAAAGAAAAGACCTGGAATGGTCAGAACAACCATGTGATGAAAAAGGTGACCAGAGAGGTTGTGGTATATTTTAAAAAAAAAAAGTGGAAACATCAATTCTGCTTTTATTTTTACATCAGTTTCTTTTGACAATAATTGCATTTTGATGAGTAAACTTTATTTGCAAACGAAGTGTCCTATTAACAATATTAAATCATATAAAAACAAAACTGGTGTACTGTGTTTCCAATTCCTTTTTGTAGGCTGTAAATGCAAGATGTTGGATAAGTTACACAATGGAGAAACCTACAGTTGCAGTACAATTGAAGAGGAAGATTTCCTCTGTGCTATGTGTAACAAAATTGTAAACTAATTCTTACTGGAAATGATTTTGTTATATACATAGCACAGAGAAAATCCTCCTTCCTCTCTGACCCTTCCCAAGATGTTGGTAGTCTATTTGCCCAGCTTGAATTAATCTAATTATTATAATTAATCAAAACAAAAGGCTGTATTTTTTTGTGTGACCAGAGAAATGTGGGTAGGAAGATAGAAAAATATTAATATTGGAGAGGTGTCAAAAGCAGTAAAGCTTTATTACTATTTAGCAGTATAGGCAAACTTAATTGATACAAAACAGTAGTGAGAGTGGTCTGTGTATGCATTATGCAAGTGTACAACTAATTGGCTGGTTTGTGCACTCAACATTGACGTGGATTTTATTGTACGAATTGATCACAGCACCGTGTCTCTATTACCTAGTCAATTCAATTGGAAGCATTGACTGTTCCTAGTTCAGATGGGATAGCTAGAGAGTGCACTGATGAGGCAGCTTTCCCACAGAACAGGAACACAACAGATCTCTGGATGGTCCTGCCAGAACCAGGCTGTGGATGAGCAACCCCAAGCAAAGGGCCATTTTTGTCCCAGGAAGCTCATACTAGTTCTGAGAAGCCATCAACATCTCAAGTGGCATTTAAAGCGTTGGAATAGGCCTTATGAAATGTAGAAAAATCAATAGAGGTTTGCACTGAAAAGTCCTTGTAAATATTCCAAGTTTGGTTTTGTTGAGTTATTGGAATGGTTTATATTGTAAAAACCTGAACAGTAAACTAGGATGTGATGCTGTGTAGTGATTGTAAAGTGTCGGCTTTGTGTTTTCCAATCAGTGCAATACTAGGAGGAATGGAGGGAGTTTATGTAAAGGCTCATTGATGAAGATAAGAGTTTCTCTATGTAGGGAAATATGTTTTGACGAGTGGTTTATGCTTCAGTGAAAATGTCTCAAATAAGTTTCAATCACAGGTCTCTTGCTCCTGTTGCGGTTGTTTTGCCTGCTTCCTCTTCCTATGGCTGATAATCAGTCTCCATTTAGTTCTTTCCTCCTCTGACATGGCAACCTTGTCTACGACAATGCATAATACCATGCTAAAGAGCATATCCACACATTTGAATCTTCGCTTCAGCAATGAATTGCTCAATGTGAATTCTTGTATCTCTCTGCTGCATTGATAATCCTGTGCAGTGGTGTCAACGTCAAGCTGGGTGGTACTGCACTCATCTGGTTCCATTCCTATCTATCCAGTCTTAGCCAGAGAATCACCTGCAATGCCTTCTTTTCCCACTCCTGCATTGTTACCTCTGGAGTCCCCCAAGGATTTATCCTTGGTCCCTTCCTATTTCTCATCTACATGCTGACCCTTGGGAACATCATCCGAAAACACGACACCAAGTTCCACACGTACGCTGGCGACACCCAGCTGTACCTCACCACCACCTCTCTCGACCCCGCCATGGTCTCTAAATTGTCCGACATCCAGTACTGGATGAGGAGAAATTTTCTCCAACTAAACATTGGGAAGATCGAAGCCATTGTCTTCGGTCCCCATCACAAACTCCGTTCCCTAGGCACTGACTCCATCCCTCTCCCTGGCAACTGCCTGAGGCTGAATCAGACTGTTCGCAACCTTGGTGTCATATTTAACCCCGAGATGAGCTTCCAGCCAAGCCTCAATATCGTCCAGATCTTGTTGCATGCGGACATGGACTGCTTCATTATCTGAGGAGTAACGAATGGAACTGAACACTGCAATCATCAGTGAAGATCCCCACTTCTGACCTTATGATGGAGGGAAGGTCATTGATGAAGATGGTTGAGCCTAGCACACTGCCCTGTGGAACTCCTGCAGCAATGTCCTGGGGCAAAGATGATTGACCTCCAACAACCACAATCTCCATAACATCACCCGACTCTGCCCCTGCTTCAGCTCATCTGCTGAAATCCTCATTCATGCCTTTGTTACCTCTAGACTTGACTATTCCAACGCACGTCTGGCTGGCCTCCCACATTCTACCCTCCATAAACTTAAGCTCATCCAAAACTCTGCTGCCCATATCATAACTCGCACCAAGTCCTGCTCACCCATCACCCCTGTGCTTGCTGATTTACATTGGCTCCCGGCTGAGCAATACCTTGATTTTAAGATATCCATGTTTTCAAATCCCTTCATGGCCTCGCGCCTTCCTATCTCTAATCTCCAGCCCTACAACCTTCCACAATATCTGTGCTCCTCCAATTCTGGCCTCTTGAGCATCGCCGATTTTAATCGCTCCACCGTTGACGGCCGTGCCTTCAACGGCCAAGGCCTTAAGCTCTGGAATTGCCTCCCTAAGCCCCTCCACCTTTTTCCTCCTTAATACCTACCTCTTTGACCAAGGTTTTGGTCATCTGCCCTAATAACTCCTTATGTGGCTCGATGTCAAATTTTGTTTGATAACAGTCCTGTGAAGAGCCTTGGGATGTTTTACTATGTTAAAGGCACTATATAAATGCAAGTTATTATTTATCTTTTCACTTTTCTCATTATGCCTCCTAGTCTTATGCTAATACCACTTTTGCCATCTAACCATCTCCTGCTTTCCACATTACAGTTCATCTATTCTTCTGTTTTTTCACTCCCCATTCCTTTTGTTGTATTCTTAACTGCTGTTCATCTCCAACTAGGTCTGAAGGATCCACACCTAAAATGACAATTTGTTTGTTATCTCCACCAATGCTGCCTGACCTAGTGACTGTTTCAGCATTTTCTGTTTCTTTCCCCCCCCCCCCCCATATAAATTTTACCAAGCAATAATGAAAACAACTGAAGAGATTGTTTCCTGGATGTTGCCTGACCTGCTGAGTTTTTCCAGCATTTTCTGTTGTTATTTCGGATTTCCAACATCTGCAGTATTTTGCTATCGTACCAGATTGTTTTGGTGATTGAGAAGCATTTTGTCATTTGGCAAGCCTAAATGCTATCGATGCATGCTGGGAAGTTTTACATGCTCAGTCTAGAGCTGCAATCAAACTTGTCTGGACTTAAACCAAAAGACTTTGCAACATTTATATTGAGTTTGGCTGGGGACATGATTCTGACAAAAGCTGGTTTTAAGACAACTTAAGGTTAATTGGATTGGGCCTGAAACCGAGTGCGAAGCGCGATCTGACTGCGCCCGTTCAAAATGGTGCAGGCAGCACGCAAAATTTGTGCTGCTTGCTCATTTACACGATTGGAGCGTTGAGTTCAGTGCTAAATGGGCTGCTGGTTGGCTCAGCGCTCGAGGGAGGGAGGTCAGGGGACAATATTGAATGCAGTCTACCGGCCAATAACATTTTGCCTGGACTCCACGTCTGAAAGGAGAGGTGCTTTGTTGCAGAAATACCTCATTGTCATTCTGGATGCAGCCATGTCTCAACAGGGAAGAAAAAGGGCAAGGCGCTTCTCTGATGTAGCACTGGTGGCCTTGGTCTTGGGGGTACACATAAGAAGACAGGTTCTCTACCTAAGGTGGCCTTAAGGGAAGAATGCAGTGGGAGGAGATAGCACAAGCTGTCAGTGCCACGTGTGTTGCCCCAGGACCTGGATCCAGTGTCGGAAGAACTTTAATGGCCTCATCCGAGTGGTCAAGGTGAGTGAATGCATCTTCAAATACCATATCCCACCAACTGCACCGCCAGCCTCGCACACTGCTCAATGCACCACATCCCCATCACTCACCTACCAACAATCTCCAGCAATCATGACTCATACCTCACAATCATAGCTTCATTTCACCCTCACACACTTACCACTGCTGCAAGCCTCACACCCACATCTCACACAATGTTACCTATTCAACCATGACAGGCACATCACCCAAACACATTGCACCACACTCAGTGACACACTTCCCTTTCTCTTGCAGGCCAAGGTGACTCAACTGCTGTGAGCAGCAGCAGACAGGCGGGAGGAAGCATATCTTCAAAACTTTACTGTGCTGGAGGAGACGGTGCTAGAGATCATGGGAGAGGCCGTGTCGATCAGTGAGATTGAAAGCATTGCTGATGACAGTATGCTCATACATAATTCTCCTCACATCCCACTTCCCCCTCGTCCCATAATATCTTATCACTTACAAGCTGCTGATTGTGTAAGCAGGCACATCTTGCTTCCCTTCCAACCTTGTGCCTTTCTCCTTTCAGATAGCCAAGTGGTGCCACCAGCACAGCCTATCCCTGTCCCAGTAGAGGAGGAGAGTGATGGAGAAGAGGAGGCACCATCATTTGATCTGACGCTCCCAGGCACCAGCTCAGAAAAGGGCACTGCGCAAACTTTAGAGGGTAGTATAGAGGCGGGATCTGGATGTGGTGAGTCACCGGGCATAAGTATACTGCAGCCAGGTCAGGGGGAAAGGGTAGCTTGGGTGCTAGCTCCCAGAAGGGTGAGTTCACACGAGTTCTGCTGCACAGGACCCAGATGATGACTGATGGGGCGGCCTTCAGAAGAAGGGTGATGGGCATACACACACAAATGCTTGGTGCAATGGCAAGCCTGCCAGAGAGCCTCTTGTCAGTGTCCAGGAGCATAGAGGAGTCCGGCTCCAACATTGCATGGAGCCCATGATTTCCAGGATGGAAGTGATGGGCAACTCCATTAGAACACTTGTGGACCCAACCATGATGCTGGGCGCGATGGGCAATGTCGCAGCTTCCATTGCAGCACAACCGGAAGCGACCCAACTTCTGAGTGCTGCAGTGGAAGCTCCAGACTTCTGCCATGCAGGCTCAGATTGCTCTCATGCAGTCTCAGCATGCTGCCATCATGGCTGGGTTTACAAGTGTGGAAGGGGCTTGCAGGGTCTCTCAGCAGTCCAACCATCTGTGCTCCAACAGATGGCTAGGAATGCTGAGGCGCTGTCCTGGGGAGTGGCAGTAGCCATATGGAGCTCAGGGTGATGGCTTTCGTACTCCCACTCCGCCAGTGCCCTTGCCGCTGCCACCCATGCCGAGGTGGTGCAGTCTACAGCCGGGTCTCCTAGGTCCAGAGCTGCTTGAGGTCATCGGCAGTGTCCCCCACAGGAAGTCAGCAGCCTTCCATCAGCCACTGGGGTAGCACTTTGTAGGAGCAATAGAATAGGCACAGGAATATGAAAGAAGACATTAAAGGAATGCACAAGGGTGATTAGTTGACTTTTTTTAATGTAGTATTGCATTGATTCACTTATAAATTATGTTTGGAATGTTTGTTTAGTGGTAGTTCTCATTTCAGCTTTGTATCCAAGAGGACGCTGTGATGTTCCATGACAGAGGAAGGGTAAGTTGGGCAATTGGTGAGCAATGGGATTCTGGGGAACCAGATGATAGCACGTCTGGAATTGGGATTTGCAGGCTGCCTCCTTCCTCCTCCTGAGGTGGTTGCAGAACCTGTGGTGGCAAGGGCTGCACCCTCATGATGGCCAAGTTGTGGAGGATGCAGCAGACCACCAGCAAATGGGACGCCCACTCCGGCGTGTACTGGAGGGCTCCTCCCGAGCAGTCAAGGCAGTGGAACCGTTGCTTTAGCACCCCGATGGTCTGCCCAATGAGGTTCCTTGTGGCAGCATAGCTCACATATAATTGCCAGCCAAGGGTGGTGGGGTTGCAGAGGGGAGTCATCAGCCAGGTGTAGAGCGGATAGCCCTTGTCTCCGAATAGCCACACTTGGGTTCAACATGGAAGATTGTTGGCACATCGGACTGGTGCAGGATGAAGGCAGCATGACTCCTGCCAGGATTCCCGGCATTCATCATCATGATGTGCTGGGCTTGGTTGCACACCAACTGCACATTAAGTCAGTGGTAGCCTTTGCAGTTGCAATACATCTCGATTGACGTGTGGCACCCCAAAGCCACGTTTGCGCAGCCGATGGTGCCCTGCTCCATGGGGAAGCCTAAAATACTGGCAAAGCCAGAAGCGCTCCTCCTGCTTCTGTTTGGAAAGACAATGAAATCCCTTCTCCTGGAGTACAGAGCCTTTGTTACCTCCCGCATCTAGTGATGGCTGGCAAACTGGGAGATGTTAGCTATGTCTCCTGCTCCAGACTGGAAAGATCTGGTGGTGGAAAAAATTGAGGGCCACGGTGACCTTGAGGACCATTGGCAGTGCCGTCGTCACCCTGCTCTGAGGCTGCAGGTCTGGTTCCAAGAGGTGGCAGAGTTCTGTGACCACCTCCTTGGTGAACTGGAGCCTCTGAATATACTGCTCCTGGCCAACATTCTCATTAAGTTGCACAGCAGCCTAGAGGTCCCATGGAGGCCGCTCACCGTCTTTTCAATGAGAATAACCATGCATGCGTGACAATTTGATTGGGCTATGCAGCCAATTGAAGGGTCTGCGCACAAAAGAAAATTACAGGGAACATTGCTTCTGGCTTAAGTGCAGGTGGAAGTGCTCTCGGGAGAACATAGGTGGGTAAGGCCTCCTTCTGAGAGTCCTCCTGCCTCTCCTCCTCCCTCTGCAAGCAGCTTGTCCTCTTCTTTGCTTCCTCTGCTCCATCTCGCTGTCATGCTCCAGCACAAGGGTACTGCAAGTAGAGCCCCCACGACCGGGAGAAAGTGGTCAGAACAGAACCCTTGAATTCAAAAACAAGCCCTTCTCCACTTGCAGCACCACTTCGTCACCTCACCAACTTTAAATAACTGTAGAAAGCTCTAATCAGTTGCACAAACTTAGACAGAGCCAGTAGAAATCAAGCAAAAAGCAAGTCACCTGCAAGTTGTTGATATCCCTTTAAATACCATTGTGGGGGGATATCCCTCGTGCAGTTGAAAGCACGTTCAGCTGTGCGTGATTTGGAGAGGGCGTGCAGTCGAGCGGCAACGTCCAAAATAGGTTGTGCATCAAACAGCATTTTTCTGCTGAACGCAGGCAATGGCCACGCTGCCGCCCTGCCCAAAATGGCAGCCGCCGCGGGCCGAGCTGGAAGTGGGTGGAAGCGAGGCGGCTGGCATTTTTTTTGTCGAAACCGGTTTTAATAGGTGGCGCTAAGGTGCCGAATTTCACGGCCCTTATGTAATGTAACTGACAAAGGAGCCATCCTTAAAGCAGAACTAGACAAAAATGCCTTAACTGTCGCTGACCTAGCACGAGAGGGCTTACCTCAAAGAGCTGAGTATCAATCAATGGAAACAACCCTGTTGGCTTACAGGAAAATATCCACTTTGAAAACCTATGATGTGGAGTAACAGCAATTGACTTGCTGGTGTCAAAGCCCTGGCAAGTATCTTTTGGCGTATGATGTGCCAGGAATGCTGTTGTATCGAAGTGCTGCTAGATCAAGGACACTCAACAAACCCATCACGAATCTCACTGCTGTTTCCAGGCATTACAATTTAGTAGGAACAGTAGTCGATTGTATCCTGATTAATAAATGGCACTGAGGGGCAGCTTTTCATTCCTCAGGGATTTAAATTTGGTTTTGATCAAACTTGTCATAGCACTTTCAGCCCTTGGTTTTGTGCAAACCAGGCTCACACACAAAACAATTATTTTTAGTTTCTACAATTAGCACAAGACGACTAAAAAGGCTTGCAGTTTCGGTGGTATTTAGGTCCCATCCACCAATTTAATAAACATATAGAAATTTTACTTGTCTCTGGAGAATACAATGTCAAACTTTTCACTATTTCTTCCATTGAAAATGATCACATAGCTGACATAGGGAGGCCAAGGCTTTTGTTGAAATCTAGGCTGTTTGTTTAGAACTGGATTTACCCAAAGTCTCAATCCTATTGTAAACAAGGTTAGCATAAAGATACAATTTAAAAGGGAAATGGGTACTGTTAAAAATGGGTAGAATCTTTGATCATTTCATTTCCTTCTTTATGGTTTGTTGGACCTGATGTAGCCAAACTTGAGCCCTTTGCTTTTTGAAAATTGATTAATTTCAACTGAGTTATGAAGTGGCAGATCAGCAACTCCTGTTGGGCCTACAAAAGGGCTGAATGGTAGTTAGACTGTTTGAATGGATGCAAAACACACTTGTCATTCGTCTAGCCAGGGCCTGTGAAAGGCTAAATCTCAAATGGCTTGATTTGGAGTCAAAGGAGTGAATACTCCATCAATAACTTTCCTTGTACTTGTCATTGTGATTCATTAATCACAGCCAACTGTGCTCCAAAAGAGCAATTTCTACCTTTCAAATCAGCAATAGGAGGCCTATGCATGGAGGCAGAGGGTATGGTTGAGGTACTAAATGAGTACTTTGCATCAGTCTTCACCAAGGAAGAGGATGCTGCCATAGTCATAGTGAAGGAGGAGGTAGTGGAGACACTTGATAGGATAAAAATTGAAAAGAGGTATTAGAAAGGCTGGCTGCACTTAAAGTAGATAAATCACAGGAGTGGATGGGATGCAGCCTTGGATGCTGAGGGAATTGAGGGTGGAAATTGCAGAGGTACTGGCCATAATATTCAAATCCTCCATAGATACGGGAATGGTGCCAGAGGACTGGAGAATTGCAAATGTTACACTATTGTTCAAAAAAGGGTGTAAAGATAAACACAGCAACTACAGGCCAGTCAGTTTAACCTCCGTAGTGGGAAGCTTTTAGAAACAGTAATCAGACAAAATTAACAGTCACTTGGATAGGTGTGGATTAATTAAGGAAAGCCAGCACGGATTTGTTAAAGGCAAATCGTGTTTAACCAACTTGATCGAGTTTTTTGATGAGGTGAGAGAGGGTTGATGAGGGTATTGCAGTTGACGTAGTGTACATGGATTTCCAAAATGCATTCAACAAAGAACCACATAATAGGCTTGCCAGCAAAGTTGAAGCCCATGGAATAAAAGGGACAGTGGCAGGATGGATACGAAATTGGCAAAGTGACAGGAAACAGAGAGTAGCGGAGAACGGTTGTTTTTCGGACTGGAGGAAGGTATACAGTGGTGTTCCCCAGGAGTCGGTTCTTGGACCACTGCTTTTCTTGATATATATTAATGACTTGGACGTGGGTGTACAGGGCACAATTTCCAAATTTGCAGATGACAAAACTTATAAGTATAGTGAACAGTGAGGAGAGTGATGGACTTCAGGAAGAGAGACAGGCTGGTGAAATGGGCAGACACGTGGCAGATGAAATTTAATGCAGAAAAGTATGAAGTGATGCATTTTGGTAGAAAGAATGGGGAGAGAAAATACAAACTAAATGGTACAATCCTAAAGGGGGTTCACAAAGAGAGACCTGGGGGTATGTGTGCACAAATCGTTGAAGGTGGCAGGGCAGGTTGAGAAAGCAGTTAAGGCTTACGGGATCCTGGGCTTCATAAATAGAAGTAGAGAGTACAAAAGTGTGGAAATTATGATGAACCTGTATAAAACACTGGTTCGGCCCCAGCTGGAGTATTGTGTCCAATTCTGGGCACCGCACTTTAGGAAGGATATGAAGGCGCCTTAGACAAGTTGCAGAAAAGATTTACGAGAATGATTCCAGGAATGAGGGACTTCAGTTACATTGGAGAAGCTGGGGATGTTCTCCTTGGAGCAGAGAAGATTGAGAGGAGATTTGATAGAGGTGTTCAAAATCATGAGTCTGCAGAGAGAAACTGTTCCCATTGGCAGAAGGGTCGAGAACGAGAGGACACAGATTTAAGATGATTGGCAAAAGAACCAAAGGCGACGTAAGAAAAAACTTTTTCATGCAGCGAGTGGTTAAGATCTGGAATGCAGACTCAATCTTATCTTTCAAAAGGAATTTGGATAAGTAGTTGAAGAAAAAAATTTGCAGGGCTACGGGGAAAGGGTGGGGGCATGGGACTAGTTGAGACTTGATAGGCTGAATGGCCTTCCGTGCTGTAAGCATTCTATGATTCTATGACTACAGTGCCATCAGCTGTAGTCGTCAAAATGAGTCTTGGTAGGGTGATTAGTACCTTACTACAGAACTGAGGTTAGTCATACAGCTTAAGATGGAAGACAATGTTCCAATTCCAGTGCCACCCACTGCTTTCTAAGTCAACATGGAATATGGCCTACACAGTATTATTTCATATGGTTCCTTCAATATCCTGGATTTTCCTCTGGGCATCTGCTCATCCTGGAGCTCTGATAGATTATGAGCCTCTTCACATCAACCCCCTCCCCCCCCCCCCCAAATTAATGTAATTGACAACAAGTTGGCAGGGTTTGGGACGTTTACTTCCTTCTAACCTCTGTATGGGTGATGGGAGAGCAAGACTGGTACGAAGGAGGTGGTAGAGGGACAGTGGCAGCATGAGGCAAAAAAAATTCCTGGAAGGTTTTCAATTTAGCCAACCTCATTGATCCCCTCCAACTGTCAGCTTTGTTATGGAAGGGCTGATTCGGAGCCATTTTACCCTTTACTATGCAGCACTTTGAAGGGCCTTTGGCCAACTCCTTTAACATTGGACATGCATATTGCCAGTGCTTCAGCACACGGTTTTACTTTGCGGGGGGGGGGGGGGGTGTGTATATATATATATATATATATATACACACACACACACTGAGGAAGACAAAATACAAGACATTAATAAACTTGCCAAATGGGTGTGTCATTGCCAAATTAATTTCAATGTAGATCAGTGTGAGGTGGTGCATTTTGGTAGGGAAAATAAGGAGGCCACATACTCCTTGGAAAATAAAAGTCTAAATGGCATAGAGGAGCAAAGGGATCTAGGGTAAGATACATGAATCACTAAAAGTAGAGATAAAGTTTAATAAGGCCAGGGCTCTTTTCTCTAAACAAGAGAAATGGAAGGGTGACCTGATAGAGGTTTTTAAGATTATGAAAGGGTTTGATAGGGTAGACTTAGAGAAGATGTTTCTACTTGTGGGGGAGACCAAAACTAGGGGCCATAAATATAACTAATAAATCCAATAGGGAACTCAGGAGAAACTTCTTTACCCAGAGTGGTTGGAATGTGGAACTCACTACAAGGGGCAGTTGAGGCGAATAACAGAGATGCATTTAAGGGGAAGGTAGATAAACATGAGGGAGAAAGGAATAGAAGGTTATGCTAATAGGGTTAGATGAAGAGGGTTGGGAGGAGGCTCGTGTGGAGCATAAACACTGCATAGACCAGTTGGGCTGAATGGCCTGTTTCTGTGCTGTACATTCTATGCAAATATAAGCAGTGGTGGACACCTGCTGCAGAGCAAAGATATCACTGGGAGCCCACCCTGTATATGCAATTGACATCAGCCCAGGTAAACGGATTGGACTCACCAAAGTGTCCTCTCAGCAGGCAAAGTCCCACCTCGAGGATTAACTAGTGAGTTAAAGGGCCTACTAAACTTTGCACAAACTGTGCAATTCTGTAAACTGTGAATCATTGGTAGACTATATAAATAGAAGTCATTGGTGGGATCCACAGAGGTGTGCAGACCTTGAAATCCGCATTAAACAAAGCACATGGTGAGTCAACCAAAACCAAAGTTTGAATGCAAAATCAAGAAATTGTATTCCAGGATCTTCAGCTGTGTACTGTGAAAGTAGAAAACTTGCCACATAAAAACCTAAAATGTGATTTGTTTGCAAAATTCTAGTGACGATGAATTGTTTCTTTGTGTCCTGGCAATTGTGAGCATTATAGATGATGAAACAAAAGATATATTTACAAAATGATGCCGATATACACAGCAGGAATTGGGGAAGTCCCTGTCTGACAATGGTTCCTGACTATTTCAAGTTCTTTTTCTCTCTCCTATGCCCCAGTTTATCGCCTCATCAAAGATCATCAACAGATATTACAATCCAAGACACCAGTTTTTTTAATATGCAAGGCACCAGTTTTTAAAGTTTTGTTCACAAGCACTTCAAGATAAAAATACAAAATAAGGAAGCATATTTCCACAACCAATGAGAATTGCACATTGAAAATTAGAAAAGGCTACAAAATACAGTTCAGTTTACATTACAACAAAATAAACCTCAAAGTTCAGATTATATTGCATCTCTTTATGCATTACACAGTAAAACATGTACCCTACTGGTTTAGGCACAATGCAATTAACACCACATCCTCAAAAGAAAACAAACAGTCCAATAACAAAAACTAATGGATCTCAAGTAACGTCTCTATTATTACAAAGCATCTGTCAATAATATATTTTCACGTGTTTTTGTTGATAACCTCTAGCAAAACAGAAATAAATCATGAATATAGACACACACACACTCTTCCCATATCAATGTGCTGTAATGTGTGAAATCAGTTAAGATGTCTAATTTGGGCACTAATGTTCTGGCAATAAGTCTTATTGCATAATCATAATTAAAACACACCCACAGTCTCAAATAACATTACATTGTGAATAATGTTTTCCTGATCATGTTAACAAGTGTCAGTGCAATATATAATCCCTGTAAAGATGTGTACAAAGTTACCAAATTAACATCTCATCTTTTGATTTAGTCACCTTTCAGTAAAAAGGTTAGAACATTCATTGTAAACCAGATACACTGATGCCCACATCTGTAATGATAGTTACAAACTTTTTTAAATTGCTGAGCTATAGTGAAAAATACCACAAAGGAAACAATATATTTCAATTTAAAGCCGAAATATTGAGAATGGGCTAGATCAAGGCACATAGTCACTAGGCTAGGGAATACTGGGGAACTTAACTGGATACAAGCCATTAAAGGTGCTCCAATTTCCATCAGGTGATGATACAGGGCTATGTGAAGAGTGTGGAGCAGTTGAATAGTAATGATTTGCTCTAGCAAAGATACAGATACAATAGTCCAAATGTCCTCTTTCTGTGCTGTAAACTTCTTTGGTTATAATTTGGAAATCCATAGTAACTGACAAAAGTATGCAGGTCGGGGCAGGAGTCTGAACGTCAAACAACTGCAGTCAAAACTGTGTATACACACACAAATCAAAAGAAACCAAAAAAAGGCCCATCTCTGGGGCAAAAAAAATATGCAGAGTGCTTTGTCCCCAATGCAAGGTCTTACAGCAGCAGGTTAGTCATGTATGGAAATAACTAAATACTGTAGATGCATAAGACAAATTGATGATAAAATTCAAGGTTCTGTAGTTGGAAACTGTTCACTAGCAAAAGTTTCATTTGCAATCTAGTTTGAATTTTAAAATATCTTGGTTCATTTTCACTATTAATAATGTTGTTTTTGCTGATGAAGCCCAACTACCTCTCCCAGACCTTCAATGGCACCAACATCACAGAAATCCAGTGGCCAGGGGCTTAACTGAACCAACAACACTGTGGCTACAAGAACAGGGCAGAGACTGGGCACTCTGTGACAAATGGTTCAGCTCCTAACCAATGTTCTCTTTAAGCTGTGTCGCGCTCCAGGGGGTCCCACGCAGCCAGTGAGGCAGCTTTTAAATTAAAAAAAACGTGCACGCGTGGACTTTTGAATGGGCCACGCAGCCCTTAAAGGGGCCACGCGGCCCAAACATTTTTTACAGGGAACATTGCTCCTAACCCCTCAAAGCCTCTCCACAAGACTCAAGTCAGGACTGTGATGAAATATTCACCGCTTACTAAAAATAAAATGCCACACAAAAATGTTGCAGTTTCTCAAAATCTTAAGGCCCACCAGCAAGAGTACTTCACAGGAACATATAGTGGGTGCTCCAGGTGGCATGTACAAAATGATCAAATATTTAAATGTTCAATTAACTACCACAGATATCGTCTTCCACATTCAATGCCGCACCTGTCCCTTTAAGTAACTGCGCTGTGCCTTTGGTCAGTTGATTTCCACCCACTCTACAGTACACAAGACCTGTCCCTAACACCCTTAGATCTTTGAGCAGAGGCAGCAGCATCAATATCTTACGTAAAACAATAGCAATTAAACACAAGCCAAAAAAGTTCCAAGTAACAACACACTAGAAAGAGAATCAAAGTCTAAAGAAAGAAAAAGTCTTGTATTTATATAGCGCCTTTCACGGCCACCGGACGTCCCAAAGCGCTTTACAGCCAATGAAGTACTTTTTGAAGTGTAGTCACTGTTGTAATATAGGAAACGTGGCAGCCAATTTGCACACAGCAAGCTCCCACAAATAGCAATGTGATAATGACCAGATAATGTTGATTGAGGGATAAATATTGGCCAGGACGCTAAGATAAGCAGGGAGTTTTATATATGGAAGTTGAACTTCACTGCAAAGAATTAATTAGACCATATCCATAAAAGTTATTCTAATATATTTTCCTCATTAGTTTAAGCTTTACACACAGAGTTTACCAAAGTATTTCAGCAACTGCCAGTGGACTCTGGGAGGTACATGTTCAAGTTTGATTGGAGTACTGCAGTTCTGAAGCACTTATCATGGGCTGTTAGACCAAGACAGTGATGAAAATATGTAAACTGCTGAAGCTAGCTCCCTTACAGCTCAACTGACCTCATGGGCATTAATCACTGGGGAAAGGTACAACATTCAATGTAAGTAGTAAACTAGAGAATCAGCATAAGCTAACCATTACCAAGTTAGCTGAGGTAGGTGTTGGCGGCCCAATGCGAAGGCCAAAGTAGTACTCAAGAAAAACGGCATAGACAACTAAACAAAAAGTGAAACGTTTGAAAACCTGTACATAAGTATTCCTGCAACGGTTACCACAAAACTGATTGTGAGAAAGGAAAAACTAAATTATTTTTTCTGAGATGTAGAGAAGAATCAAGAGTGTTGCATTCAACAGGAGAAAAAGAAATAAGGCTGTTATTCAAAATGAGACCATAGATTTAAAAAAAGGCAAGACAAAGACGATCACCTGACTCACGTAGTGCACAGTGCAAATCTCTTTTAAAGGACAATGTCTATGTGACTTTTCTCTATCGGATGTTAGCTATTGCTATATTTATGTGAAGTTTAATCAATGAGAAAGGAGAATTTTCTAGTAATTGTACTAAAACCTGTTAGTTTGTGTTAATTATGTAACTATTTGGCCAGTCAAAACTCTGGAATGTCAAAAACTATTAGTAATAATAAACTTGGGGTCCAGATTTTGACAGGTTAATGGTCACATGACTAAAGCTTAAATCCCACATTAGCAATGTAATGGAAATCAACTGTCTAAGCAAACAGGTTGTCGCATCTATGCCTAGCCCTAGTGAATATGTCCACTGCAAATGCGAAAATTAACATATGACCAGAATAATTTTGAAGTTGTCTTCTAAAATGATAACTGGCCTCAGAATTGATTATAACTGAATATTTTGCTTTTTATAGTTGCTGTATTTTGCATGTTAATGTGAAAATAATTCTATGTTATTCCACTGTGTAAATTTTCTAAACAATACACCACCTTATTAAATTGTGCCCTTAAATACTTAATTTTGAAAAATAAGTTTGAGAAGTATTCTTCTTTGGACTTCCTGCTAAGGGAACTTAAAATGTATTCCTGGCCAAACAGTACTATACTTGGTTGGTTTTCTGGATGTAGCACTGGATTCATTTTTAGAATCAATTCAATAGCACAGCAGTGGCAGCTGGATAAGAGTAGTGTTGCATATCACCTGTAAGTCTTCACTTGAAAGGAAAGATTTGAACCTGAATTCAGAATCTAATCAGTTTTTCAGAAATTCAAATTTCCTTGGGAGAGGGGAGTGGGGTGGAAGAAAGAGAATAGGGGTAAACAGGGAAAACAATTCTGTTCAGAGCACCAGGCAATATCTGAGTCAACCACTGTTGCAATTATCTGGGGCATCTACTCTCAACTAAGCAAATTCAGATACAGTTGGAATCATAGAATTATACAGCACAGAAGGAGGCCCATTGTACATGTGCTTGCTCTTTGAAAGAGCTATCCAATTAATTGATACCTGAATTAATCTAAATTGTTAACTTGAATCATGGAAACTACCCAAGCCTAATCTCCACTTCCCACCCTCCTGGCCTTTGAATAAAGCCCTACAGTAACTCGGAACCATATCACATTCTTTCACGTTTATGCACATTGTGTGGCTTTTACAGCCATGTAAAGAAATGATGTTGCCCTCTAATATTTAAGAGACTAACTGAAAGGATGCAGCTCATCATATTTTTAGTTTTGACAACTTGCAGCTGTTTTCTTCCTTATCAAGTGCCTACCCAGACTTGCAAAATAATCCTGCAAGAGCTTGCTGGAACCATTACTGGGGTGAGAGAAAAAAGAGAGATCCAAAATTGTGGCAGCTACAGGCTTTCACTATGACCTTTTCCTATTGTCTTTTGATCTATTTTAAAAATGCAATACAAATACTCCCAAATCAACCCATTGAGTTTCTGCCTCATCTATTTATCCCTGCAGATAAGACAGAATTACCAAGGTCTATTCCTGTTGATTCAGGTAATTTAGTAAATTGCTAATGAATATTGTTACTTAGAATTCTGTCTAGCTAATCATATTAATATCCTCTGATAATAAAACATATGTATTGGACTGGAAACAAATATTGGCCAGGAAAACAGTAAATGAGCAATGGCAGGCCTTCAAGGCAGATATAGATCAGGTAAAAACCAAGCATATTCCCATAAGGAGGTAAGATGGGGCATCCAATGCTAGAGCTCCCTGAATGACAAGGGAAATAGAGATTAAAATAAAACAGGAAAAGGTGGTTTATGACAAATGTCAGGTATAGAATACAGTAGAAAGCCAGGCAGAATAGAGAGAGCATAGGGGGAAATTGAAAAAGGATATAACTAGGGCAGAGAGTACGAGAAAAGATTAGTGGGTAATATAAAAAGGAACCCAGAAATCTTTTATAAACATATAAAAAGTAAAAGGATAGTTAAAGGAATGGCAGGGTCGATTTGGGACTAAAAAGGAAATCTTGTGAAGGCAGAGAACATGACTAAAATACTGAATGAGTACTCTGCACCTGTCTTCACAAACAAAGAGGATGAAGTTAATGCCGCAGTAGAGGGTGGGGGGGGGGGGGGGGGGTGGAAGTAGAGATATGGGATAAGATAAAAATAGATAGAAAGGAGGTGCTAAATAGGTTGGCATCTCAAAGTTAACAAGTCCAGATGGGATGCATCCTAGGTTGCTGAGGGAAGCTAGGGTGGAGATAGCAGAAGCTCTGACCACAATCTTTCAATTCTCTTTGGATATAGGAGTGGTGCCAGAGGACTGGAGGATTGCAAATGTTACACCCCTGTTCAAAAGAGAGGGAAGGGATAAACCTGGGAATTACAGACCAGTCAAACGTCAGTGGTGGGAAAACTACTAGAGACCATTGTCGAGGACAAAATCAATTCTCACTTGGAGAAGCATGAGTTAGTAAGGGACAGCCAGCATGGACTTGTTAAAGGCAAATCATCTGACTAACCTGATTGAGTTCTTTGCTAAAGTAACAGAAAGGGTTGATGAAGGTAGTGCCGTAGGTGTTGTATATATGGACTTTTAAACAGCATTTGAGAAAGCACCACATAACAGATTTGTTCGGAAAATAAAAGCACATGGGACTAAAAGGACAGTGGTAACTTGGGTACGTAATTGGCTAAGGGACAGAAGGCAGAGAGTAGTGGTGAACAGATGTTTTTCTGACTGGAGAGAAGTATGCAGTGGAGTCCTCCCGGGGTCAGAATTAGGACCATTGCTTTTCTTGTTATATATAAATGACCTGGACTTGGGTATAGGGAGTACAATTTTGAAGTTCGCAGGTGATACAAAATTTGGCAACATAGTAAATAGTGAGCAGGATAGTAGCAGACTTCAGGAGGACATAGACTGGTGAAATGGGCAGATACATGGCAGATGCAGAGAAGTGTGAAGTGATGCACTTTGGGAGGAACAACAGAGAGGCAGTATAATCTAAATGAAACTATTGTGAGGAGGGGTGCAGAGCAGAGGGACCTAGGGTGCATATTCACAAATCTTTGAAGGTGGCAGGGCAAGTTGATAAGACAGTTAAGAAAGCATATGGGATACTTGGGTTTGTAAATGGGGGCATTGAATACAGAAACAAGGAAGTTATGCTAAACCTTTACACATCACTGGTTAGGCCTCAGCTGGAGTATTGTGCACAATTCTGGGCACCACAATTTAGGAAGAATGGCAGGGCATTGGAGCGGGCACAGAAGAGTTTTATCAAGATGATACTAATGATGAGGGACTTCAGTTATGTAGTGAGATTATAGAAGATGGAATTGTTCTCCTTAGAGCAGAGAAGGTTAAGGAACATAAGAACAGGAGTAGGCCATTCAGCCCCTCGAACCTGTTCTGCCATTCAATGAGATCATGGCTGATCTGTATCTCAACTCCATCCACCTGCATTGGCTCCATATCCTTTTATATTCCCTTGCCTAGCAAAAATCTATCGATCTCAGTTTTAAAATTTTTAATTGAGCTAGCATCTACTGCTTTTTGTGGAAGAGAATTCCACACTTCTACCATCCTTTACAGGAAGAAGTGTTTCCTAACTTCTCTCCTGAATTGCCGGGCTGATTCTAAGGTTATGTCCCCTTGTCCTAAACTCCCGCACAGCAGAAAATGTTTGTCTCTATCTACCCTATCAATTCCTTTCAAAATCCTAAAAACCTCAATTAAATCACCCCTTAACCTTCTATATTCCAGGGAATACAAGCCTAGTTTATGTAAACTCTCCTCATAATCTAACCCTTGGAGCCTTGGTAACATTCTGGTGAATCTGCGCTGCACTCCTTCCAAGGCCAATATCTCCTTTCTAAGGTGCGGTGCCCAGAACTGTACACAGTGCTCCAGATGTGGTCTAACCAGGGCTTTGTATAGCTGTAGCAAAACTTCCTCCCCTTTAACCCTCTAGTTATAAAGGCTAACATTCCAATAGCCTTTTTTGATTATTTTTTGCACCTGACTACTACATTTTAGTGATCTGTGTAAATGGACCCCTAAATCTCTTTGGACCTCCACTGTTCCTAGCTTTACACCATTTAAATAATACTTACGTAACTGCATTGAAATCAATCTGCCACATTTTGCCCACTCACGTAATCGATCAACATCTCTTTGTAATGTTATGCTTTAGTCAACACTACTTATTATATCACAAATCTTTGTGTCATTGGCAAACTTGGATATATAGCTCTATATTGTGTTATCCAAGTCATTAATAAATATAGTGATTAGTTGAGGCCCCCACACAGATCTTGTGGGACACCACTAGTCACTTCTTTCCAATAAGGGGAGATCTAATAGAGGTATTCAAAATTTAGAGGGGTTTTGATAGAGCAAGTAGGGAGAAAGTTTCTTTTGGCAAGTGGGTTGGTAACCAGAGGTCACAGATTTAAAATAATTTGCAAAAAGAACTAGAGGGGAATTTTTTTTTTTTTTTTAATACAGAGAGTTAAGGTCTGGAACACACTACCTGAAAAGGGTGGTGGAAGTAGATTCCATAGGAACTTTCTAAAGGCAACTGGACATGTTTTTGAAGACAACTAATTTGCAGGGCTATGGGGAAAAGGCTGGGGTGTGGGACTAAATTGGACAGCTCTTTCGAAGAGGCACGGCAGGCCAAATGGCCTTCTTCTGTGCTGTAAAATTCTATCGCTGTTGCAAAAAAGGGGACAAAAATGTTTAAATCCTTGCAAAAATAGCGAAGATCTGCTCAAGTCTAACAGTGCTATTTCTATTTCTATCAGTGTCAATGTTTTCCACAATTTGCTCAGTTACCATTTCCTTACAGCAGGATTAGGTTTCCCCCCCTCTCTATATCTCTGTTTTTTAAAACTATTGCGTTTCCCTTCACACAACACTCCACTGGCATTTTCCACAACTGCCCGATTCTGAAATTCTTTTACATCATTATCTCTTTTGTTGCCAAGACCAGTTACTTCATCAAGTCTATTCTGACTCATATAAAGCCTTTGGTTTTCCACTTTTTCCTGTACGTTTTCATTTTTGCTTTCATGCCCATCAGCAACAAGACCTATAGGTATTTCAGAACTTTGTACCACTCTGTTTACACCCTGAGCATTGCTGTCTTTAGTAGATGACTTGCTATCTCCCTTCTTTGTATCAGCTGCAGAGTCCCTACTGTTAACATGGCTATCATGTAAGCAACTTGTGCTTTTTGATGACCAAGGTTTTCCTTGCCATTTTTTCCTGCTCATTTCCTTTTCTCCCTTCTTACGGACATAAGGAGAACGTCGATACACAGTCCTTTCTGAAGGACCATCTTCTTTTATGTAGTGTCTTTCCTCTCCCAAAGTCCGATTGTAAAAATGCACAGGTTTGCTACTGCTTAATATGGCTGGCATTTTGTAATTATTCTCAGAGCTTTGATTCGTGAAGGTGACTTCTGCAGCATGTGCAACAGTATCAACTTTTGATTCACCAATGCTCTGTAAAGTTAAATCACTTCTGGATTTTGCCTCAAAGGGCTGACTAGCAACTTCCGAATGACTTGCATCAGCACCCGCAAGCTTTTGGGGCTCAATAACTTCTGTATCCACACCAGGAAGCCCTGTGGCAGGTGCTAGACTTAGCTTTTGTGTCAGCAATGGCTCTTTTTCTCTTCTAAGGGCTGAGTGTTGCTTTGCACGTCCTTCATGAGGACTAGGAGCTGATCGCTCCTCAGCACCCGAGGGACCTATGTTTCCAACGCCACCGCCAGGCTCTATCATTAACTGAGAATCTTTGCAAAAAACAGGCTGAGCCTTAGACAGCCTGCCCTCTCCAGCACTGGTGAATACTACTGGCTGTCTCCCCGTCTCTTCTATTTCATGACTCTGAGTGTTGCCTGACACCCATTCACACAGATCTGGTGCACCAACCTTTTGGTCACTTTGACATGCAGAGCTCCCACTATTTATCGGCAATGGAAATACATGACTCGGTAGAGCCATATACATCGGATGAAAACTGAAAGGGTGCATGTGTGCATTCTGGCTAAATAATGCCTGTGGTACAGGTGTTCTCCATCCAGAATGTTGGGTTCCATCTGAAATCAGGGTAGGAAAATACCGTGGGAAAAAGGGATTAAAGTTTTGCTGCAGCTGTTCAGGGGTCGGTGAGGCTAGGACAGATTTGTTATTGTGAGCCAGGAGTGGTGTAGTTGCCTGTGGTAGTGAGGAATGGCTGCCATCATCACCGACATCTCTTTGTACCGACTGACCAGGGGCATTGGTCTCAGTAGGACTGGCTATGTGTGGTGGGATTGTAACATTCTCATTATGCATATGCCCAGCAGTTGCCTGGAACCAAGGATTCGGGTGAAGTACTGGAGCAGGGACCCTTGGATACATCCCACAACTTTTCAAATAAGCCTGGTTCAGTGGATACAGATATGAATATGGTGCCCACAATGGCAAACTGTAAGCCTGAAAAGAAAAAGAGAGAGATTTAAGTTTGATATGAAAGAGCACAATCACTTACATGTGATATAATAAATCACTGGTTACCAGTACAGCAGTTCTCAAACTGTAGGTTGTTAACATGCGAGCTTCCATCAAGTGAGTCACCGATACTCGTGGCTTGATGTGCTGTTCATCGCAGGTCACGGCTCCACCTCCTGCCCAATGCTGCTGCTTCACTTAAAGATTACACTCTGCCACCTTCAGTGGGCAGAAATTCCTAATCTCAATAGTTTTTGCCAGATTAGGGATTCCCAACCTTACTGAAAAATTCCCTTCTTAAGAGTGAAGCATCAGCAAAACAAGCTCCATAATTGTTAGGCACCTATCCTAAATACAAACCACTGTTCACATTATGTAACACTATTAATAGGCCCTATGCCCCATGTTGGGAGACTTATGCAGTCCAGTTGTACCTAAAGGACATAATGTATGATTTATATATGTTGTGAAACACGGACACCTTACATCTCCAGTAGACAAGAATGCTCACCGCAGAATTGGCCGCAAAGGACAATGCTTCTGATTGCAGCACTTTCAATTTTCTGACCATTAATTTTAATCACCAGAAAAGTGGAAGTGGCCCAAAAAGGGAGCACGCTGACCTCTGTTCCTGATTCTCCGCTCTACACTGGCCATAGAGCCTCAAAAAATTTAACCCCATAATATGAGATTTATTTGCATAAAATAAATTCTTAAAACCTTTGGTCCAAAGGTAGAAGTAGTAGCTATAGAATACTTAGCATACTGTCAGTCAGGTTAGTGCATTAGCCAATAAAATGATGCCCCTTGGTGATTTTATAAAGGATAATTTTATGGACTTGCACTCCTAGTCCTACACTTCAGCCACCAGGAGTGTGTACCAGGAATTAGGGTGAGCTCCAAATGCCTGAAGCTGTACTTCATTTAAACGATTATCTTCTGAGGGATGAATTTGCAAAATTGCCCAAATAGATTGAAGTTGGAGCAATTTGGAAATGACAGGAAATATATTGCATTTGCCTGGCTGTCACATGAGTTCTAATGCTGCTCATAATGCTATTCATAGAATCATTGGGGGCGAAATTTGTTTTAGCCAGTAAGGTTGCCGGTGTCACCAGCAACTGGAGTTAACGGCCGCTAAAAAGGGCCGCAACTTTAATGGATTTTTCAGCCCTTTCTGCCTTTAAAAAAAATATTCAACATTAAAAAGTCCCTTCCTGACCTCAAAAAATGGGAAAAATACCTCAGCACTAACACACATGGCTCAGTAAGCCAGGGAAGGGCACCCAGGGTCTTGCACGCAGTACTCCAGCTTTGTGCAGGGCGTTCACACTGCAAAACAGGCCCTCAAAGCACATTGTATCTTTAACTCAATAAAAATTTATGTAAAGCGGCTTTATTATGCACATAAACGGAGAAATATGTTTATAAATACTTTCTAACATATGGGTGTTCACAAAATGTATAAGTTTGCCTCAGAGTATAAATACGGTTTTGCTAATAACTCAATGAGTAAATGTAGTGTGTGGCACTGAACCACACAGACCAAGAAGATCGTAAATTCTGGTTCTATACTAAGTTAGTTGAATTCTGCTGGGTCATTGTGGGGTTGCGGGGGGGGGGGGGGGGGTGAGACGTTACAATTAGCCCAAGTGTTTCCTTAGTTCCTGAAGGGATACAGGGAAGAAATCAGCAAAGGGTCCTGCTTCTGATCCCTAAATAGTTAACTCCTCCTGGAAAATGCACATATGCAGACAACAGGCAATGGTAGGATTGGGGACGTTGACCATGTTCGAAAGGCCTGCTGGCACTCGATGTCTAGGCACACACGGGAAAGGCCACTTGCAGTAAAAAAGTGGAGAGCTGCCAGCACCTGCGGAACTGCACCCCAACAAGAGTCACCATCGTCAGGAGAGGGGTGGAATGGGGTTGGGCGGGGGGGGTGGTTAAGAGTAAACATAAATATGCACTCTCACATTTATAGGATTGGACTTAAGTTGATCCCCCACAAACATTTTAATATTGTATGTAAGTTTTGTGTTATATAAATGGACCATAAAAGCAGCAGCAATAGCAATTCATTTAATGCAAAAAGAGAGTAGATTGCAGTGTGCTACAATGGCCACAAAACTGCCTAAAATGAGAATGTGGCTTTAAGAAAACCAAATATTTAGGAATTAAAGTTGGTCTTGCAGAAACATATGCAAAGTAAGTCAGTAGAGCAGACAAGTTTCCTGTTGTTAATGATTTTTTAATCCTCTGACTGGAACAGCTACTCAAGGCAAACTGGCCTACCTTAACACCAAGGTTGTAGAAAAAGCGTAGGATGCTTTTATCTATTGGAAGAAAGGGACAAGGAAACAACATTAGAAATCTTTTTCCTAAAGTAGTCACAAGTGCCTGTCAATTTACTCAATTGTGCATGTTCCATTAAATTTAAACACAATCATTGAAATCCAAGTACAGTGCACAATGTGTTGGAATACCCACATGCTGTGCAATTGAGGTTATGACACAGGTTTGTACTTACAATTCCCCATACATCGAATTGAAGAAAAAGGAAGTATCACCCTCAGACCATTCCCACATATCTCCTAACAGTTAGCTCAAAACATTGCTGGTGGAGGCCTTGAAGCAAGTTTCTTCAATCTTTCCTTCTAACTCAATCTAGTCCCTTTAAGATTGTGAAGTGTGCATAATATAAACAGTGATCACAGAGTTTGCTCTAATATACTAGACCATCTTTTGCAACCAACTTTTATACTGGTTCTGTTTTAATTCAGATTCCAGGAGACTAGTTTCCTGTCCTGGTTCTAAGCTGCTGAATCCAGCTCCCTTACTCTGGCAGTAGCCTCAAAGACCCATGAGAAACATTTGGAGCTGGCTCACGACACCAGTCTCCCAGAATAAAACTAAAACAGCACCAGTATAAAAGCATCTTTTGTTGAATGCTTTAAACCTTGCAGGGAAATTACTGAAAACCAAAAGTACTGGAAACACACATGTCTATCATCTGTACAACAACAGCTTGCATTTATATAGCACTTTTAACATAGTAAAACATCACAAGGTGCTTCACAGGAGTGTTATCAAACAAAAGTAGACACATAAGGAGATATTAGGACAGGCAACCAAATACTTGGTCAAAGAGGTAGGTTTTAAGGTGTGTCTTAAAAGGAGGAAAGAGAGGCAGAGAGGTTTAGGGAGGAAACTCCAGAACTTAGGGCCACGGCAGGTGAAAGCACAGCTGCCAACAGTGGAGTGACTAAAATTGGGGATGTGCAAGAGGCCAATACTGTAAAGAGAAAAAACAGCTTAATGTTTTGGGTGTGGATCATTCATCAGGTCAAATACTGATGCGACTTTCATCCTGATATTTTGGGGATTTTTCCCTGACTTTCATTGTGAAAATGATGGTGAGAAAGGAAAGGTTCAAGCCAAATAAGATGACCCAGCAATTACTCGTCTGATTTGCAATGAAAAATCTTTTCAAGTTTCCTAAGCCGATACTTCAGATCTTCTTGAAAAGATGTGTGAATACTCACCGAGGCATGGCCATGATCAAGTACAAGGCACTAACTGGGGAATGGGTATGTGGGAAAGGGATTATTAGCATTGTTGCATCTGATTATGTTCATAGCAAGGATTGGTCCCATTCAAATAATTTTCAGCAATATTACCAGAAAGTAAAAACAAGAAGGGCCCGAGTTTGGGTGGTGCCTTATACAGTACAGGAAGGAAACTACACGATTAAATTAAATGATCACTGCTGCAGGAATAGTCCTTGTGAAAACTACAGATAGGCTTTGCTCATTTGACAACTTACCCACGCATGGAGAACAAAACAATGTTTCCCCCCACCCCTCCCAAAAGTTGGTATTTAGTGTATATCTCTCTGACATAAATTTGCAAATCCACTTACAATTTAGCAAAAGGAAAAATACTTTAAATTGAGGACTGCAATAGTTAAAACAACAAACCATCCACCCCAATCTAGCTTTAATAATTTACAAACGAATAAAAATTCCTCTATAGAAGAAATTTCACTGTATCTGTGACAGAGCAACATCTGGTCCACATAGCATAAACTTTTGTGTCTAAACAGCAGCCAGTTTGAAACATCCCAAGTAAGTATGAAAATGCAAGTCAGCTATACTTTTTTTTAAATTATATTTTAAGCAAGTTTTAGAAGGGCTTAATATTTGCGAAACACATTTTCTGTGAAGATAATATATCTTAAATTGAACACACAGAGATTTATTTCAACTACTATCTTTTGAACCAATCAATTCAGGAAGGCGGAGAGAGAGATCTGGGTGTTCTAGTGCACAGATCTCTAAAGGTACATGAGCAATGCCATGAAGCGATAGCTAGAGCGAATAGGGTGTTGGGGTGCATTCATAGGTCAATTGAGTAGAAGACGAGGCACACTGTTTTGTCCTTATACAAGACTTTAGTTAGGCCTCACTTGGAATACTGTGTCCAATTTTGGTCTCCTCACATGGTGGGTGATAGAGACTTTAGAAAGGGTGCAGAAGAGGGCCACTGGACTAATTCCCAGTTTAAAGCATCTTAGCTATCTAAATAGGCTAAAAGAATTGGGACTCAACACTTTAGAGAAGCGTAGACTTAGAGGTGATCTGATTGAGGTTTCTAAGATAATGAAGGGAATAGATTGTGTTCCAGCTGACAGTTTGTTTCAATTAAATAGATTAGGGAGGACCAGGGGCAATAGTCCTTCTAATTTTTTTTGGGGGTGTGCGGCCCCTCCAAATTCCTGCGCATGCGCAGTTTTTCCATTTAAAAGCTGGTGAGCTGGCTGCGCAGGATCTCCAGACTGCTGCGTGGTTGCGCAGCTTAACGGGAACATTGGCCAGGGGGTTCACAATTTTAAGCTGTATTAGGCCAGGTCTAGGTTAGATGTCAGGAGGTGGTTCTTTTCCCAAAGAATGAACCTCTGAAACAGGCTGCCGTCTCATGCGGTGGATGCTAATTCGCTAAATTCCTTCAACAAGAGCTGGCCTTGTTTCTGGGTGGAGTGGATATCACCTCTTGCAAAAGGTAGGTACTTCAGGGCCAGAGTGATCTCCTGGACTAGTTTTGATCTCCAAGATGGGTCGGAGAGGAATTTCCCAGATTTCCCCCCCCCCCCCAAATTGGCCTGCATTTTTATGTTTTTTTTGCCTTTCCCAGATCATCACATGGTTTTGGGTGGAGTGGAGAGTGTATATACTGTGTTACACAAGGTACAGGAAACTGTGTGTTATCCAGAGGCTAAGTGTCTGGCAAGCTCGAGCCACCGGCAAAAATCAGGAGCCGTTTTGTTAGTTTTTTTTTCTTCTCGTGGCTTTTTTTTCTTCTCGTGGCTTTTTTTCCCCAACAGTCAGGCTCTGGAAAGTCTCTCTGAAGCTATTGCTAAGCTACAGAGACGCTTCCAAGGTACGGGCCGACTGTTTAGGAGCTGTTGCTAAGCAACAGTGTTTGTTGTCAGATATGGAGATGAAAAGCTCCATATGCTTCAACATTAACGTTGGTGTGTCCAGCAGTTTTGAGGGAACGGCAACATCTCGGTCCCGTCGGTGCCGGATAGCACAAAGTTTCCTGTATCACAATTGTGGGGGACAGGCTGGATCAACTGGAGCATCGTTAACTGTCTGGCTGAGATTTTCCTTACCTCGGCGGCCCCGCTGCTAGCTCCATCCTGTTCTGGAAAATGCATTTCCGTTGATGGGGCTTGTTTATCCCAACCAGCGCGTTTCCCGATGCAATTAGAGGAAGCGGGTCTGGTGACGTCATTTGATGACGCGTCATCAGCTGGTTTCCTTAAAGGGACCATGGCCACATTTCTTTTGACATTTGTGCGTCAGTGCTGCAAACACTGACAATGACTGCACAGAGGTGCAGGGCTGCACCCAGGTTCTCCCATGACTCCCAGCATATGCTTCTGGAGGGAGTCACAGCACGCATGGAGGTCCTCTTCCCTTCCAATGTGCGGAAGAGACCTCCCCAGGAGACCAACACAGCCTGGCTGGCTGCACATTGCAGAGGAGGTCACAAGCAGGGATATGGTCAGGAGGACCTGGGTGCAGTGGCGCAAACCTTTCAATGATCTCATTAGATCACGAAACATTAGTACAAGCCACACTCACCGACATTGGGAAAGGCGCTGTGCAGCAGGTTCCCGACCCACTGTCAAAAAAAAGCATTCCAACATGTCACTGATCCCGCCTGCTGACACCCCGGAAAATCTTGGCCACTGTCTATGTTCGTAATTGTATATAGGATTCCCGAGAGGCAAATCAATTATTGATTATATTTCTTTAAACAAGGTTGTACAATTAACATTTCCTATTTTGCCCCTTTCTTCCCTACTTAAAAATACCCCTATACTGATAATTAGATCCGACTAGCAGAATAATTATATGAATGTAGTAAATTGAAAACTCAAGAAAATTCACTGCAGCTTGTATAATGTGCTTTCCAGGTTAGATGATTAGATGGGAACATAAAAACTGACTGTAAAAGCTTTTATAGATATGTGAAGAAAAAAAGATTGGTGAAGTCAAGCGTAGGTCCCTTGCAGTCAGAATCAGGGGAATTTATAATGGGGAACAAAGAAATGGCAGACCAATTAAATACATATTTTGGTTCTGTCTTCACAAAGGAGGACACAAATAACCTCCCAGGCATGTCGGGGAATATTGGGTCTGATGAAAGGGAGGAACTGAAAGAAATCAGTATTTGTAGGGAAATGGTGTTAGAGAAATTGATGGGATTGAAGGCCGATAAATCCCCAGGGCCTGATAATCTACATCCTAGGGTACTTAAGGAAGTGGCCCTAGAAATAGTTGATGCTTTGCTGATCATCTTCCAGCATTCGATGGAATCTGGAACAGTACCCATGGATTGGAGGGTAGCTAATGTTACCCCACTATTCAAAAAAGGTGGTAGAGAGAAAACGGGGAATTACAGACCGGTAAGCCTGACATCAGTAGTGGGGAAAATGCTAGAGTCCATTTTAAAAGATGTAATAGCAGAGCACTTGGAAAACAGTGACAGGATCAGACAAAGTCAACATGGATTTACAAAAGGAAAATCGTGCTTGACTAATCTACTGGAATTTTTTGAGGATGTAACTGGTAAAATAGATAAGGGAGAACCAGTGGATGTGGTGTATTTGGACTTTCAGAAGGCTTTTGATAAGGTCCCGCATAAGAGATTAGCGTGTAAAGTTAAGGCACATGGGATTGGAGGCAAGGTATTGACTTGGATAGAGAACTGGTTGGCAGACAGAAAGCAAAGAGTTAGAATAAACGGGTCTTTTTCCAAGTGGCAAGCAGTGACCAGTGGGGTCACAAAGATGGGTGGGCGTGTGTGCTGTGAGGAGGATGCCGAGAAACTCCAGGATGATTTGGACAGGTTGGGTGATTGGGCAAATGCATGGCAGATGCAATATAACGTGGATAAATGCGAGGTTATCCACTTTGGTGGCAAAAACAGGAAGGCAGATTATTATCTGAATGGCAATAGATTGGGAGAAGGGGAAGTGCAATGAGACCTGGGTGTCCTTGTGCACCAGTCGCTGAAGGTAAGCATGCAGGTGCAGCAGGCGGTTAAGGCGGCAAATGGCATGCTGGCCTTCGTAGCGAGAGGGTTTGAGTACAGGAACAAGGATGTCTTGCTGCAGTTGTACAGGGCCTTGCTGAGACCACACCTTGAGTATTGTGTGCAGTTTTGGTCGCCTTATCTGAGGAAGGATGTTCTTGCCATGGAAGGAGTTCAGCAAAGACTCACCAGGCTGATACCTGGGATGGCAGGAATGACGTATGAGGAGAGATTGGGTCGATTGGGCTTGTACTCACTGGAGTTTAGAAGAATGAGGGGGGATCTCATTGAAACTTATAAAATTCTGACAGGACTGGACAGACTAGATGCTGGAAGGATGTTCCCGATGGTCGGGGAGTCCAGAACCAGGGGTCACAGTCTAAGGATAAGGGGTAAGCCATTTAGGACAGAAATGAGGAGGAATTTCTTCACCCAGAGAGTGGTGAACCTGTGGAATTCTCTACCACAGAAGGCAGTAGAGGCCAATACATTAAATATATTCAAGAAGGAGTTGGATATATTTCTTAAGGCTAAAGTGATCAAGGGGTATGGGGAGAAAGCAGGGACCGGGTACTGAATTTGGATGATCAGCCATGATCGCATTGAATGGTGGAGCAGGCTCGAGGGGCCAAATGGCCTACTCCTATCTTCTATGTTTCTATGTTTTATTCCGTTTTTGATTAACTGGGTGGTGCAGTAGGTTAGCGCAATGCCCCTTCACCTCTGGCACTTAGGTTCAATAAGGCACACAGAAATTTATTGGCTCTAGATGTCCAACATGAAATTAATTTGGACCGTCTCAATCCAATTTATGACGAGACTGACAAAACAGAATGGCACAAATTACCACTAATAGCGGTAAAAAGCAAGTAGTGAATGCTTCAAATCTGAAATAAAGAGAAAATGTTGGGAATAGTCAAGCAGGAGCTGAAAAAACATACAATTTAATACACTAGCCCATCTTCCTTTCAGACACTGACTGACCTGCTGTGCACTCGACAGCATTTGCTGCTTTTTAATTTTTATTGCAAAGTACCAGTGTTTGAAAATCTTGCTCAGTGAGGCCATAGGATGGCACATGCGGGAAAACAGAAGAATTCACAATAATGTAGAAAGTCAAAAAAAAAGTATAGGTTTTGTTTTAAAGTTCACAGTATTTACCGCTTGGAAGATCGGCTCCACTTTTGTTGTATGAATACACAGGTGCACTGGTAAGGTACTCTCCCTTTTCATTCAGAGCAAACCCAGGGTACAATAGATCATCATAAGAGCTTGGAATCTGAGGTGCAGGCATTGGTGGCAGATTAGCTCCATGCAAAGGAGCACCAAGTGGGGAAATCAGGGTTGAGATCACTTGAGCCTGCGACACAGCTGGACTGGGCATCACTGAAGATGATGGAGTTACAGCTGCAATGACCGTCTGTGGTAAACTATCTGTCAAACAATAGAAGAAGCTACCTTCATTATTCTTTCTTAAAAATAAAAAAGTCACACAATGAAATCGCAAAGAAGCTGTGAACCACAATTCTGAATTCTCAAACTTTGTAATTTCAGACGGCAAGTATTTGTTAATAAGTTACTGAGCATTTGGCTCCCAACTAGGTGGTTATAAAAACAAACGTTCTCTGGTTTTATTAACGTTACTCAAATAACACTCAGCTTTAGAAATGTACAAAAAAATCACTCATTTTGTTAGAGGAAATACTAACATTTTGAAAAGCTGTTAAAGGATTCAGTACTTAAGAGGATGAATCCACTGTTATTAAAATCCCTTGGATTAAGAAATGTGTTCCAGATTTATACGTTACATATCTCATTAAATTCTTAATACACTGGAAATCAATTCCAATACATTTGCAGTAATAGGAGTATAAAACACAAGTTTGGCCCCAGCTGGAATAGTGTGTCCAATTCTGGGCACCACACTTTAGGAAGGATATGAAGGCTTTGGAGAGGGTATGGAAGAGATTTACTAGAATGAGTCCAGGAATGAGGGATTACAGTTACGTGGATAGACTGGAGAAGCTGGGGTTGTTCTCCTTAGAGCAGAGAAGGCCAAGAGGAGATTTGATAGAGGTGTTTAAAATCATGACGGGTTTAGATAGATTAGAGCATTCGTAATAAGGTGGATGAATTAGCTGCGCAAATAGAGGTAAACGAATATGATATGATTGGGATTACGGAAACATGGCTCCAGGGTGGCCAAGGCTGGGAACTAAATATCCCGGGGTATTCAATATTCAGGAAAGATAGGCAAAAAGGAAAAGGAGGTGGGGTAGCATTGCTGGTTAAAGAGGGGATTAACACAATTGAAAGGAAGGATATTAGCTCTGATGATGTGGAATCTGTATGGGTAGAACTGAAAAATACCAAGGGGCAGAAAACGTTAGTGGGAGTGGTATATAGACCTCCAAACAGTAATGCGGAGGTCGGGATGACATTAAACGGGAAATTAGAGAAGCGTGCAATAAGGGCACAGCAGTTATCATGGGTGACTTTAATCTACATATAGATTGGGCTAACCAAATTAGTAACAATACTGTGGAGGAGGAATTCCTGGAGTGTATACGGGATGGTTTCCTGGACCAATATGTCGATGAACCAACTAGAGATCAGGCCATCTTAGACTGGGTATTATGTAATGAGAAAGGATTAATTAGCAATCTTGTTGTGCGAGGCCCCTTGGGTCAGAGCGATCATAATATGATAGAATTCTTCATTAAGATGGAGAGTGAAATAGTTGACTCAGAGACTAGGGTCCTGAATTTAAATAAAGGGAGACTACGATGGTATGAGGTGCGAGTTGGGTAGGATTGATTGGGGAATGACACTCAAAGGGTTGATGGTGGATGGGCAGTGGCAAACATTCAAAGATCGCATGGATGAACTACAGAATTTGTTCATCCCAGTTTGGCATAAAAATAAAACAAAAAAGGTGACTCAACCGTGGCTAACAAGGGAAATTAGGGATAACATAAGATCCAAGGAGAGAACATATAAATTGGCCAGAAAAAGCAGTAAACCTGAGGATTGGGAGCAGTTTAGGATTCAACAAAGGAGGACAAAGGGATTAATTAAGAGGGGGAAAATAGAGTATGAGAGTAAGCTTGCAGAGAACATAAAAACTGACTTAAAAGCTTTTACAGATATGTGAAGAGAAAAAGATTGGTGAAGTCAAGCGTAGGCCCCTTGCAGTCAGAATCAGGGGAATTTATAATGGGGAACAAAGAAATGGATGACCAATTAAATACATACTTTGGTTCTGTCTTCACAAAGGAGGACACAAATAACCTCCCAAAGATGTCAGGGAACATAGGGTCTAATGACAGGGAGGAACTGATAGAAATCAGTATTTGTAGGGAAATGGTGTTAGGGAAATTGATGGGATTGAGGGCTGATAAATCCCCAGGGCCTGATAAGCTACATCCTAGGGTACTTAAGGAAGTGGCCCTAGAAATAGTAGATGCATTGCGGGTCATCTTCCAAAATGCGACAGACTCTGGAACAGTACCCATGGATTGGCGAGTAGCTAACGTTACCCCACTGTTCAAAAAGGGTGGTAGAGAGAAAAGGCCTGACATCGGTAGTGGGGAAAATGCTAGAGTCCATTATAAAGAATGTAATAGCAGAGCACTTGGAAAAAAGTGACCAGATCGGACAAAGTCAACATGGATTTACAAAAGGTAAATCGTGCTGGACTAATCTACGGGAATTTTTTGAGGATGTAACTGGTAAAATAGATAAGGGAGAACCAGTGGATGTGGTGTATTTGGATTTTCAAAAGGCTTTCGATAAGGTCTCGCATAAGAGATTAGTGTGTAAAATTAAGGCACATGGGATTGGGGGCAAGGTATTGACTTGGATAGAGAACTGGTTGGCAGACAGAAAGCAAAGAGTTGGAATAAACGGCTCTTCTTCCGAGTGGCAGGCAGTGACTAGTGGGTTACCGCAGGGATCGGTCCTTGGACCCCAGCTATTCACAATATATATTAATGATCTGGATGAGGGAACTAGATGTAATATCTCCAAGTTTGCAGACGACACAAAGCTGGGTGGGCGTGTGTGCTGTGAGGAGGATACCGAGAAACTCCAGTATGATTTGGACAGGTTGGGTGATTGGGCAGAAGCATGGCAGATGCAATATAACGTGGATAAATGCGAGGTTATCCACTTTGGTGTCAAAAACAGGAAGGCAGATTATTATCTGAATGGCAATAGATTGGGAGAAGGGGAAGTGCAACGAGACCTGGGCGTCCTTGTGCACCAGTCGCTGAAAGTAAGCATGCAGGTGCAGCAGGCGGTTAAGAAGGTAAATGGTATGTTGGCCTTCGTAGCGAGAGGGTTTGAGTACAGGAACAAGGATGTCTTGCTGCAGTTGTACAGGGCCTTGGTGAGACCATATCTGGAGTATTGTGTGCAGTTTTGGTCGCCTTATCTGAGGAAGGATGTTCTTGCCATGGAAGGAGTGCAGCGAAGATTCACCAGGCTGATACCTGGGATGGCAGGAATGACGTATGAGGAGAGATTGGGTCAATTGGGCTTGTACTCGCTAGAGTTTAGAAGAATGAGAGGGGATCTCATCGAAACTTATAAAATTCTAACAGGACGGTGCATCACGGTGGCATAGTGGTTAGCACTGTTGCCTCACAGCGCCAGGGACCCGGGTTCGAATCCGGCCTCGGGTGACTGTCTGTGTGGAGTCTGCACATTCTCCCCGTGTTTGCGTGGGTTTCCTCCGGGTGCTCCGGTTTCCTCCCACAGTCCAAAGATGTGCGGGTTAGGTTGATTGGCTATGATAAAAAAAATTGACCCTTAAGTGTTAGGGGGATTAAATACGTGGGGTTACGGGGATAGGGTGGGATATGTGTTGGTGTAGGGGTTACGGGGATCGGGTGGGATATGTGTCGGTGCAGGCTCGATGGGCCGAAATGGCCTCTATCTGCACTGTTGTGATTCTGTGACTAGACAGACTAGATGCTGGAAGGATGTTCCTGATGGTCGGGGAGTCCAGAACCAGGGGTCACAGTCTAAGGATAAGGGGTAAGCCATTTAGGACTGAGATGAGGAGGAATTTCTTCACCCAGAGAGTGGTGAACCTGTGGAATTCTCCAGCAAAGAAGGCAGTAGAGGCCAATTCATTAAATATATTTAAGAAGGAGTTGGATATATTTCTTAAGGCTAGGGGGATCAAGGGATATGGAGAGAAGGCAGGAACAGGGTACTGAATTTGGATGATCAGCCATGATCTCATTGAATGGCGGAGCAGGCTCGAGGGGCCGAATGGCCTACTCCTGCTCCTATCTTCTATGTTTCTATGTTTCTAAATAAAGAGAAACTGTTTCCAATGGCTGAAGGGTCAATAATCAATGGGCACAGATTTAAGGTGATTGGCAAAAGAACCAGAGGCGACATGAGGAAAAACTTTTTTTTAAATGCAACGAGTGGTTAGGATTTGGAATGCACTGGCTGATCAGGTGGTGGATACAGATTCAATAATAGCCTTCAAAAGGGAATTGGATAAATACTTGAAGAAAAAATTGCAGGGATATGGGGAAAGAGCTGGGGAAGTGGGACTAACTGGATGGCTCTTTGAAAGAGCCGTCGCAGACTCGATGGGCCGAATGGTCTCTTTCTGCGCTGTACTGTTCTATGATTCTATGTATACAATTCTGCAAGTACTCAAACCTTTAAGATACATCTGAAATACTCCTAAAATAAACCTTAGAACCTTTTCCAAACAAGTAATTTGATATGCAGTGTATAATACATAAAATAACAGATACAAGGAGGTTGAATTTTAAGGTTTAACAACTCTAACTTCACTCTCAGCTTTTAAGATGTTATTTCAACTCCTTACCCCAGCCATGCAGCTCACGTTGGAAAATGTATCATTACTTTACATTATGTGAAATACGTAACAGAGCTATCTTTCCAATTGAAGATCACAGATATGATTTAAGATATTACCTGCTGACTGGTAAGCGATTGACTCAGGTGGATGTACTGAAAGTACCGGTGGAGTTACTGATGTTGAGGAAGGAAGATGTGACATTCTCAGATCTGACTGAGGGACAGGATCTGTTCTTTGGGTTGTAGGGTAAGGGGGCATCTCCAGTGGCTTCTTCAAGACAAATTTTTTTTTTAGTGAAATTATGTTACTGAAATTTAATAAAAAATATAATTTATGCAATCCCATAATTTTTTTTTTTTTTAAAAACACAAATTACAAGTGATTATAGTGCATCAGAAACTGTCTGAATGACTGCAACCTTGGTGGGACCTTCTGAACTTTATTAGAACTAGATTTCATTAATAAACTTTCAATCACTCCTTTAAGAAAGCTTATTCAATGGCATTTAGTAAATGCGCTGCAAGGTCACTTTAATAACCATATGCATGAAAGTGGCATTTGATTACATTTTCACAATTTTCTGTGAAATCAGTTACTGAATACTTAGCACCTGGTTTCTGGCATTCAGCCTGTGAAGACCCACATACAGCAATAAATAATACTGCCTTCGGTATCGTCCGAACTCCAGACATGGTTAGATACAGAATAGAAAAAGAACTTGCATTTATATAGCAGCTTTCCCATCCTCAGGACATTCAAAAGTGCTTCAAGAAGTGTAGCCACTGTTGTGATGTTGGCAAACATGGCAGCCAATTTGTGCACAGCAAGGTTCCACAAATAGCAATGAGATAAATTACCAGATAATCTGCTTCAGCGGTATTGGTTGAGGGCTAGATGTTGATGAGAACATCAGGAGAACTCCCTTGCTCCCTTACATATCGTGCCATGGGATCTTTTATGTACAGGACAATTGGAGCCTTGGTTTAACGTCTCATTTGAAAGACAGCACCTCTAACAGTGCAGGATGCCTTCAGTACTGCACTTAAGTGTAGGTTATGCACTCAAGTCTTTGGGTGCAGCTTGAACCTAAATGAAAACTGTGGTACAGGTCAGCAACACTATTGCAGCTGTCACCTCAAGCTGCATCAGAAGGTGTGAAACCTTGGCGGGTCACTCAACCCTGAGCTCAGCTTCCTCCCCTACATCTGGTCGGTTATCACGGCCGTTTTCTTCCGCTTATGCAACAATGTCAGCCTTTGCCGCCTACCTCTTCCTCTCTGCCACTGAAACCCTTCATAATTTTGAGGCTAGACTTCTGTAATGCTCTCCTACCTCGTCTCCCTACCATAACCCTCTACAAGCTTCAACGCATTAAATTGATGCAGCCTCCATTCTCACCTGGACCAAGTCCTGCAGTCCCAGCGCCATCAGCTCCCTGTGCCTAGTAAATTAGCTTTCAAAATTTTTGTCGCTTTCAAATCCCTCCATAGCCTTTAGTGATTTTCTCCTGACTCATGTCCTTGCACAGAAATTGCTCCTCTTATCACCTACTTTTCTCTTTATCCCTGTTCCTTCTGTTCAATCATCGATAGCTACTTGTTCAGGCACAACACTGTTGCCCCGTTTATTTAGCCTTGCCACCTCCCTCGCTGCCATCTATGCCTCCCCAAAACCCTTCTCTTCAAACACGTTATAATTTGGTCCCCTACCCTAACTCTCTTCATTATTCCCTTTCCCCCACCTGCTCAACATGGCCGTTTTTTCCTCAATGTAAAGAGCTTTAAGATGTCTTCCTGCACACAATTTGAAAATTTATTTCCAATAGAATTAAAAATCGGGAGAAATGTAAAACAGGCTGCCGATTCGCTATCACCTGTTTTACACTATTACAGAAAGATCTACTCCAAGGAGTGCTATAGGAAAGGTTTGAATGGAGCTGAAGTACCAATGCTACATTCAAAGATTCAGTTAAAGGATTCTGAAAAGAATGCCAAGAATTTGGACATTCTATTATTTTTTAAAACAGTTTAAAGTATTGTCTAAGTTGAGCATTGTATTGCTATTTGTTTACTGCATTTTTTGGTGTAATCTTATGCGTTGCAAATAAATTTAACTAGTAGTTTTATTCTGAATGTTATGGTCCAGGAATGTTGCGTTTTCCACCTTTGAGTTGATAAGAGCATGTGGCACGCAATGCGATCCAATGCTCAACACCATGGAAAAATATTATTGTTCATCCTGCAGCATTCTACTCCCATACACAACATGCACAAGGTTTTAAGTTTTGGACCATAATACAATTCTAGGACTTGGATCTCACTGTTAGTTAAAAATTGAATGAAAACAAAAATACAGGGCATAAGGTTCAGGGCCTCTCAGACAATACACAGACGGTAGGATACATAGCATGCCACTACTACGCTAGTTATTAATTGCCATGAATCAATAAAGAATGCCAACATGCAGCTGTAGCAGTTTGTGTGCTGCTGATATAAACACTAGTAACCCTGTAGTGCTGGTCCAGTCATAATCTTCTGAACGACTATCAGCTTTACCAGACCTGTTTTATGGTGGATAGGGTACATTCTTGCATGGAGCAGATTAGCCTCAGGCCTGCTAGTCCGGAATGGTTTGGACTGTACTGGGTCTAGAACGGGTTTGGTCAAGGGGGATTATAATAGTATGTGGATATTGTCTTTGAAGAACACTGAAATTTCTAATGGTAATAAATAATCTTCACTCTTCCAGCAGACTTTCCAGCCGTGATCACCATTAGTTTATCCCCGTCACCTTAACTGATTACCAAACCAAGGAGCTGAACATTTGAAGAGTTTCCAATCCCTGCAGAGTTAATATCAGGATAGAAATAGCAACCTATTGCCACCATGATTTTAAAAAAGAATTACAATTATTTAGCACAGGGCAAAATAAACTACATCCCATATAGGTTCTATGGAAAAAAACACATTTGAAGAGCATTTCAGGACAGAAGCAGGACACAACTAGGCTGGTGCTTACCAATTTTTGTTTGTTGCTACTAAGTTCCTGAAACCTATTGAAAAATATTGATTTTACACAATAGTACTATTTGGTTTACTAGTACCAATACATTGAGAGAAAAAAAATACACTTCAATGTTTTGCCAGTATACTTTTTGTTCAAACCCTTAAAATCATCAGCTTAAATAGCTTTCACCACTTTTGTGACAGACCTGTAACTACAGTACTTCACCTGAATGCTGTACAGCTCAAAATGCTCTCTCTAGACCCAACCGAAGCTTGGAAGGACAGATTCTGTAATTGTACTACTGTTTCTTCTGCCCATAATCCAAGTGTCCATAGTACAAACATTTCCACATGCTGAAATCCCAGTGATATAAAATGAAATAAAACCAGCATTATACTCACATGGGGTGCAGGAAGGGATTGCTCAACTCTCAGATGAATTTTAGTTGGGACTTGAGCCTCATCAGTCTCTGGTTCAGCCTTCACTGAAGGACCAAAGTGTTTACATTCTACGTTTTTGTAGTCAGATTCTAGGCCGCGGTCATATTTTCTACAAATGACACAGAAAAAGCAAGACCTCAAAAAATCATAATTTAACATAGGCAGACTTGCTTTTTTCAGAACACAGAAACAAAGTAAACTGTGCAACAGCAGGTACAGAAGACACAAAGCATAAACAAAACACAGCCTAGTCTCAGCAAACACAGCAACAGGTTATCTTCACTTAAATTAGTTCCAATCGAACACACATTCCTCCAGGAAAGGCTCAACAATTTAGTCTTGCAACTGCCCAGTTTGCCCTTTGATTTTTCAGAATCCGGAGAAAATTAAAAAGTCCAAATTAAAATATCTATAACTGGCTTCAACTTTACTACATGTAGTTCATACTTATTCAGCAGTGCAAGGGTAAATTGATTTACATTACTACATTAAAAAAAATCAGAGTAGCAAATCGACAACAGCTTGCACTTATATAGCACCATTACATCCCAAGGTGCTTCGCAGGAGCGTCAGCAAACAAAATTTGACATCGAGCCACATAAGGAGAGATTAGGACAGAGCTTGGTCAGAGGTAGGCTTTACAGAGCATCTTAAAGCAGGAAATTGAGTTGGAGAGGCAGAGGTTTAGGGAGGGAATTCCAGAGCTTAGGGCTTAGGCAGCTGAAGACAAGGCTGCCAATGGTGGAGCAATTAAAATTGGGAATGTGCAAGATGCCAGAATTTGAGGTGCGCAGAGATCTCGGGTGGTGGTTGGGGGAGGTTACAGAGATAGGAAGGGGCGAGGCTATGGAGAGATTTGAAAACAAGGATGAGAATTTTGAAAAATCGAGGTGTTGCCAGACCGGGAGCCAATGTAGATCAGGAAACTCAGGGGTAATGGGTGAACTGGACTTGGTGCGAGTTAGGATATGGCAGCAGAGCTTTGTATGAGCGCAGGTTTATGGAGGATGGAAGATTCAAGGCCAGCCAGGAGTGCGTTGGAATAGTCACATCTAAAGGTAACAACGGGATGGATGAGGGTTTCAGCAGCAGATAAGCTGAATCAGGGGCTGAGACAGGTGATGGAAGTAGGCGGATATGGGGTTGGAAGCTCACCTCAGGGTCAAATAGGACGCCAAGGTTGCGAACGGTCTGGTTCAGTATCAGACATTGGCCAGGGAGAGGGATGGAGTCAGTGGTTAGGGAACCGAAGACAATGACTTCCGTCTTCCCAATATTTAGTTGGAGGAAACTGCTGGTCATCCAGGACTGGATGCCGGACAAGCAGCGTGACAAATCAGAGGCAGTGGAGGAATCGAGAGAGGTAGTGATGCGGTAGAACTGGGTGCCATCAGCGTACAGGTGGAACCTGACATTGTGTTTTCAGATGATGTCGCCAAGGGGCAACATGTTGACGAGAAATAGGAGGGGGCCAAGGATAGATCCTTGGAAGATTCCAGAGGTAATGGTATGGGAGCAGGAAGAGAAGCCATTTCAGATGATTCTCTGGCTACGACTGGATAGCTATAAATGGAACCAGGTGAGTGCAGTCCCACCCAGCTGGATGATAGAGGAGTGACATTAGAGAAGGATGCTGTGGTCAATCGTGTCAAAGTCTGCAGACACGTAGAGAAGGATGAGGAGGGATGTTTACCATGGTCAGCCACATAGGATGTCATCTGTAACTTTGATAAGGGCTGTTTCGGTACTGTGGTAGGGACGGAAACCTGATTGGAGGGGTTCAAACATGGAGTTACGGGAAAGTTGGCCATGGATTTGGGTTGCGATGGTACGTTGAAAGACTTGAGAGGGGGCGGTAATGGGCCCTGAGCGTCACAAACATTTCTCAACTTAAAAATGAAATCATTGGAATGATTTAGCTCCAAAGCAGGTCACAAATTAGAGCAATGCATTCAAAAGTTATTTCATTATTAGTAGAAACAAAGTTAAAAATTGTTGGAACCTTCCCAATAGGTATATCATTGATAATCAGAAGCTTGTGCTCTGACGGGTATCAAATGTACCTGCATGACTGATCTTTAGACCTTCAATTCAATACATTAAACAGTGGAGGAATGGCAAATGGATCTTAGAGGGTCAGAACCCCTGGATACTGCCCATGAGCATCTGTAGGTGAAACTGCATGAACAAAACATATGCCAAACTGTACAAAGAGGTGAATGACACAATGTTGGGAAGTGAATTCTCCACTTTGAAGAGAAAATTCTCAGTTCACATATGGCACACTTTAGATGTACTTTGCATACCCTAGCCCTGAAGATTACTCCACTGTAGTTCAAATCCAACTCTACCCCTCTACTGTGTCTGAAGGAGAATCAGGAAGAACTGATGTCAAGTACGTAAGGCAAATTCTCTGTTGGAGAGTTGAGTCCACTGTGAATTGTACTGAGAATGCCCAAGCTCATCTCAGTTACCTTTATCTTCAGGATATGGGCGACACTGACAATGTCATAATTACTGCCCATTCCCAATTGACCTAATAAGGTGTTGATGGCCTTTTTCTTGAACTGCTGCAGTCGTTGTGGCGATAGTGTTTCCATGATGCAGTTAAGTAGCTAATTTAGAGGACATTATGAGTTGTGTGGGACTGGAGTCATGCGTAGGCCTGACCAGGTAGCGGTGTCAGTTTGTCTTACCTGAAGGGTATTAGAAAAAATGTTGGGTTTTTGCAACAATCTGGCAGCTTTCATGATCATTTTTTCCTGGTACCATCCCCCAATTACCAGATTTATTGAGTTCAATTTCACAACGTGCCATGGTGAGATGACCTCTGGGTTGCTAGTCCAGATCCAAAACCACTACAACTACCATACCTACAGCAAGCAAGCCATTAACTCGGTCTCAGCAGCCTTTCAATGCCTTTGGGAAAACTCGGTTAAAAATAGATGTAAATGCTACAGAAAGATTCAAGACAGTATAGTAGGGTTGCTACAATTGGCCGCTGCACCCTGTACTGGGTTATTTTGGATTTCCAGCATCTGCAGTATTTTGCTATCGTACCCTGTACTGGAGCTGGATTGAAAAAAATGTATAGGCAAATGAGTCAAGGTTTCTGCTCCTGATTACTATCCAGTAATGCTGTGAGACAGGATTAGGCCCAGGTGCGATACACCCACAGTCAAAAATCCTGCTAGCCCTCATTGCTTAGGTGCACACATCAAGAATAGCCACTTAAGCAAGCACTGAAGATCACATACATGGAACCATATCCCAGCATGAGTCAGCCTCTTCAAAAGAGGGAAAACAAACTGGAGAGGAAAAAAGATGCAAGAAATTGGCCTTCATTAGCACTGATGGAGATAGTGGAGAGAGGGAAACGTGAAACCAGCCAGATGATCAGACCAATAAAAAATTAATTCCTGAAAAATGTTTTGCCTCTTGTATCACCTATCCCAATGGATCTAGTGAAACTAAATTTGTTAGGGTGCATGATGCCTGAAGGTTAGGGCTGGGTATCTGACAAATCCTACAAACAGATCCTTATAAGCCTTTAAAATTCCAGCTTTAAGTGATGCACAACTTGATCAGGGCTAATATGCAACAGCGCCACATCACTTTCTGAAAATCAACTGGCAAGATGGATGAAAGCTGTTCAAATATTCTGCCACTCAGCTTTCCACATACAGAGCATTTTATTTCAGAAAGTGCAGGCAGGGTCATCCAGCACATTACAACTTGTGTCTGGAAGTTGGAACATTTCAAAGAAACAAAAGCAGTCTTTAGAAAGTTTAAAAAGCTTCATTCCAGTAATAGGTGGAAAGTACAGTGAAGTGCTTTAATGCTGTACAACTTTGTAGCTAAGTTTTACCCCGAGGATGCTATTTTTGGGACCATGATTCTACAGGCTGGAGCAATGCTGGGAAGATTCATACCTGCTCCCCCAGAAAGGAGCAGGGACTAAGACGCCAGATGATTTGCAAAACTATCAAACCAAGATTACCTGAAACTGTTCTATCCTATCGGAAGAAAACAATAAATTCCAAGATCTAGGTGCTCACAGCTTCCCGCCCCTCCATATCTTCTTCTGAATTATAATTACATTTGTGCAGCCAAAGAAACAAGAGTTCCTCTGATACTCACTTTGAGAGTTGTGGAAAGTCCTCGTCTCGCCCTACATACTCAGTAGATGACTTTTTGGGTTGTTGACCTGGGATCTGCTGTGTGGCGCTCTGTTGCCTGGTTCCCATTGTTTGCTGCAGGCGTGGCGGTAGGCTTGACTGTAATCGGCTTGGCTTACTTACAAAACTGCTTGAATTTTTCCCTCCCCTGAATTCAGCTTCTGTCAACAGAAATGCGTAATTCTTTAAACACTATTTTGGTTCTGACTGTATGATAGCACAGTGCATTAGAATCAACTACCAATAAAATGTCTTCTTGGCACACTTGCTATTCAGAGGTGATATCAGAAATTACATCTCATCATCCATTAGCATCTGTATTTGAAATTCACAATATAAAACTAACCCCATTGCCTACATATATGTAGCAAGCTAATAAATCTCAGTTAGTAGAAATGGATCTAAACAATGTTTTGTTACTGCCACATTCTGAATCATACATCTTTTCTTGCACCAAATTCAGAAAATTACTTTAAAAAAAATCCTTACCAGAATTGACATTCACTGGCTTCTTGGCTCTTTTCCCTTGAACTCTGTTCCAGCTTCCCCCTCGAGAGACTTGAGTAAGTGGTCTAAGGTTCTGAAGAAGGGCACTGTGTCTGAAGAGAAATAATAGATATATATTTACAAAGGCATACTCAGCTCCTTATGTTATTCCTGGTAAATATTTTTGTTTTACTTCCTCTTGCTGACTGTTGTACTGTTTGTGTTTTCAGTATTACCCCTTTAGTACTTTTTGGCATTTTCAGTCACTTTTTGACTTTAGTGTTCTGTAGCTGCAAAAGTTAACTTAACCCAATAAAACAGGTACAAAATGTATCTGTGCAGAATTCACCATTAACCTGTTATTTATGTTTGCATTTTCAATTTAGTACATAAAACTGCTTGGAATTCTGCAAATGAAAGTACAATACCCTCAAATGAATGTGAAGTGGCACAGTTACTCTAGCAACAAACAATGGTAACTTTCAGCCAGGCCACTAGATGGAGCACTGGCCACTTCATCTCAGAAGGAAAAAAAGTTAATCCTGTCAGGGAAGTTAAAAGAACTGATATATGACCTGGATTTGGGGACATTTTTGAAATCAGTATATATATTTAAACTGCTAATGGGCTTCAGCAGATTTCCAATTTTTCCTTTGCTTCCAACACCACTGGTAGGGACTTTGCAGAAGGGGCTGGATCATACGGGTGACCAGGATTATTGACCTGCCACTGATTGGTGGTTAGAGATCAGCTCAGCTACAGTAGAATTCATTTAAATTACTTTCTCCTCTCTATTCCCCCACTTATTTTCTATATTGTTGGTACCGAGGAGGGCAGTTATAGTTGACCTCCCTTAAATTCTTCCCTCCCATTTATTTTCCATAACATTGGTAATGATGAGGCTAGCTACAAGAACAACTTCATTTAAACTACTCCACCACTTCCTCTGATTTTCTTCCATCTTTCCTGATGCTACTATTGAATCATGCTGGGGTACGGTTCCCCCGAGTCAGTAATGGCATTCCTCACCACCCCCAGTCATTCCCAGCTTTGACCCCTCTTCTCCTCAAGGCTGGAATTCATACCAGTTTGTCACTCGTAAGGGCACTTTACACATAAGCCTAAAGGTTGAGGGTCCGCAGGCTATTTGACAAGGGCAGCACAGTAAAGCCTGATCTTATACCCATCAGATGCCTACCCCCAAGCCTCCCCATTGAGAGCAAACGGTTTGAGCTCAGTTAGGTGTGTGGGAGAGGGAGAGGGAGCACAACCGCAAGGTATTGGTCAGTTTCACCTCTTGTGAGACTTCTTTATTCTATTTTAAGCTTTGACTTATGAAAAACAAAGTCATCGAAATAAGGGGAGAATGGATTTATTGGAAGCAATTACTTGCCACCACCCGCAGGCCTAGATAGAGAACACATGCTTAAGGGCACAGGCTACAAGAGTAAAGAAGTAATGGTGAATTTATCCAAAATGTTGGTTAGGTCACAGTTAGAGTATTTTGTGAAGCTTTGCACGCCCATTAAAGAAAGGTAATTAAAGCCAGAGATTGTACAGTGTAGATATACCAGAATGATGCCAGGGATCAAAATGATATAATGAAGAACAGGTACAATTTCCACTGCAGCTGAGAAGGTTAAGAGGAGATTTAAGCAGTTTTTAAAATTCTGAGCAGTTTTGATACAATGAACAGGGAAAGGCTATTTCCTCTGGGTGAGGAATCAGTGACGAGGACTCAACAATTTAAAATTGTCACCAAGAGCAAAATGAGAGGTTCGGAGAAAATTCTTTACGCAGAGGATTATTTGCCAGAGACCACTGTTTTTTTCAGGGAAAATTAGATAAATATTTAAAGCAGATGATGATACAGGACTATGGGGAGAATGTGGGCATTAGCTTTGAAGTACTCTAGTGAAGAGCCACCACAGATATAATGGGTCAAATGGCCTTTCTGTGTTGTAAAGTTCTATGAATTACGCTGAATGTAAAAGATGTGCATAGCAGTAATCATGTAATGATTTGGACCAGCTTTCTCATTACCTGATCTAAAGACACTTAAGCATGGTGCCCAAGGCTTACCAGCACTTTCAGGAGAGGATGTGAGCAAACAAAAGAAATTTGAAATTAAAAAAAGTGTCAAATACAATCTCACTGCTGCAGATAGAGTTTAATAAAACCACAGGCCAATTGTGAGCAAAAGCAGCATTTCCTTAATTGCTAGGAGCGAGAGCTGCATGTTGTAGACTCAACTTCCTCAGTTTTCAAATGCATCATAAATACTGGGCTGTAATTTGCGACCCCTACGGGTGGGTACGAGGTGCACACGTGCCCATAGGGGCCGCGCCAGTTCCGGGTTTAGGCATGCGAAGCGCATGCGCTAAAACCCGGAACTTGCGATGTCAAGAATTCTCTGGACAGATCATCTGTATCCCCGGGAAAAGGGTCTCCGCGGGCGGAGAGTTGAGCTATTCGCCCAACTTCTGCCCAGCGAACTCCCGTGAAATTCTTATGCATGGTGCCTGCTTTTACCAGCGTAAGAGTTTAAAAAAAAAATTGAAAAATAAAATTTTATCACTCATTTATACATTAAATATATAAGAGTCCAATAATGTAAGTTTATTTTTAGCCCTGTTAAAACATACAATTTTTTCAAAAAATTCAATTTTTGTTTAAAATATTTAATTAAAAGCATTTTAATTAATTAAAAACAGTAATAAAAAAAACTTATTTCATGTGTTCGTGTATGAATGGGGATTCCCCTTCTTTCATTGGTTGGGCCGGCCCACGTTTGCGAACCACATGCGCCCATGGGAAAGTGAGCCTCTGCCCACGGGTACCCAGAGAGGCCCAGGAGCGCGAGTCTCCGTACCACCAGGTAAATTCGTAGATTTTTTGTAGGTCGGAAACCCCCGCTCGTAAATTTTGGGCCAACATGTTTTAATAGAGATACAACAGCTCGACAAACCTTACCAGCCTTACTGGAACACCATCTGACATTCAAGCTCAGAAAATACAGGCAAACGTCATCCCACATTAGTCTCGGTAAGCTTCAACACAATTACACTGCTAGATAGATTCTTCGGTATCTCAGGAAGCCAGGGTTTACAGTCATAACCAATTAAGTGGTACAAGTAAAAACTGCAAGGCAACCTGATCTGCTTATTTGATAAGATTCAGAAAATACCGGCACAGAATCGATGTGCCATCTTTGAATGCACTAAAAGCATATTCTCCAAGGGACACATTCTCTGGTCCTACGGAAATCAGCTGGCCAGCTAATTTATTCCCTCAAGGGCCAGTTACTCCAAATTGCAACTTGTAGCAAGACAACGTGTTCTGCCACACCACAGAGAACTACTGCATGTGCTGTTAGGAGGTACTAAATCAGGAGGATACCATATGCAATTAATATAATAGTCACTTGAATGATCAATAACCTATTAGAGTGAAACGCAAGAAAAATTTCACAGTTTCTTTTCCAAAAGCCCCAACAGCTCGCTACAGATAGGTTTACTGTTAATAGGATATATGCCTCAAACTATAAGCCGTGACCTCAAACAAAAACAGTTATATTTTAAAAATGCATTAGTGAGATTAACGTTAATTGTCTATCTAGCTTTGGATCCGTTGTTTAACAAGCACTCAACGAAACAAAGCTAACAGGTCAAAACATTCCTGCTACAGGTCATTACATGAGTAGACTGTGAAACATTGGCCCAGAATTTGCTGAAAAAATAAAGGTGTCTGACTGACGCATGCTATGATTAATGCACAAATCAGCCAGCAACTTGTGATGAGGAAGTGATTCCCTGTGAACTGCGAATCACAAGTTGAAACTGATTTGCGCCGCTCCGCCACCATTAGCTTCACGAAAACGGCATCTTGTCCTTAACCTCCCTGTGATTTTTATCAAGTTGCTGCATTTGAGCATTAATTGCCCATTAAACGTGCCACAGAACGTGAAGTCTAGTACTTAACAGCACAAGTACCCTTTTAATGTGATAATTGTTATTGACTGCCAATTAACCTCCCTTGCCCAGAAAGCAAACAATTAAAATGTGGAGTCTCATTCCTTCAGGTTGTGAATTGTTATTGGAGATTTTTAAAATGTCAAATTTTAAATTTTTGAGTTACTTTTTCTAACTTTTCCTTTCTGCCTTTTTTTTCCTCACTGCCTTTTTTTTCTCACTTGTAATCAAATCTTTCTTTCCTCTCCTTGTTTCTCTTTCAATGGCCCAGTAATTCCGGGCACAACGCGCGAGTACGGACGGGGTACTCACGCGTGTGCCCGGAGGAATTGCCGGTTTTCAGCATGCACAGCGCATGTGCTGAAAACCGGCATTTCCTGTCCTCTGACCCAAGGGGTTAAGAGGCAGAACGCGCGCGACTGCACTGGCAGCGCGTGCGCAGTAAAATTCCTTTTTTTTTTCCCCCCCAGAGTTGCGCGTGTGTAAAGGCCTCCGGTCTTTACGCGTGGAAAAACAAGACGTAAGTATTTCGTTTTTCAGGTAAGTGGGCTTTTAGTACAATGTAGAAATTTTTTTTCCACAGGTTTGTTATTTTTAAAGAATTTACAGGATGGTAAGTTTAGTTTTAGACCCTATTTTTTAAAAATTTATTTTTTTCAAAAATTTGATTAATTGTTTAAAACATTTTTTTAAACTTATTTATAGTTATTATAATCAGTGGGATGTTTTTTAAAATTTTATTTAAAGTTAAAGTAGTGTTTTGGCAGCCCATAATTTTCATGAGTTTGACAGCTCTTACTGTCAAACTCATGAATGAGTTTCCCCACCCCTGATTAGCTGCACAGTGCTCACCTGATCCCAGCCGGCACATCGCACTAACTACTCCGCTGGATCAGGTAAGCACAGCGCACCGACAGCTGAACCGGGCCTGTGACAGGAAATGCGAGCAGGCCCGGGCTTCAGATGTCGGCGCGCAGGGGGAGTGCAGATTGGGGGCTTGCACACGCGGCAAGCCCCCGATCCTAATTTCAGGGCCTATATCTAATTTGACATTGAATTCACTCACTCTAATTCACCCTCCTTCTCAGTCGTGCCTCTTTTTATTTCTCAATCCTTAAACCTCATTGGTTAAGGATGTTTGTCCCATTGTTCACCAAGGTCCCAGATGCCCTGTTGCCCTCTCTGCGCATTTATCAGCTCGCACTTCCAGCAACTTTGTAGGCAAAGATGTTTAAAACCTAAACGTGCATGTACAAGTATAACTAACAGGACATGCCGCGAGATGTCCCACTCCAGCAAAATCTGCACCAAAACATTTAAGTGAGAACTGCATTCATGGGAAAGGTAAGTAGAAAAATATCTTCCTCCCCTACTCTCCTGCAAGCTTTGGGTCATGCAGGAGTAAGATTCCATGAGTGCAGGTCACCCTCCAGTATTTCATCCAGGTGGCCATATTTCATACGCGAGACTAGCCAGTGAGCATCAGAAGACTATTCAATTATAGGGTCATTACAGCAGTGCCAGATCCTATTCTCAACCACATCCACATGTACACATCTTTCAATGGGGTTCAGTGGTGAGCAATCAATAGTAGGAACTCAACTTGCTTTGCTCCCACTCCCCCTACCCCCTCTATAGCCCATGACCCCCATTACCAGTATGGTTGAATTTACCCAACTCAAAACAGACTGAATATTAACTTGGGACCTACCTGAATAGTATGACTCAGATTCTTACTGGGAAATGCAGTTACCATCTGAGCCATCAGGGAAACTAGATAAATACTTTCCATTAAAAGTATTTATCTCTACATAGTCCGCAACCTCCTTCCCCCCCAACCCCCAAGATGATTTTAAGGCGCTTTACATTTTTTATCCAGGGTCCAAATCTGGTTCTCAGGAGAGGGACTTATGTTCACCATTCTCCAAGTTTACGTAGTGAACTGGTTCAAGCCTCATGCAGATCAGTTGGGAAACTGGAAATCTACTGTCCCTGCATATGCACTGTTCCATTATGCTGGCATCTGCTGCTCTGCGCACTGTTGTCATGAAAGTCACATGCATCAACGCGCTCGCATCACGATGCAAGAAAGCTGATACGCTGAACCTGGATAAAATGTAAAGCAGTCATCTAATCTTCTTAAACAAATGCTGAAAAGTAGGCACAATGTAAGTATAATTAAAATTAAAACAGTCAAACTTACTTTTCTCCTAGTTCTTCTACGAAGACAACGACTGGTCCATTGTCAGGACTGACCGCCTGAATGTGTGCATTGTAGCACTTACCATTATCCAGGCATACCTAAGGAAGAGGTTAGGAAAGAATTTTAATATATAAACTTTCTCAGAGTTTTCATTATTTACATAATGCATACATAACAGGCAAACCGGAGCATGTTACAAAGCAGTAACTCATCCAGGGACATCAGTGATATAAGCCATGGGAATGGGATGAGGATACAGGCATTAGAGGATAGACATGGACCGAGATGATGAAGTACTTCATAGGACATGTTGATCCTCTGCAGCAGAGACCATCCTGTTCAGCAGAGACCAGAGGGTAATGTTGCCTATAGAGGGCAGCAGGCCCTAGTGAAGATATGAGAACAGAATATTCTGGAGTGTAGTTTGATTTTGGGAGTATTTATAGAGCATTTCTTCAAGAGATTAAATGAGTGGGTTAGCGTCCAAAATAGAATAGATCAGTATACAGGGGTTGATGGACATTTTCTTATTCCATGCTTTATGTTTTTATGAGTCACTGCCTTCAGGACAGGAGGGGGTAGAAGGAAGGAAATCACAGTAGAAGAGAAAATTATATACTATTATTTCTCAGTAATTAACCGATCATCGTTTTCCCAGTAATTAACTGATCATTCCACAAATTTGCAGTGATCTAATAAGAGTTCCTTCTCTCCTCTTTAGACTCCAACTTTTCGGTTCCTTTGTTCTTGCCTGCTGCCTTTACACTTTTCAGCCTTGGTCGTGTCCTGACCTATGAGCGTTGCCCCCTCATTTAAGTTTCTCAATGTTCTAAATATGCCTCTCTTGTCTCTCATTATGTGAAAACAACTCAGCTTCCAAGACTTCAATTCACCACAATAGTAATTAAGAGCAGTATCTGATAAGATACCCATTCTCGTTGGCTTCATGAAACTTCATGATAGTTGAATTTTTTTTTTATAAATATGGTTTCCTAGAATGTAAATGATGAATCTCTATTGTGAACAAATCCTTCCCATATTTTAGTTTCTTTTATGCTGCAATTGTGTACAAATTAAGACAAGTAAATCTAAAAAAAATATAAATCTGACATGACAGAGACAGGACAGATCAGTAAATAATGTTAGAACAGTTCTGTTTGAAAACAATTTAAAAAGCTAATGACTATTTAAACATGTAGAAGTTACATTTCAATCTATGAAGGCTGCTAACCCAGGAAGCAGTGCATTCATAGCAAGTGGTGGGGGGTGCAGAGAGGAGAAAAACAGAGGGAACAGAGCAGGGAAAATACTCTCTTACACATTTCAATGTCAATTCAGAGCTCCCCTGCATTGTCATGTTCACCACGAATGGCAACATACAGTGAGATGCTAGACCAATACAAGTGTTCCTGAGTTAAGATTGTTTCAGGAATGTCAATCTAGGTTTATTTTTAAACAAATCAATCAATTTCTTCATTTCTAAATGTATATTTTATTAGAATATTCTTTTAAAATATCAGAAAACCTGATTGGGGAAAAAAGCACCAAATCCAATGTTGATTTTCGTATCTATTATATAAAATTTGGATCGTGGCGTGCATTTCATTAAAAAGTCACTACAGGTACACTATCCCTTATCCGAAAGCCTTGGGACCAGCTGAGTTTCGGTTTTTGGAATTTTTCGGATTTCAGAAGGTATTATTAGAAGACTGGGAAATTTGTATTTAATATAAATTTTAAAAGTTCAGGCTACCTCTTGCGACTGTTCCGTGTCTCATTCCCCTTCCTGCTTCTCTGGAAAGCCGGATATTGGCTGACTCCTACTAAGCTGGCCCGCAAATCAGGTCGGGTGGGGGGGGGGGGGGGGGGGTGAGAAAAGAATATCGGACGGGCCGCGGTTCGGTTCGGGTCGGGGGGAGAAAAGAATATTGGACCGGCCGCTGTATTGTTGGGTTCACTCCCGGTACCTCCTTCACACTGCCCGGCTCGGCCTGCAATCTCCTACCCAGGAGGGAACTCTGTGACCCTCTGCCCTGCTCAGCGTAAGTCGTGCGCCACTCTGGTCATGTCGTGCGCACGACTTACGCTGAACGAAAAAACTTTCGGTTTTTAGAGTTTTCGGAAGTTCGGATAAAGGATAGTCTACCTGTACAAGTATCTACAGTGCCTGTACTCCTGTAGGTGGCACTGTAATAGGGCTTTTCAATGCTAAAGATGAAACACTGTGACACATAATAGCTTCTACAGGAGACTTTGGTTTATCCGGAGGTTGTATGTCCGGAAACCTCGATCTACCGGCAGAGATCAGGAGCCGTTCTGTTAGGTTGTTTTTCTTCTCGTGGCTTTTTTTCCCCAACAGTCAGGCTTTGGAAAGTCTCTCTGAAGCTGTTGCTAAGCTAGAGACGCTTCCAAGGTCTGGGCCAACTGTTTGAAGCTGTTGCTAAGCAACAGTGTTTGTTGTCAGATACGGAGATGAAAATCTCCATATGCTTCAACATTAACTTTGTATGTCCGGCAGTTTTGATAGATCGGCAACAGCTCGGTCCCGTCGGTGCCGGATAGAACAAAGTTTCCTGTATTTTGTAGTTCAAGATAGAATCACTCAAAATGCTTTCTGACATTTGTTTTTCATCCATTATTTTTTCTAATGTTCAAAGTGAGGGTTTAAGTAAAAATTAAAAACTGAGAAGTTACATATTTCACAATAACAATTAAATTTATCAAATTGTTTTTGTGTCTATAAATGCCTTCATTAAAGCTTTTACTTCAAGGCCTCAGCCTTTCCCCAAAACCAGCTTGGGCTGGTTATTTCTGCACAGACCTGTGATACTGTCAGCTGAATTTGGATTCTGCAGTTTGAGTATGTGCAGTGTACCTAATTTCCTAGGATGCTGTTTACCATTTAGTTAACTGTACTGATGGGATGTTTTTCTTTACCTCCTAGTAGTTTTGACCCAGTACATTTTCTTCAAATAATTTTGAAATACAAGAGACATATTTCAAAAGCTTTACTGAGGTAAGATTTATATGAAGTGTTCTTTAAAAAAAAAAGCAGCTGTGTGCGTGTTTTGTGTGTGAGTGGCCTGATTCCACACTTGTTCCGGTTTCTGTTTTGCATTCTATATATTTTTTTAAGTACATATGCTGAGAGGGAGAGAGAGAGATTTCTTCATTTAATGTTACTTCAATTTTCAAAGAACACATGTTGAACTGTGAAGCCATCTGGTTATCTCCACCTGCGTTTTGTTGACAACAAAAAGGTCAATTCTAATGGCTTATACCTGGGAGACAGAGATTCCAATTTCGAACACCTATGATACAGATTGAGAGAGAAGCAGACAGGCAGCTTTTCTTCATTTTAATTTGATTTTTTTTTTTAAAAAGGATGTTGAATTTTGAAAGAAACAAAATCCCCTTTGGGGAAAATGTAGCAAGGTACGGTAGGAGGGAAACTGGTCAGAAGTGAAGTGGCCTCTCAGAACCCACCCTGGGGTGAGCGAGTGCAACTGCAGGAGAGTAGATTGAGGGTTATGGATGAGATGAGTGACAGCGGAGCAAGGGGGAGGACAGGGCACAAGAGTCCAGTGGATAGTTCTAAGGGAACAAGGTAGTAGTAGTGATAGGCATAAGAGGGTGCTATGAAGGGCAATGAGTAACAGGAAAGTGAAGGGGTAGGGAATGCGATGGGAACGAGGTGGTGGAGGGGAAGCATGGGTAATTGAGGGAAGAGCATAGAAAGGGAGCCGCAGAAAGCCGCATTTTGCCCACAACTCCCACCCCAAATGCAGCTATTGGTAGCTCCTTTCCCTGTCACACCACACCATTCCTTCAGCAAGTCTAATCCAAGAGGAAAGAAAAAAGATGGACAGAAGCAAAACAAGATATGGGGAGAGAACCAGAACAGAAGAGAAAGAGATAGAAGCAGGAGAGAGAGCGAGAAAATCAGCAACATAAAGGCAGACAGGCAAGAAAATGAATGTATTTTTTGACTTACCTTACACAACGCCACCGGAGATCGAGTAGTTTTATGTTAAAAAATTAAATATGGGTTGCAACATTCCACACAGTACCTGTTACACAGGTAGGTGGCGCTGTGATCAGGCATCATAACATTACCAGCTTTTAAACAGAACCAAATGAAGTGTCAATTAGAATATCTAATGCATTTCGCCCATTGCCCACGAGTTTGGCTTTGCAGGAATATCAACCAAAGGCCTATCAATCAGACAAGTAAACTGTTTGAAGAAACAATTTTTGTTGCAGGCACCCTAATTAATATAATTTTTGACCCCCATCCCCCCCATAACATGCAATTATTCAAACCCAATCCGGGATGCTCCACTTCCCTCCCCATTAAGAGTGTGCTGAGGGCCTTGAATCCATTCCTCGGCCTTGGCGATACCCCAACCCAATCCCCCACAAGTTCCTACCCCTTTCCCCCTATTCAGCAAGTCCCTGGACTGCAGCCTGAACTGTGGCCTTAGTGATACCTCCTCCCACTGGACATATTTTTGGGCCTGTACCAGAACCCTCTGCCAGCCACCTTGTCCCCCCTCCAAGCATGTTTTGAGCCTACAGACTGATCTCCACGCCTTCCAAGCATGTTTTCAGGCCTGCAGCCTGATCCTCATCCTGCTGCAACCAGGGGCATTTTTGGGTTTTGAGTTTGGATTTCAGCCCCCTCATTCCTTGTCCCCCTCCCCTAACCTCTGCTCCTCCAGTCCTAATCCCCTTCCTTGTCCCTTCCCAAAAGATTGAGACCAAACAGCAAGTGCTGCACGCATTAAAAAATACATCACCAGAATTTCCAATTCAGAATTTCAAAAAAGCAAAAAGCAAACATTTTGCATCAATGCTTACCTTACATTTATCCCCAACAGTGTACTGCATTCCAGCAGCAATAGAATAATCTCTCTTCTGCTGTGCTGCAAAGTACAGTTTAAATAGAAATATTTAACAGCAGCAATGTGTGAAATAGCCAGTTCAGAATCAAAAGGTTGCGAATTACACAAGACACTCACCTTGTTCTGATTTCTGCCAAACTTCATACTCAATATTTCTGTAAACATTTGGGTTCAATGCTCGGAGGATCTTTCTAGGAAAGGAGATGTGGGCAGAACTTTCACTTTTCACTTGCTGTTTCTGAGAACATAAGGGATAATAAAAACACATGTTTGAACTACTTTGAAAGTTTGCCTACACAGTAAAACATGTAAAATGTTCCTCTTCTATCATTTGGTTAAAAATATGGGTAACAAAATATCCTTTAGTTTTTGCTGATTTATTTGTTTTACATAGAATTTACAGCACAGAAACAGGTCATTCGGCCCAACTGGTCTATGCCGGTGTTTATCTCCACACGAGCCTCCTCCCACCCGAATTCATTGCACCCTATCAGCATATCCTCTATTCCCTTCTCACTCATGTACTTATCTAGCTTCCCCTTAAATGCACCTGCGCTATTCGTCTCAACCACTTCCTGTGTAGCAAGTTCCACAGGTTTCTCCTGTCTTGGTTTCCTGATCCAAGAACTTCCATCAATATCGTTCTGTAGCCAGCTGCTTTAAAAGGGCAGGAAAGCTCAGGCAAATGACACACTGATCACTGCCACCCCACTCCCTTCCAGTTAGGAGGTGCTTGGCCTCCACTCTCCAGCACCTCACAGCAGGACAGTTGAGATTATGGACTCATCATTTGGGGAAACCTCAGATGCAAACCTATTTCCTATTACTCTGTGGTACAAGGCATCACTGATCCTCAAAATATTCCATGACACAAGCAAGCTACAATTAAAACACCAACAGGTAGCAGTGAAATATATACGGGCCGGTTTGCTCCCTGGTCTGTGCAAGTTAGCTGATCTCAGCCAAGACAATGGTAGAGATGCTGGCAGGTATCTGGCACGGATCCGTCCCTTCCCCATAGAGAAAAAAGAACAAAATGACAGATAGTCAGGCTAAGCTAAAAGCAATTCTCTGCTAATCGTGATGTAATTATGTCAGAAAAGAATGCAACATCCTTTGATCACTCAGTATCGCACATAGACTGATAGTCTCCCAAAAATAGCAGGAGCTTTCACAAAACTGCCAAATGCCATGCTATTTTATATTGTCCAACAGGCAGCAAACGGAGGGTTAGAACCTTCTATCTGGCTTTGGTGAGGTCTATAGACTAGTCAAGAGAGCAACCCTCTCAATGTTACTGTTTTAAAAAGCTTTCCTGGAGTAAGTATTCTTATCAATTGTCTGTACAGTGGAACAACATTATTACAAATGAATACATAACAAATCTTCTTTCCAGCTTCAGAAAGCAATTTTATTATATCAAGGACCTTAAAAAGGACAACTTCACTGGTGCCAAGTTGTAATAGTGACGTTTGACTGTATTTACTGAGTGATATCATCTGAATGTGCTTCCCTCAGTAATGAGCAAAAGATTTGTGCTTTTAAATAAAAGCATCTATCTGGTTTCAAAACTATACAATGTGTATTCAAGTGTCAGCTTGGCTCAGGTGGTAGCATTCTCACCTCCAAGTCAGAAGGTTGGCAGTTCAGGCATCACTACGGACTTGTGTATATAATTTGTGTCAATTCTTCAATGTAATGCTGAGGGAGTGCTACATTGATGGAGGTGCTGTCTTTCAGGCAAGACACTGACCTAGAAATTGGACAAGGCCTGAAAACGGTCACAGGGATTGCAATGTACGATTAACCTGCGCCCGTTCCTTCCAACGCAGGCAGCACACAAACTGCATTTAAATGACAGTAGCGTGCAGCCCAGCGCTAAATGCGCTGATGAGTGGCTGCATGCCTCAGCAGGGGGCCGAAGTTCGTTTGAGGCTAACACCAGTTAAAGCTAGCCTGTATTTCTTAAAGGGGAGGTGCCTTCTGGCTGCAGCAGGTGCTGGAAATGGCTGGGGAAGAGAGTGTGAGCAAGAAGACAATGTACTGATGGCGCAACAGGGCAGAGAGCAGGCTCCAAGATTCTCTGACACAGCACTGGATGGCTTGGTGCTGTAGATGGGCAGGGGGAGAGAGGTCCTGTATTCTCGCCAGACAAACTCTTAGAAGGGAATGGGAGCAGATAGCCTTCTCTTCTTCTTAGGCAGTCCCTCGGAGCCGAGGATGACTTGCTTCCACATTAAAAATGAGTTTGCAGGTGACTGATTAGTCCAATGTGAGACCTACAGTCTCTGTCACAGGTGGGGCAGACGGTGGTTGAAGGGGCGGGTGGGTGGGGTGCTTGGGTTGACATGCCCTCCTTGCGCTTGCTCCCGGCGAAGAGACTCGAGGTGTTCGGCGCCTTCCCGGATGCTTCTCCTCCACTTTGTGGTGTCTTGGGCCAGGGATTCCCAGGTGTCGGTGGGGATGTTACACTTTTTCAAGGAGGCTTTGAGGGTGTCCTTGAAGCGTTTCCTCTGCCCACCTGGGGCTCTTTTGCCGCGCCAGAGCTCAGAGTAGAGCGCTTGTTTCGGGAGTCTTGTATCGGGCATGCGGACAATGTGACCCGTCCATCGGAGCCGATTGAAGCTTTGACCACGCTCAATGCTGGGGATGTTGGCCTGGGCAAGAACACTGACGTTGGTGCGCCTATCCTGCCAATGGATTTGCAGGATCTTGCGGAGGCAGCGTTGGTGGTACCTCTCCAGTGCTTTGAGGTGCCTGCTGTACATGGTCCTGGTCTCGGAGGCATACAGCAGGGCGGGTATCACTGCTGCTCTGTAGACCATGAGCTTAGTGCCGGGTTTGAGGTCCTGGTCTTCAAACACTCTCTTCCTCAGACGACCGAAGGCTGCACTGGCACACTGAAGCCGGTGTTGGACTTAGTCGTCGACATCTGCCCTTGTTGACAGTAGGCTCCCGAGGTATGGAAAGTGGTCCACGTTGTCCAAGGCCTTGTCGTGGATTTTGATAATCGGGGGGCAGTACTGTGTGCTGGGGGCAGGTTGGTAGAGGACCTTTGTCTTATGGATGTTTAGTGTAAGGCTCATACTCTTGTACGCTTCGGTGAAGGTGTTGACGATGGTTTGGAGTTCGACCTCCGAGAGAGCGCAGACGCAAGCGTCGTCTGCATACTGTAATTCAACGACAGAGGGTGGGGCGACCTTGGATCTGGACTGGAGCCGACAGAGGTTGCACAGTTTCCCGTTTGTTCTGTAAATTAGCTCCACTCCAGCGGGGAGCTTACTGAGGGCGAGATGGAGCATTGCAGCAAGGAAGATCGAGAAGAGCGTTGGTGCGATGATACAGCCTTGTTTGACCCCGGTTCGTATGTGAATTGGGTCTGAGGTGGAACTGTTGGTCAGGATCACGGCTTGCATGTCGTCATGAAGCAGGTGGAGGATGGTGACAAACTTTTGAGGGCAGCCGAATTTGAGGAGGACACTCCATAATCCCTCACGGTTGACAGTGTCGAAGGCCTTTGTGAGATCAAAGGCGGCCAAGTACAGCGGTTGGTGCTGTTCCCTGCATTTCTCTTGTAATTGACGTGCGGTGAAGATCATGTCCATTGTGCCCCTTAGTGGGTGGAATCCGCATTGCGACTCTGGGAGGTGCTCTTCGGCCACTGGGAGAAGGCAATTGAGGAGGATTATTGCGATGACTTTCCCTGTGGCAGACAGCAGGGAAACTCCTCTGTAATTACCGCAATCGGACTTGTCACCTTTCTTGAAGATGGTCACAATTACGGTGTCTCCGAGATCCCCTGGCATGCTCTCCTCCTTCCAGATAAGAGAAATGAGTTCATGAATTCGCACCAGTAGTGCTTCCCCGCCATGCTTTAGTGCCTCGGCGGGGATTCCATTTGCTCCTGAGGCCTTGTTGTTCTTCAGTTGTCGGATGGCCTTTTCAACCTCATGCCGGGCTGGGGTTGTGCTGAGATGGTGGCGGGTATCATGCTGTGGGATGGAGTTGAGGACACTCGCGACGAAGACAGAATCGCGGTTAAGGAGATCTTCAAAGTGCTCCTTCCAGCGGGCACTGACTGCCTCTCATTGCGGTCAAAGCCAGCAGTGTAGTCTCGAGGACCTGGATGCAGTGCCGCAAGAAGTTTAATGAACTCACACGAGTGGTCAAGGTGCGTGAATTAATCCTCAAATGCCAGATCCTTACAAATGAACCACTAGGCTCAAGCACTGCTCAATTTACCAGCCCCACTTCATTCACCTACCAACAATCTCTATCAATCATGACTCATATCTCACATTCATAGCTTCACCTCACCCTCACACACTTAGCACTGCTGCAAGCCTCACACCCACATCTCAGAGCTTGCACACACTGCCAGCTATTCAACCATGACAGGCACATCACCCAAACACACTGCACCGCACTCACTGACACACTTCCCTCTCTCTTGCAGGACAAGGTGTCTCATAACCAGAGGCAGCAGGTGCTACCCACAGGGAGACATGTGCACCTGCATGACCTAACCCCACATGGAAGAGACGCTCGTTTCTTGAATAAAAATTCATGGCCACGCTCACCCTTACAGCCACTAGCAATGCCATCCTTACCCTGCTCAGAGGCTGCAGTTCTGTCTGCAACAGGTGGCAGATTTCAGTGAGCGCCTCCTTAGTGAAGCGGAGATGTCGTACACACTGTTCCTCGCGGAGGCTGAGGTAGGGGAATTGTTCCCTGAAGACCCTGGATGGATATGGCCTCCTGCTGAAAGCCCTTCTCCCCCTTCGAAAGATTGTCCTCCTCTGTGTTGCCTCTGCTCATTCTCCCAGTCATGCTGCAGGCCAAAGGGGATACAAACTACTACACCCATATCTGGGAACAACTGGTCTGAAGTAATCAGGCACACCACTCCCTGGATACTTCAGCAACTTCAAATAAGATAACAAACCACCAAACACTTCTCACTAAGAGCCAGTTGAAATCAATCAGCAACTAACCTGAAAGGAGTTGATGATCTCTTTAAATTGCACTGGTGGGGGTCCTTCCATCTGCTGAACACATGTTCAGCTGTGTGTGTTTAAGAGAGGGCATTACCTGGAGCGTTGAAGTCAAAAATGGCAGCACTAATGTCAAATCTGCGTTACATGCTGACTGACGTCATGATCTGCCTATTCTGCATACTTTTGGCGCATGCTCCTAGCGCCTGCGACCTCACCAAAATGGCATCTGGCGTGGCCTGCACCAGAAGTGTGCGCGCAAGGCGAGAACGTCATTTTTGACTCAAAACGGTATCCACAGCGCCGAAAAACCGGGCGCTATGAAGCCGAATTTCCTGGCCATTAAACTTTAATACCACACATCAAAGTTTTCAATATTCTATAATTTAAGGATTACCTTTAGGACTTTATTACATGACTGGGACTTGAATCCATTCACGTCACTCTCATCAGCAGCTTTGCCCCTGTTAAAGATTTTAAAAGGACATTAATGTACAGCCACAGAATTTATATATTTTAAACCAGTGATAAGACAGCAGCAAAATCACAAAGAAAATCCATCAAAATGACCTGAGAAACATTATAATTGAGACTATAAAGGTTGACGTTTAAAAAGAATAAAACTTGTAAGCATATATTTTAGCACAATGCATAAGTTTTCACTCTTCCACGTGAGGCTACAGTATCCCCTTGTGCTGAAAATCAAATCAGAATGATACCCGGACTTCAAAGGTTAAGTTACGAGGAGAGATTACACAAATTAGGGTTGTATTCCCTAGAATTTAGAAGGTTAGGGGGTGATCTGATCGAAGTTTTCAAGATATTAAGGGGAACAGATGGGGTAAAAACTATTTCCGCTGATTGGGGAGTCTAGGACTAGGGGGCATGGTCTAAAAATTAGAGCCAGGCCTTTCAGGAGTGAAATTAGGAAACACTTCCACACACAAAGGGTGGTAGAAGTTTGGAACTCTCTTCCGCCAACGGCAATTAATGCTAGATCAATTGTTAATTTTAAATCCGAGATTGACAGATTTTTGTTAGCCAAAGGTATTAAGGGATATGGGCCAAAGGCGCGTATATGGAGTTAGGGCGCAGATCAGCCATGATCTCACTGAATGGCGGAACAGGCTCGAGGGGCTGAATGGCCTACTCCTGTTCCAATGTTCCTAAAATGCTGCATCTATTAAGATTACCCTCCACTAGGACAAATATCAGATTATCTTTCAAATTAACATTAAATTGCAAAAAAATAATTAGGTTAAAACTCTCTCAAGTAACCAAGACAGTTAAAAAAAAACAAATATGAGAATCCAATTAACTTCCTAGCTATCACCTACTGCGGATCAGGGTGTTCTCGCTCATTAACAGCATCTGTAGGTGATAGTTCCTATCGAGCTGTCATGGATACCAGTCTTTTCTAACTAAAGCTCACAGGTTAACAAGTTTGAAATAATGATCACTATGGTAACTGTTCTGTGAGAAATGGAGTCTAGTCATTTTTCCTGTGCAGGGATCGAACGAGAAAGAAATGAACTGTAAATAGCAAGTAATCATCTGTAGCTGTGTATGGGACATATTTTTCTTTTCATTGATGTGGTTTTTTTTTGTAAATCAGCTTTGAAAACTCCTCCTTAGAGTCCTATAGGTAATCCATATAGAATGAAAAAGGCAAGCATATTTTGTTATCGATTAAGGGGGATCTATTGCAAGCACCTTTGGTTCCTATTGTTATCATCAGCATGTTTGACAGTCCTGTCTTTGACCAACCATGCTTTTTGTTTTATTTGCTCTCTGCCATGTTTTTAACTAAACAACGAGAATGACATGGACATAGAGCAAGTACGAGTCTAAGACTAAGGGTGAGAGCGACATCAAATGATCTTTTCAAGCAAAACAGAATGAGGCAGAAATAAAGAAAGATTGACGTACAGCAATAGAAAGTAAGAATACAAGACAACACTAGGTGAAGTAAACAAGGGGAAGGCTGAAAGTCTAAACCTAAGAGTGGGTAATGCGAAGGATTAGCACACTCTCCTATCCTTCGAGGGCCTGGTTTTGAATCCAGCCCAGACAAACAGGATAAAGTCTCCTCCCGTAATCTTTTTAAAAAGAACTCAGAATAAGTCCAACTAACATGGGCACATGGGACTCCGGAAGTTTTATAACCGAACAGTTTATGTTTTTCTGCAGAAGTATGGGAGATTAACTGAACTGTAACCCGGTAAGCATTGTCTACCTGGATTTTCAGAAAGCTTTTGATAAGGTACCTCAAGAGGCTTCTCTACAAGACAGAACGTTGTGGAATTAGTGGTAATCTGCTGTGGTGGATTGAGAACTGGCCTTATGTCTGTAGGCAGAAAGTTAGTCAATGGATTTAAACATAGAAATTGCTAGATGAAAAAAGACTAAGGTCCATCTAGCTTGCTTTCTACCACCCTGGTAGCCGCATGATACAACAATAACGGAGTTGTTGACCAATCATAGCAATCTCTATCAATTAATCTACAGACAAGACATAGGGAAAACCCTAATGGGGAGAGCTTTGCGGACCACAGGTCCAAAGTCACCTGTTCCTCCCAAGCATGCTACACTTACCACATGTATCCTAAAATATTATCTAAAAAATAAATCTATCTAATTTGCATTTGAATGAATCAATACTAACTGCTTCCACCGTCTCCCCAGGAAGCCGGTTGATAGATTGACCACTCGCACACTGAAATATTGTTTCTGCGGATTTATTTTGAATTTACCTCCTTCAAGCGCAGACTGTGTCCTCTAGTTCTACTGTACTGGACAAGGTGAACTAGCTTGTCATTGTCTACATTATCTAGATCCTTTAGAATCCTTAAAACAGCAATCAGATCATCTCTAAACCTTTTTTTTTAACCAGTGAAAACATTCCTAATTTACATAATCGCTCCTCATAATCAAATCCCTCCAATCATTCTGGTTGCTCTCTTCTGTTTCCTTTCATCAGCTGCATCATCCTTTTTATTTATACTGTGGCAACCAGAACTGCGAACGGTATTCCAAGTGCAGTCGTACCACGGATTTATAAACTGGCAGGATTACCTCACTAGTTTGGCTCTATGTTGACCTTTTAATACATCTGATCTGCTTTACCCACTGCCACCGTGCATTGTTGCAATAGCTTCAATTTATTGTCGCAGGGCCCCCAGATCCTTTATTTTTTTTATGCACATTATTTTCTTTCCATATAAGTAATAGTCCTTTCCTGGAATGTTTGTCCCCATGTGATGCACTTTGCATTTCTCTACATTGAATCTCATCTGCAACTGTGTGCCCAATTCCCAAGTATATTCAAATCGTCCTGCAGCTTATCCTGTTCAGCTTTGGAGTCTACCACCTTCATTAGCTTTGCATTATCTGCAAATTTAGCCACCGTACTTGTGACTCCTAGCTCCAGATCATTTATAAAGATATTAAATAAAAGTAGTCCCCAAAACAGACCCCCCCATTGGGACTCCACTGGTAAATTTCTCCCAGGCTGATGACAATCCCAGTACCACTACCCCCAGTCAACTAATCACGTCAACTATTGGAAAATATTTTCACTGATTCCCGCTTTCTTTATTTTCAGTACCAGGTTTTTCTTAAAAACTGTATCAAAGGCCTTACTGAATTCCAAGTACACCACATCCACTGCATTACCCCTATCAAGCTCCTTTGTCACACCCTCAAAGTAAACCAGTAAGTTAGATTGGCAAGACGTCTCCTTCATGAACCTATGCTGCCTATCTTTTATGATTTTATTTCTATCCAGATGCTCCATATTAGCTTTAATAAGGGTTTCCATAACTTTACCCAGAATGGATGTCAAACTCACTGGTCTGTAGTTTCCTGGGTCACTATTGTTACCTTTTAAAAAAAATAGGAGTAACATCTGCCCTTTCCAGTCCCCAGGCACCTCTCCAGCATTCAATGATTTCTGCAAGATTTGTGCCAAAGTTCTTGCAATTTCCTTTCTTATTTCCTTACAAATCCTCAGATGCATCTTATCCGGCCCAAGATTTATTCACCTCAAGTTTGCACAGCTGTTCGGCAACCATGCCGGTTGTAATGTGAATAGTGTCACAACATATCTCTGCAACACCCTCTAGTTCTCTTTCCAGATCAAGTAAGTTACTGGTCTGCTCCTTGGTAAAAACTGAGGCAAAAAGCTTATTTAGCACTTTTGTAGCATCAGTTGTCATGCCCTCAGCTGATCCCATGTTCAGCAGGCCTGCGCCATCCCTGTTTTTTCCTTTTTCTCTTAACATAACTAAAAAACTTTTAAAACTTGTTATTTGGATCTGCTTGGAGACCGGTTACCAGTTGTCTCTCGCAGGGATCAGGGAATAGGACCTTTGCTATTTACCATTTTTATTAATGATTTAGATGTAGGTGTTGGGGGAATGATCTGCAAATTTTCAGATGATACCAAGGTATGTGCGAGTGTTAAAACTAAAGAGGATGTTCGACTACGGCAAGCAGATCTTGATGCGTTGCAAGAATGGGCCCATGTTTGGCAAATGACGTTTAACTTAGAGAAGTGTAATGTTGTGCACGTGGGCAGGTCAAATGCTGAATATACTTACACCCTACAGGGAACAGAACTAAAGCCAGTGGTGAAAGAAAGAGATCTGGTTGTTTTCGTGCATTACTCGCGAAGGTCTATGACCAATGTTGGCTCTAGGTTGTAGTCAGAGGACAATTCACTCTAAAACAAAGCATACTATTTTGTCCTTGTAAAAGACCAGAGTTAGCCCTCAGTTAGAATACGGTGTCCAGTTTTGGTCTCCTCACCAAAATGGTGCAGAGGAGGGCCACCAGATTAATTCTTTTTAAAAACACCTTAGTTACCCAAATAGGCTCAAAGAGCTGGGTCTGTATACTCTAGAAAACAATGAGTCAGGGGTGATTTGATCAAGGTTGATAAAACAATGGAGGGACTAGATTGTGTTTATGTGGACCAATTATTTAGGGAGGACCAGGGGTCATGCTTACAAGTTATGTAAGAGTAGAACCAGGTTGGATTTGAGGTGGCTCTTCTTTTTCCAGAGAACAGTGGAACAGGGTGCCGGCCGGCTCGTATGTGAACGCTGATTCGCTGTGTTTCTTCGAGAGAGAGAGAGAGAGCTGGGCCTGTTTCTCGCTGGGGCGGAGATCACCTCATGTAAGAGGTAGGTATCCTGTAATATAAATCAGGGTCAATGTGATCCCTTGGACTAGTTTTGATCGCCTAACAGGGTCGGAGGGGTATTTTCCAGATTTTTTTCACCTAATTGGCCCGAGTTATTAATCTGGTTTTTCGTCTCTCCCAGGAGATTAAATGGCTCTAGACAGGTAGGGAGTGTCTACACTAGGCATCACAACTACATGGGACAGGTTAGATGGACTTGTGGGTCTTTTCCTGCCAGTCATTTCCATGAAAAACTAGACAAACAAGGTTGCACACATATGTACTTCACTCCAGAAACACAGGTAGTACCTCAAGGGAAGATGTACGTCAGCAATGAGAGAGAGAGAGAGATGTCACCTTCAACAGTTTCCTACCATCTGGGTTCAATGCCTTCACTGGAGCCAACCAAGTGCTATAATTAAGGTAAATTAATAATGGTTTTCATTCAAAAATGTTGCAGATGCAGGCCATTGTATTGATTGTTTCTCTGTTAACAAGGTTTGGTACAATTTTCAGGTACTGCATATCTGACTGTCCCTATTTCTGATTTCCCTCAGAGTCTCCTCCTTGTTTAAAATTCCTGAATTTGTCCTGTAAAATTTGTTTTCAATTTGACTGCTTACCCAAGCATTTCTATTTCTGTATCAGAATCGGAATCTTCACTGCCATTGAGGTGATCTTCATTTATTTCGCTGTTTGTATCCAGTACAGGTATTACTGCATCAACGTCAACCTGGAGTACATTCTGGTACAGCATTTCATACAGAATGGCTGCAAAATAAAATAAGGTTTAAGCTTACACTTTTATATACAGCACACTGGCCCTGAAAATCCACAGGATGAGATCTGGAGTTTGTGGGATTTGTATGGGGCAGGCGGGCACATCTCCAGTACCCATCTGCCCTAAGTAGCCATATAGTCCAGCACTTGCTCGCCAATGGGCTGAGGGGTGGGGAGGTGCCCAGACCCCATCTCCCTCCAGATACGTCTCCTTTGGTCCTCAGTGTAAGAGGCCGATCAAGGCGTTTTAAGAAGTATTTTAAAAATATTCTTCAGAGGGTGCGGGACACTTGTCTGGAGACCTCTCTCTTAGGTTGTTTCACAGACCCCACAATACCCCACTGCAGGGAGTAGGATTGATCGTCAATGAAAACACACACACTACCACTGATCTCCAATTGTACAGAAAATGTGACCAAACACCTGGGAGGTGGATTAGTTCCACTGTGCCCATCCAGTTGTGCTGGCCCATCCCACCTCAGATTGGAATGACTGTACGGATATGCATAATTAGGCCATCAACATATCTTCCTATAAATAGCATGTTGAAAGTAAGCTCCAATACTATACAGTATAGATAAACAGTGTTTGGGTTTTCTGTTATTAAAAATAAGATTTTGAAAATTTTTAAATTAAACATTTATTTTACCTGCATCACTTGCCAGTATTCCCTGTTGCAACTCTCTGTTTGTAATGTTTGATTTTTTTGAAATAAAATGTGGACATTTATAAAGATGTTACCTAGTATGGAACCACGTCATAAAGACCAGGAAAGTCATTAATGCTTGATCCACAATCTATGCCAAATGAGTTGATCTCAGCTAGGATGCAGTGCTACAGTTACCTTGAGTGTACCCTCACTGGGACAGGGAGAGAGAAAGAAAAAAAATGATGAGAGGAATGAGCTAGCATTCCTGCTCCTGATTGTTATCTGAAGACCACTGCTAGAAAATGCATGTGTTTGGACACCTAGTGAGAACAGGATCAAACTTGGTTACATTGCCCTCCTTGCTGACACTCACTTTCAAGGCTCATCCATTAAGAATGATCACTTAGATGAGGTACCAGAAAGGGTCCGCTGCCCATGGAATTGTACCCCATCAAAAGACGACATATCAAGGAGGAGGGAAGAAAAATAACCAAGAGATGGGTTCCACGCCATCTCCCAGTTTGGTATCAGCAGCAAATGTGTGCACTTTGCATGGAGTTTCTGAATCCACATCGTTTGAAAAGAAAGAAAAGACTTATATTTGGGATGCTCTAACCTGCAGGGCTACGGACCAAGAGCTGGGAAGTGGGATTAGCTGGATAGCTCTTTGTTGGCCGGCACGGACACGATGGGCCAAAATGGCCTTCTTCCATGCTGTAACTTTCTATGATTCTATGATATAGCGCCTTTCACGACCACCGGACATCTCAAAGCGCTTTACAGCCAATTAAGTACTTTTTTTTTTTTTAAAGTGGAGTCACTGTTGTAATGTGGGAAACGCGGCAGCCAATTTGCGCACAGTAAGGTCCCACAAACAGCAATGTGATAATGACCAGATAATCTGTTTTTGTTATGTTGGTTGAGGGATAAATATTGGCCAGGACACCGGGGATAACTTACATAACAACAGTGATCCCCACACTGAGCCCTGGAGCACCCAACTCAGTACTTCCCTCCACTCCCACCCAACTCCTGTAATGAGTACTTGCTGATTTCTACCTTTGAACCAGTTTCTTAGCTATTGCCAGGGTTTACGCTGAATCCCCACAACTTTGACCGATTGCCTTTCATGTGGGAGCCTCCTCGGTACATCAAATCTACAGCTTTTAAATGCTAATTAAATTGAATCTTAGTACATAGTATAGCCTGACTCTGATTAAAATCAGGGCTACGTGGAATCCGTGCAGATTCAACGAATGATCAATTCTTGTGTAAAATTTGAATTCGACTTTCTTCCCAAATTTACACAAAATGAGGTAGGTGGCATTTGAAGCAAAGATTACGATTTCAAAATGTCTGCCACGGCTGAAATCCAAACTCAGAACCATTTCCCCTTCCTCCACATAGAGAGTCCAAATACTCTGCCACTAGTTTTTTTTTATTCATTCACGGGATGTGGGCATCGCTGGCAAGGTCAGCGCTTATTGACCATCCCTAATTGCCCTTGAGAAGGTGATGGTGAGCCGCCTTCTTGAACAGCTGCCATCTGTGTGGTGAAGGTACTCCCAGTGCTGTTAGGTAGGGAATTCCAGGATTTTGACCCAGCAATGATGAAGGAACGGCGATATATTTCCAAGTCAGGATGGTGTGCAACTTGGAGTTAATTGTGTTCCATGCGCTTACTGCCCTTGACCTTCTAGATGGTAGAGGTCGTGTGTTTAGAAGGTGCTGCCGAAGAAGCCTTGGCGAGTTGCTGCAGTGTATCTTGTAGATGGCAAACACTGCAGCCCCGGTACGCCGGTGACGGAGGGAGTGAATGTTTAAGGTGATGGATAGGGTGCCAATCAAGCGGGCTGCTTTGTCCTGGATGTGTCGAGCTTCTTGAGTGTTGTTGGAGCTGCTCTCATCCAGGCAAGTAATGTATGTTAGTAGGCCTACAAGGGCGGAGGTGTTGCTAGATCTTGTTATGAGTAATGAAATAGATCAGGTAGATTAACTAAATATGGGTGAACACCTTGGGAGTAGTGACTACAATAAGATAAAATCCAACTAGGAAGGGAAAAAGTACAAAAACTAGAATACCAGATAGGATTTGGGCTGATGGTGAAAAGACGAGGAGTGAGCTAGCGGAGGTGAAGTAGAAGGAGAAATTACCATAAGGACTGTACAGCAACAGTAGGGTGCTTTAAAAAAAGAGATTGCAGAGATACAGAACAAGCATATTCCATTAAAAAAGGGAATCTCCTGGTAGTTTCAGGATGCAAGATAAATAATATTAGAAACCAGTTAAAATTGAAGTTGGCCTATAAGAATAATAATGAAAGAAACAGAAGGAGAATGGGAGAAAATAAGAAGGGGTTGAGAGCAGGATAAGGAAAGCTTAGCGGGAATACGAGGAAAACATTTCAAAAAACATCAAAAGGAAAATTAAGTATTTTACAAATATATCAGTAAAAAAGAGCATTGTTAAAAGCAAGGAGAGACCCACAAAAGGAGAGGGTTGTCAATTTGTATGTGATGATCAAAAAATGATGGAGGTATTTAATAACTTGTTTACATCAGTCTTTACTAAAGAGAAGGATATCAGAGAGCAGGTGTGGTAAACCACTGTTTGTATTCCTGTTTGTCCTGTTTGTATTCCACTGTGTACATGCCTGGACATGCCTCGGCTGACTCCTCCCACAGGTCCTAGTATAAAGGTGACTGCTCCCCAGCCCTTGGTATCCTGGACCGGTCGACCACTCGAGGCAGACCTCCATTCTGTTGTTAATAAAAGCCTTTAGTTACTCTTCTAACTCTCAGTCTTTTATGAGTAATTGATAGCGCATCAATTTTATTAACAACATTTTTATAATGGAGAAGATCCTCACACCAGCATGCCTGGACTTAGATCATCGGGAGGCGGACTCATCCACCAAGTTTACTCACTGGCTTAAGTGTTTCAAAAAATTCCTGACCGCCTCCGAAGCAATCAAATCGGACGAGGACAAACTGGATGTCCTGACCTCCAAAGTGAACCACCGAGTGTACTCGGTCATCCAAGACGCGACCTCGTACGCGGATGCTATCAAGCTCCTCAAGGACCAGTACACGCGCCCAGTGAACGAAGTGTATGCCAGGCACCTCCTGGGGAGTCGTAAACAACAACCTGGGGAATCGACCGTGGAATACCTTCAGGCACTGTCTGTGCTTGGCCGGGCCTGTGGTTGTAAGGATGTAAAGGCCGCCGTGTACACAGAGGAACTTATCCGGGACGCTTTTGTAGCGGGCCACAGATCCAATTACACACGACAGCGACTGTTGGAGCAGAGTAACCTCGACCTCAACAAGGCCTCTGAACTCGCACTATCGTTGGATGCAGCCTACCAGGGCATGGATGCCTACTCCTCTGCACCGTGGACGCCGCGGGGAATGACAGCCTGGGACACGGTAGGACCGCCTCATAGCGCCGTGCCACCCCAGCCACACCCCAACAACGGCCCAACTACCGCAGCAGTGTCCCAAGGCCAGACAGCAGTGCCCCAAGGCCAGAAATGCTACTTCTGTGGCCAGGCAAAACACCCCAGAGCGCGCTGCCCGGCAAAAAACGCGATCTGCTCGGGCTGCGGGAAGAAGGGACACTACGCTAGCGTCTGCAGGGCCAAAGCCACCCCGAACCCCAGCAGCGCCGCGTGTGGGCCATGCGGGCCGCCATTTTGGACCTCCCCGGCCGTGTGCGAATCACCGGTACAGCAGCCATTTTGGACGCCTCCAGCCACATGGGGATCATGGACGCCGCCATCTTGGACGACAGCCGGGACGCAGCAGGCCCCCGACACCGCCTCATCTGATACCCGCAGCGACACACCGACCCCTACGCTGGCATCCGTTACACTGGACCAAGCGAGACCGCACCAACTGGCCAGTTCCACAATGGACATTAAGGTAAATGGTCACGATACAATCTGCCTTTTTGACTCTGGGAGCATGGAGAGCTTCATCCACCCCGACACGGTGCGGCGTTGCTCTCTCCCAGTCCTGCCTGCGCAACAGCGGATTTCTATGGCCTCCGAGTCCCAGTCGGCAGACATCGGCGGCTACTGCGTGGTGACACTCGTAGTAGACGGGACCGTGTACGATCATTTTAAACTTCTGGTCCTGCCTGACCTCTGCGCTGCCGTCCTGCTGGGGTTAGATTTTCAGTGCCACCTTAAAAGTGTTACGATGGCGTACGGTGGACCCCTACCCCCACTCACAGTCCGCAGCCAGCAGCTTCCAAATTGCCCGCCGCGCACCAGGTGCAACCTCTCCACACTCAGAGTCACCCCCCCACCACTGTTTGCTAACCTCACCCCCGACTGTAAGCCCATCGCCACAAAGAGCAGGCGATACAGTGCCGGGGACAGGGTTTTCATTAAAACCGAAGTGGAGCGGCTCCTGAAAGAAGGGATTATTGAGGGCAGCACCAGCCCCTGGCGAGCCCAGGTTGTGGTCGTTAAGACCAGCGAGAAGCAGCGCCTGGTCATCGACTACAGCCAGACAATAAATCGCTACACCCTGCTGGACGCCTACCCACTCCCCCGTATAGCTGATATGGTCAACCAGATCGCGCAGTACCGCGTCTTCTCGACCATTGACCTGAAATCAGCGTACCACCAGCTCCCCATCCGCCCTGAGGACCGCCAGTACACTGCCTTTGAGGCAAACGGCCGCCTCGATCACTTCCTTAGGGTTCCCTTTGGCGTCACCAACGGGGTCTCCATCTTCCAAAGGGAGATGGACCGGATGGTAGATCAAAATGCGTTGCAGGCCACTTTCCCATATCTGGACAATGTGACCATCTGCGGCCGTGACTTGCAGGACCATGACGCAAACCTCGAAAAATTCCTCCGCACCGCCCAACTCCTAAACCTGACATATAACAAGGAGAAGTGCATATTCCGCACAAACCGCCTCGCCATCCTTGGCTGTGTTGTGGAACACGGAGTCATCGGCCCCGACCCCGACCGGATGCGTCCCCTTATGGAACTTCCACTGCCCCACTGCCTCAAGGCCCTGAAGAGGTGCCTAGGGTTTTTCTCCTATTACGCCCAGTGGGTCCCCTACTATGCGGACAAGGCCCGTCCGCTGATCAAGTCCACCTCTTTTCCCTTGACGGCAGAGGCCCGCTTAGCCTTCCACCGTATCAAGGAGGACATTGCCAAAGCCACCATGCACGCAGTGGACGAATCCATCCCCTTCCAGGTGGAAAGCGACGCGTCCGACTTTGCCCTGGCCGCTACCCTCAATCAGGCAGGGAGACCCGTGGCCTTCTTTTCACGAACCCTCCAAGGCCCGGAGACCAGACACTCCGCTGTTGAGAAGGAGGCCCAGGCGATTGTGGAGGCTGTGCGTCATTGGAGGCACTACCTGGCCGGAAAACGATTTACCCTGCTCACTGACCAGCGTTCAGTTGCTTTTATGTTTAACAACAAGCAGAGGGGCAAAATCAAAAATGACAAGATCTTGAGGTGGAGAATCGAACTTTCCACCTACAACTACGAGATCTTGTACCGGCCCGGGAAGCTAAATGAACCCCCGGATGCGCTATCGCGTGGCACCTGCGCCAGCGCGCAGATCGATAGACTACGGGTCCTCCACAATGACCTCTGCCACCCGGGGGTCACCAGGTTCTTCCACCTCATCAAGGCCCGCAACCTGCCTTACTCTATTGAGGAGGTCAGGACCATGACCAGGAACTGCCAAGTCTGCGCTGAGTGCAAACCACACTTTTATAGACCAGACAGGGCCCACCTGATAAAAGCCACTCGCCCCTTCGAGCGCCTGAGCGTTGATTTTAAAGGGCCTCTCCCCTCCTCCGACCGCAATGTGTACTTCCTCAATATTATTGATGAGTACTCCCGTTTCCCGTTCGCCTTCCCCTGCCCGGACATGACCAGTGCCACGGTCATTAAATGTCTGAACAACCTCTTCACCCTGTTCGGCTTCCCCAGCTATATCCATAGCGACCGGGGCTCATCGTTTATGAGCGACGAACTCCGTCAGTACCTGCTAACTAGGGGTATTGCCACAAGCAGGACCACCAGTTACAACCCCCGGGGGAACGGACAGGTGGAAAGAGAAAATGCGACAGTTTGGAAGGTCGTCCTGCTAGCCTTAAAGTCTAGGGGCCTTCCAACCTCCCGCTGGCAGGATGTGCTCCCCGATGCGCTCCACTCTATTCGGTCACTGCTCTGCACTGCCACTAGCGCCACCCCGCATGAGAAAATGTTTGTCTTCCCAAGGAAGTCCACATCAGGGACATCGCTACCGCCATGGCTGACGTCCCCAGGGCCGGTCCTACTGAGAAGACACGTGAGGACCCATAAAACGGACCCCCTGGTCGAGAGGGTCGACCTCCTCCACGCCAACCCCCAGTATGCTTACATCGCATACCCGGACGGGCGGGAGGACACAGTCTCTATAAGAGACCTTGCACCCTCGGGGACCACAGTAACCCACTACCCACTACCACCCCCCCCCACGATCCGATATCCAGCCCCAGCAGACGGCAGGCCTGGGCCCCGCGACCCGCTCGACATCTACGAGGACGACACGCCTGTGCCACAGCCTACGCTGGACTCGACGCCGGAAGCTTCACTACCCCTGCCGTCGCCACGCCGATCACAGCGGCAGACAAGACCTCCGGAGAGACTCCAATACACTAACTTTTAATACACTTCACCCCGCCGGACTCAATTTTAAACAAGGGGTGAATGTGGTAAACCACTGTTTGTATTCCTGTTTGTCCTGTTTGTATTCCACTGTGTACATGCCTGGACATGCCTCGGCTGACTCCTCCCACAGGTCCTAGTATAAAGGTGACTGCTCCCCAGCCCTTGGTATCCTGGACCGGTCGACCACTCGAGGCAGACCTCCATTCTGTTGTTAATAAAAGCCTTTAGTTACTCTTCTAACTCTCAGTCTTTTATGAGTAATTGATAGCGCATCAATATCAGTGAGCAGGTAAATCCTGAAGTGGTTGAAAACGAGATGAGCAACCTTATGATGGATAAAAGGAAAATTTTAGATAGGTTAGTTAGACCAAAGGAGAAAATGCCAGAGCCTGATGGGATGCATCCTAGGATCCTGAGTGAGATGAAGGAGGAAACAGCTGAGACCTTAGCAATTAATGTTAGGACTCTATTGAGTGTGGATGTGTGCTGAAAGAATGGAGAGTGAATAGAGAATGAAGACAGGCCAGTTAGCTTAACATCTGTGGTAGGGACAATTTTATAGGTCGGATTTTTCACAGGAAAAAATGGGTGGGTTGGAGGCGGGTGGCGGAAGTGAAAGTTGTAAAAATCTAAAACCCGATCCCAACCTGCCCACTTTCACCTTTCACTCAGGCGGGACGGGGGGGGGGGGGGGGAATACGGGCAACCAACCCGCTGCCTGAAGCCTCTACCTTAACCTGCTTCGCAGGTTTTACTGCAGACAACCGGGGAATCCCGGGCCTCAGGATTCCCGGCAGCTGCAACAAGGCAGCCACAACTTTAGGAAGCAATCGGCCGGGAGGAGCAGGAGTGCTTCCTCCCGGCCCTCCAAACTCCACCACCATCAGCCTGCATCCCGCCCGGGGTCAGGGTTCGGACCCCCCATGGATCGGAGCCCTCCCCGGGCTTGAACCCCCACCACCACCCCCCCTCCCCACCATCCTGGTCATGCGGCCTCCTGGTCCGCGCTCCCCACCCGACTGGAAGCTAGCCCGTCAATCAGGCTGACTTCTGGGCAGGGAACCCGCCCTTTACGTCACATGCACGCTGTGGAGTTACTCCACAGTGTGCCGGGTAACCTGGAATTCCGGGTTTCCTGCCGTCTGCTGGGTCCCGCCACACTGTGCGGGTGGGGAAACGAGAAAATCCCGCCCGAGATCTTTAATTAACGATGAAATTACCACGTATCTAGATAATGAGAGAATAGCTAGAAGTAGCCTACATGGATTTGAAAAGACATGATCGAGCATAACAAACCTCAGAATTCTGTGATGAGGTAACAGACATGGTAAATAGGAGGAAATGCAGTGCATGTAGTATACATGGACTTTAGGAAAGCCTTTGACAAGGTACCATATGGGAGATTTCTGGAGAAGATTAGGGGGAGGATATCAATCTGGATTACAAAATTAGTTAGAAGGGAGTAAACAGAGCAGGAGTTAAGGCCATTTTTCCAGAGTGGTTGGAAGAGTGTGCTGATGTACCAAAGGGTTAAATTCTGGAGCCACTTCTGTTCACTGTTTATATCAATGATTTGGATAGGCCTAGAGGGAGTGATAGCGAAATTTGTAGATGATACCAAATCAGGAGGTGTAGTTAATTCTTTAGAAAACCAAAGGAAGCTACAAAGGGACATTGAGAAGATGGGGGAAGGTGGCAAGTGGAATTCAATGTCAGCAATGAGTGATACACTTTGCTTAAAAAACAGAAGTAATTATACTCTGAATGGAAGAAGGTTTGCAGGGCGTTAAAGCACCTCAGTATGGTAACACCAAAAATAACCTAATCAAATTCTAGGTTTTATCTTAAGAGGCATAGAATATAAACGCCAAGAGGTAATGACGAGCCTATTTAAAACCTTACTAAGACCTCAAGTTACAGTACTCTGCAGTATTGGGCGCCACACTATAGGAAGGATATTGAAGCTTTAGAGAGGGTACACACAGATTTATTAGGATGTTGTCTGGTATGAGGAAATACAAATATGAAGAAAGACTTGAAGAATTTGGGCTTTTTCATTAGAACAATGCAAATTATGGGGCAATATGACAAATGTGTTGAAATTATGAAAGGATGGAACAGGGTAGATAGAAACTTCTTTACACAGAGAGTGTGAGACTTTGAAATTCACTGCCAGGGTTAGTCATTGAGGCAGAAACTATGTCAACATTCAAGATTAAATTGGATAGGTGACCGAAGGAAAAAGGGATATGGGAGCAAAGCAGGTAAACCTGATTAGGACGATTTGCTTGCATGGTGGGTAAATACTGACATGGACTAGTTGGGCTGAATGTCCTGTTTCCGTGTTCTTCTACGTATATGCATGGAGTTCTTGAAGTAGATTTATCGGAATTTATTTATTCCCTACAACTGTGTTTAGACACCAGCTACTGCTTGCATATCTATAAAAGTACTGAATTCTTTTCCTTAGCCTCCACATTGACATCCAGTGCTCGCTCAAAAAATGTGACCAGTTTTAGGCAGTGTATCTAAATGGAGGGGCGTGGCCAGTAAGAGGATGAGGTGAAAATTACAGGAGAACTTCAATCCTAAGGCATACCTTCTGTCACTCAATAGTACCATGGCATCAATAGTGGCAAAGTAGAAGTTTGTATCCAGACCTTCCCACCATTCAGCTGGGGGGGGGGGGGGGGGGGGGTGGATTCATGCGTGTAAAGTAAAACCCCATTTAAATTTTTGTTTAAAAATGGACAGGATTCTTTTCTTTTAAGGAACGAATGATTGGCAGCTTTGAATGGTCAGTTCTGAATTGCAGAAAACAACAAAAAAAACTTTCAAATTAAAATCAGAATACTTACATTGGCAAAGGGCTGCGGTATCTACAAATGTCCGAGGATAGACACTGTCGTAATGATTTCCATTTGAAAAGCATAACAAGATCTAATTGGAAGTCAAGAAAAGAAATTGTTCAGGTAGCTTTACTGTTATCATCTTTGGACATCAGTTGGATGCTAATATATATCCAAAAATGGGTTACATTTGTTAAAATTGTAACAGCTCAAATTCTTGCATATAAAACAAGTTCTAAAATGTAACCACTTCAAACTCAGAGGTCTTGTTTAAATCTCATATGAAAACTAATTTCAATATGCAATGAAAACTGCCACAAATTGAATCCATGCTCTACCACAAATGATTATAATAATGGGACCCCGCTTTCCAATTTATGAATAGAGTGGCAATATTTTCTCATCATGGAGCTCAGATAAACTTCAAGCACCTTTAACCTGGATGTTATCTCTTGGTGATTAATGCTGCAGTGCTGCTACTAGTACTTTTTTTCCCCTTTCAAAACATCACTTTTAATCAAATGTACAGGAGGAAATGCCTGATTTTGGTCAAACACAACAATCAGATGTTCATTTTCCAAATGCAAAGAATTCCTCAGGTGGAATTTATCCCATCAGTTAAGCCATTCAAACCAGGAAACTGGAAAGTTTCAAGTCTGCATCTAATTAGCTGGTCTTAGTTGTGGCACCAATATTCGCCCCAGGTTAGTGAAGGAAAACATCTGGCAGATACCAGCTCCTGATTGCTATGCACTGGCCCCTGCTGCAGGGGCCACCTGATAGAATAGCCTGCCAACACTCATAATCTAGGTTCACATGTAAAGAACAACCACTTGGAAAAGGTACAAAAGGATATCTGCCACTTATGAAACTGTATCCCAGAAAGGAGCCACAACATTCAGTCCAGCTAAAGATCTGAAAAGTGTTGAGGGGAAAAATATAAAAAATTCTAAAAGTAAGATTTCCTCAGCCAATTTCATTCCAGGCTCAAATTTAATCCTTCTTCAGATATTTCCCTTGATAACTTATTCCTCCAGCATTCATAAATGAAGCTTTGAAACATTGATTTTGACATTTTAAACAGCAAGGCTAAATGTTGAAACATAATTTGGTTACAAAATATGCTATTATTGCATTTGGAGCACTAAAAGGGGAAAGAGAAGGCTAAAGTCTGTTCTTACAGTTCAGAAGACAACCCCAAAATCTATGTGGTAAATACAATTTCAGGAATCTGCTGGTTATTTTTACTTAAATTCTAATTTCCAGCCGCAATCAACGCCTGCAATTCCTTTCAGAGCCGCCAGAGTGATGTGTTTGTTCTCTTCAACAGCAGCAGATCAACTCCCAGGCCTGATTGAAGTCGTCACACTGCTTGTCCGACATCCAGCTCTGGATCAGCAGAAATGTCCTCCAATTAAATATTGGGCAGACTGAGCCAATGTTTTCGGTCCCCGCCACAAACTCGTTCCCTAGCCACTGACTCCATCCCTCTCCCGAACATCTGTCTGAGGTTGAACCACACTTCGCAACCTTGGTGTCATGTTCGACCCTGAAATGAGCTTCCGACCACATATCCACAGCAAAGCTAAGACCACCTATTTCCACCGCCATAACATCGCCCGTCTCCGCCTTTGCCTCAGCTCATCCGCTGCTGAAACTCTCATCCATGCCTTTGTTACCTCTAGACTTGACTATTCCAACGCACTCCTGGCTGGCCTCCCACATTCCACCCTACGTAAACTTGGTCATCCAAACCTCGGCTGCCCGTGTCCTAACTCGCACCTGTCCCGTTCACCAATCACCCCTGTGCTCGCTGACCTACAATGGCTCCCGGTTAAGCAACGCCTCAATTTCAAAATTCTCATCCTCGTTTTCAAATCCCTCCATGGCCTCACTCCTCCCTATCTCTGTAATCTCCTTCAGCCCCACAACCACCCCCCCACCCCCCCTCCCGAGATATCTGCGCTCCTCTAATTCTGCCCTCTTGAGCATCCTGATTATATTGCTCAACCATTGGTGGCCGTGCCTTCTGTTGCCTAGGCCCTAAGCACTGGAATTCCCTCCCTAAACTTCTCCGCCTCTCTACCTCTCTTTCCTCCTTTAAGACACTCCTTAAAACCTACCTCTTTGACCAAGCTTTTGATTACCTGCCCTAATTTCTCCTAACGTGGGTCGGTGTCAAATTTTTTGTCTTATAATACACCTGTGAAGCACCTTGGGTCATTTTATTTCGTTAAAGGTGCTATATAAATAAACGTCATTGTTGTTGTTGATCTGTGCAGTTCCATCTCTGATTCGTAAATGGTAAACATTTAGAAAGAATGGACTTGCATTTATATAGCGCCTTTCACGACCTCAGGACATCCCATAGCACTTTACAGTCAATAAAGTACTTTTTGAAGTGTAGTCACTGTTGTAATGTAGGAAATGCAGCAAGGTCCCTCAAACAGCAACAAGTTAATGACCAGAAAATCTGTTCTAGTGATGTTGATTGAGGGATAAATATTAGCCAGGACCCCTGCTCTTCTGGAGTACTGCAATGGGTCCTTTTATGTCAACATGAGAGGGCAAACAGGGCCTTGGTTTTAATGTCTCATCTGATGAATGGCAACTATGGCAGTGTAGCGCTGAAGTATCAGCCTATATTATATGCTCATGTCTATGGCATGGATTTAAGTAGTGGTTTTGTTGTATTTTCACTTACGGCACTGTAAATAATCGGTCGTGTCTTCTGTTAACTTACCGTGTCAGGAAATCCATTTTCAGTAACACGGGCAGGAGGTCTATTTGGTTCCTGGTAAATTATAAAATCTCGCCTGTGAAATTAAAACCACAGATCAAAAAATATCCTGAAGCATCCATGACCAGCGTAATCATATTCTGTCTTACTGTGCAGACCAAAAGACAACGGTTACCACTGTTCCCGCCGAGATGCACGGCTGCCTGAGCTCCCGCTCACTTCAATTCAAAGACCACGCAGAGAGCTGGACAGCCGGAGCGGGGGCCAATACACAACGGCCCGGAATGCAGACAGAGTCATTTGCAAGTCTTGCAACCGCAGAGCCGATCCCTATCAAAAATTAACAAAAGAATTGGGGCAGTGGCCACGTGTTAGGGGAGTGGGTGATGTCGGTTGTGTTGCCCTCTGAGAAATGCCACGTACTGCAGGCAGAAGCTGTTGAGGAGCCGCACGCGTTCAGCCGGTTCCCATGGTGGTGATGAGGGCAGCGTGTTCCTCCTCTTTTGGCGCCACAGTTCCGGGGGCCTGTACAGAAACTCTGGTCCCCTCGGGGCAAATTGGAGTGGGCCAGTTCAGGGGCTAGACGAAGCTTTAAAAAAATCGGTGGGAGAGATCGGCAGATAAACCACGTGTACCTCATCATATTAAACCTATATAGGTGTGTGAGTCGCTGAGTTTTACCTGCAACAGGTGAGTAAGAAGGTATTTTGTTGCTGTCAGATGGCAGTGACTTTTTTTAATTCATTTTTATGGGTGAGCCGCCTTCTTGAACCGCTGCAGTCCGTGTGGTGAAGGTACTCCCACAGTGCTGTTAGGTAGGGAGTTCCAGGATTTTGACCCAGCGATGATGAAGGATCGGCGACATATTTCCAAGTCAGGATGGTGTGTGACTTGGGGCGGAACTTGGAGGTGGTGGTGTTCCCATGCGTCTGCTGCCCTTGTCCTTCTAGGTGGAAGAAGTCATGGGTTTGGGAGGTGCTGCCGAAGAAGCCTTGCCGAGTTGCTGCAGTGCATCTTGTAGATGGTACACACTGCAGCCACGGTACGCCGGTGGAAGGAGTGAATGTTTAAGATGGTGGATGGGTGGCCAATCAAGTAGGTTGCTTTGTCCTGGATGGTGTCGAGCTTCTTGAGTGTTGTTGGAGCTGCACTCATCCAGGCAAGTGGAGAGTAGTCCATCACACTCCTGACTTGTGCCTTGTAGATGGTAGAAAGGCTTTAGGGAGTCAGGAGGTGAGACACTCGCCGCAGAATATCTAACCTCTGACCTGCTCTTGTTGCCACAGTATTTGTGTGGCTGGTCCAGTTATGTTTCTGGTCAATGGTGACCCCCAGGATGTTGATGGTGGGGGTTTCAGTGATGGTAATGCCGTTGAATGTCAAGGGGTGGTGGTTAGCCTCTCGCTTGTTGGAGATAGTCAATGCCACCATGGAAAATTCAGCCCTAAGAGTCTAAATGGAGTAGAAGTGCAAAGGGATCTAGGGGTATAGATTCACAAATCATTAAAAGTAGCAACGCAGGTTAAAAAAGCCATAAAAGTGCAAATAAAGAACTGGGGTTCATTTCTAGAAGAATAGAATTCAAAAGCAGAGAAGTTAAGCTTGTATAGAACCTTGTCTGATTGTCTCATGATTTGAGGCGCTGGGGTGGCAATATGGCATTACTGTATATATGCTTTTGATTGGTTGCTGCTGCTTTCGTCGTTGTAAAATTTGCCCATGGATGAAAAGGTTGTGCTCCAAGGGGTTCGTGGCCCGCTCAGTACAAAAAAAAACATCGGAGGGAACACTGCACGTGAGTCTTCTAAACTAAAACACGTTTTCTCTGACCCTCAAAAGTAATCAACAATAGCTTGCATTTATATAGCACCTTTAACATAGTAAAGCGTTCCAAGGCATTTCACAGGAGCGTAATCAGAATAAAATTGACACGGAGCCAAAGTAAACATTACGACAGGTGGAGGTGGGTTTTGAGGAGCCTCTTAAAAGGAGGAGAGGGGTGAAGAGGCAGAAAGATTTAGGAAGGGAATTCCAGAGCTTACATCCTAGACGGCTGAAGGCAGGGCTGCCAATGGTGGAGAAAAGGAAGTGTAGAATTCCAACTGTACAATGGAATCTCGATTATCCATCATCTACTATGGACTCCCCGCCATTACGGTTTCACTCCAGTACAAAAAAAAAGTTCTTACAATTTCCTAAAGCACCTTTATTATTGAAGAAGGGTCAAACCCGAAACGTCAACTCAAATTTCTCTCCACGGATGTTGCCTGACTTGCTGAGTTTTTCCAGCATTTTCTGTTGTTATTTATTATATAAGAGCTCTTATTGGCCTGGAAATTGTGGTCGGAGGCTCGCCGCCCACGTACACCTCCGAACCGAAAGAAAACTATGTACTTACCTTGCGTCTCCGGAGCTTCGGACTGTTCCAGACCCGGGCCTGCAGGCATACGCCTGCGTAAAGGCCTACGTATCCCAGGGGCGTGTGCGGTTCACAAGCGTCCCCGAGATCATGTGGGCCAGGCCAACCAATGACGAAGGGGGATTCCCATTATGCTTATGGGGATTCCATTTACGTACGGAATCCCCATAAGCACAACAGAAATCACCTAATAAATAAAATTTCATAATACTGAAATAAAAATAAATGATCACAGGTTCAATGTTAATTAGAATACCCTTTAATTAAACATTTAAAAATAAATTTAAACATTTTTAAATGGGACAAAATTTACCTAAACTAATGTTAAATGTAAGTGAATGTTTAAATCATTAAAAAATATATATTTTAACCCTTACGCTGGTAAAACAAGGCCTTACCAGGGGTCTGATCCCATCCTTGACAGATCTGGAACAAGTAAAAATTGGCAGTTATTTTTTCATTTTCACAATAATTCCTCCTGGCCACCGCGTATAGCGGGCACATTGTGTTCGCAGGAACACGCCCGCTACAAACGGTGGGGACTGTATATGAAAAATCAGTGACTCAAAGCAATCATGTTTCAAGGGTCTTCTGGTATTTTCCTAGTGCTGAATACCTGATTGACTCAGTGGCAGCACTCTCACTCGAGTCAGGTGTGGGTTCAAGCTCTACTGCAGGACTGAAATATATAATCCAGGCTGCCACCATATTACAGTGCTGAGGGAGGCTGCCACCATATTACAGTGCTGAGGGAGTACTGCATTGCTGGAGGTGCTGTTTATTCAATGAGAAGTTAAACAAAGGCAGTGTTCACCTGTTCAGTCATTAATCGGTTGCAAAGTACTTTGAGATGTCCTCAGGACATGAAAGGCGCTATATAAATGCAAGTTCTTTTATTTGGCATGTTTCCAAGCAACTATGAACCAAATAGAAGGCACTAGAATGAGATCATCAATGGAGTGAAGGTGCCCAACTCTACAAGGCACGCAAGGTACAAAATACATCGAGTAAAATAAATATCCATGGTGGTCTTACTTGTACATGAGTGAAAGAGCACTGATTTCCACTTGTCCAACCCATTCCTGCATTAAAGAAAAATGGCAATTTAGAATCTGGTTCTCAAAAATTAATAAAGCTTAAATATTTTTAAATACTATTAGAAATATAGTTCTGTCAGTCAAGGAGTGCACTACTGCACCACAAAGTGGAAGCATGCCATTTTTCAGATTCCCTAGCTGGCCCATCAAACAGGAATGCTGAAATTCAAAACTTCCCGAGGAGGGGTCACACATGGAAAGCGATCAAGTACACTTACGCAGCTCTTTTGGTCCAAGAGGTCACTTGTCTATCCTTGGAGAACAATGGCCCTGAAATTAGGATCGGGGGCTTGCCGCGCGTGCAAGCCCCCGATGTGCACTCACCCTGCGCGCCGACATCTGAAGCCCGGGCCTGCTCGCATTTCCTGTCACTGGCCCGGTTCAGATGTCGGTGCGCTGTGCTTACCTGATCCAGCGGCGTAGTTAGTGCGATGTGCCGGCTGGGATCAGGTGAGCACTGTGCAGCCAATCAGGGGAGGGGAAACTCATTCATGAGTTTGACAGTAAGAGCTGTCAAACTCATGAAAAGTATGGGCTGCCAAAACGCTACTTTAACTTTAAATAAAATTTTAAAAAACATCCCACTGATTATATTAACTATAAATAAGTTTTTAAAAATGTTTTAAACAATTAATCAATTTTTTGAAAAAAATAAATTTTTTAAAAATAGGGTCTAAAACTAAACTTACCTTATTGTAAATTCTTTAAAAATAACAAACCTGTGGATAAAAAAATTCTACATTGTACTAAAAGCCCACTTACCTGAAAAACTAAATACTTACGTCTAGTTTTTCCACGCGTAAAGACCGGAGGCCTTTACACGCGCGCAACTCTGGAAAAAAAAAGGAATTTCACTGCGCACGCGCTGCCAGTGCAGTCGCGCGCGCTCTGCCTCTTAACCCCTTGGGTCAGAGGACAGGAAATGCCGGTTTTCAGCGCATGCGCTGTGCATGCTGAAAACCAGCAATTCCTCCAGGCACACGCGTGAGTACCCCGTCCGTACTCACGCGTTGTGCCCGGAATTACTGGGCCAATGTGATGCACTAGAAAACTAGAGTTAAATAATTCTGCTTTTTAAAAAAAAAGCTTCAATTATCTGGAAAAGTATATAATAATGCTAAAACATTTAGTAGCAATTCGAAGTGTGAAATTGTTTTTTTCCTTCAGTTTTATACATTAAAGGGTAGATTTTCTGATCAGTTATTTTAACACCAGTATTATCCAGTTTAAAATCAATGGGCTAATGTTAAAGTAAAATTAGAAAATCTGGGAAAAAGTCTTCAAAAGACATTTATAATAAATTTCAAACTGTAGAAATTCAGAGTTGAAACTATGGCAACAATTATTCAGAAATTAAATACCAGGGACCAGGTGTCAAGGGAAAGAAATCAGCCTCTCAGAGAAAACCGGAGTTAATCATTAGTGGTGCAAAGGACACATCCAGGAAGGACACACGAGGGAATATGATCTAGCCTTAGGCAGAGAGTAATATAAAAGGGAATAAGGCAGGTGGCCTAAGTGAATGAGGCGTATTAATATAGATAAGAGAGCAACAAGCTGAAGCTAACTAAAGTAATTCTCTCCCTCTCTATTATTATCTATATATATCGATTACATTTGCATGCACTTCCAGTCAACTTCTTCCATCATAAATGCCTATGTCCTCATTATAAATTTGAACATAGTAATTGCTAATGGAAATATAAAATACAGTATGTGACGTAATAAAACTCACTACGCACTTGGTTGGAGCATAAAGCAAGGCTTTAATCAACTTGTTTCAGAACATGGAGGTCTAGTTGTACTTCACTAGTTCCTTGTCTTACAAAATGTCCCTGGTAAGCTGAGGTCGACGCCCGAGTATTTATACGCCTTGGACAGCGCCACCAGCTGGCCGTCCAGCGTTATTTCATGAGTAGTTTCTTGATGAATGATGAGATTTATAACATTCTTCCTGCCTAAAAGATTTGGAAGTCCGACGACTTCCTTAGTGGATCAGGCGGACCACGAATAGCCGCAGTCTCTTAGATTTTTGTTTATGGCTAGAAGGCACATCTCCCCGGACCGTGTCTTGGTCCCTGGGCCACTTGATCTGTACCGGTGGCTCGACAGGGCCTGTGTTGCTCTGATCGACCTGAGGGAGGCTGGGGAGATCATGACTCCTGGTGCAGGTCCCCACAGGCGCAGAACTGGTTTCATCCTGTTGGATAGCCGGGGATTGACCGGCGTCCTGGCCTCGGGTGGCCATCCCACGGGGAGCGCTCGGCTCCCCGAGTGGATCCGGTGGGGCAGCTGGCAGATCTCTCAATGTCCCAGGTAGGGCGTTATCTTCGGGGGAGCGCAGAGGGTCGGTATCATCCCCGTGGGTCTCTATCGGTTGGGTCCGTGGAACCGACCGGACAGAGAGCCAGGTCCCGGAGCGAAATGGTGGACTCCCGGCCATCCAGGTACCGCACGTGCGCATACGTGGGGTTGACGTCCGTGAGTTCTACCTCGTCGACAAGAGGATCGGTTTTAGATGATCGGACGAATCTTCGGAGCAGTAGGGGGCCGGGAGCTGCCAACCACGACGGTAGAGACGTCCCATAGGTGGAGCGACGCTGGAAGCTGAAGAATCACTCGTGAGGTGTGACATTGGTAGACGTAGAAAGGAGAGACCTGATGGAATGCAACACGTCAGGGAGCATAGTTTCCCACTGCTGGTCTGGTAGGTTGCATGACCTCAGCGCAAGACGAACAGCGTTCCAAATGATAGCGTTGTATCTCGCAACCTGTTCGTTACCGATGGGATGGTACGGTGTCGTTTTACTTGTGGCGATTCCCCGTTGGGAAGAGATAACTTTTTAGTTTGCCTGACATGAAGGAGGGACCCCGATCAGAGTGGATGAAATTGGCCGTACCGCAAAGGGAAAAGACTTGGTCAAGGCATTTGATCACTGTGAAAGCAAGCATATTGGGACAGGGGAAAGCAAAGGGAAAGTGTGAATATTCGTCCACCATAGTCAGTAAGTAGGTGTTTCGCGTTGAGGAGGGCAATGGCCCTTTAAAGTCAATGCTGAGTCGCTGCATAGACTGCATAGCGTGTATGAGCGAGCCATCCGACGGACGGAAGAATTGTGGTTTTAATTCCGCACAAATTCTACAGGAGGAGCACGTTCTTTTCACATCTTCCGCAGAAAATGGGAGACTTTTAGATCACGCAAAGTGCAACATACGGGTAACGCCAGGATGGCATAAGTCAGTATGAAGATCCACCAGAGTCGAAGTTGACATAGAAGAGCAGAATGCCCCCGTGAGGGTATCCGGGGCCACATTCTCTTTGCCGGGTCGATAATGTATGGTGTATCCAAAGGCGGCCAATTCCATCCTCCAGAGTTGTATTTTGTTATTCTTGCTCTTAGTGCGTTTCCGGTTATCCAGCATAAAGGCCACGGAGCGCGGATCAGTTATAAGTGTGAAATGGCGACGAGCGAGAAAATGACTCCATTTACGTACCGCTTCGATGATGGCCGTAGCTTCCTGCTCAACAGGAGGATAATGGAGCTCGCTACCCTGCAAAGTTCTGGACAGAAATGCAATGGGTCAACCACCTTGCTTCAAGGTAGCAGAGATCGCCACATCCGATGCATCGCACTCGACCACGAAAGGAAGATTTTCATCAATGGAACGAAGCGTGGCTTTTTCCAGTTGTCGCTTGAGGAGGTTGAAAGCTGAAATAGCCGTTGCCTCTAATGGAAATGACTTTGCGTGAAGCAGGGGCTGGATCTTGTCGGAGAAGTGGGGTATCCATTTCGCATAATAGGCGAACATGCCGAGTGCCCGATGAAGAGAGCCGAGATTCGTAGGGGGAGGGAGCTCCTGAAGCGGACAAAGTCGCTCCGGATCCGGTTTGATGACACCGTTGCCCACCCAGTAGCCAAGGATGTTGACTGATGGTACTGATTTCACAGATTTGGACTCATTAAGGTTAAGTTGCGATGACGGAGAACGTCAAAAAATTTCTGGAGGTTGGCATCATGCTCCTTCTGGTCATGACCAGCAATGGTGATATTATCCAGATATGGAAAAGCGTCTGTTAAGTTCTCCTGTTTGACTAGGCTATCCACTGCCCGTTGAAAGACGGCCACCCCATTGGTGACCTCAAATGGAAGGCGACAAAACTGGTAAAGCCAACCATTGGCCTCAAAGGCCGTATACTTCTTGTCAGGGTCCTTTAACGGCACTTGATATGCGCTCTTTAAATCAAAAGTTGAAAATATCTTGTAGTTGGCAAGGTTATTGACCATGTCATCGATGCGTGGTAGTGGGTAGGCATCCAGGTCGGTATACTGGTTAATAGTTTGCGAGTAATCGATGCAAAGATGTTTCTTGTGTTGCTTCAGAGGATTTTTCACAATGACGACTTGAGCCCGCCAGGAAAATGAACATGGCTCAATGACACCGTCAGCTAGAAGGAGAGAGATTTCTGTCTCGATAAAGGATCGATCATCTTGGCTGAAACGTCGTGATTTATTGACTATGGGCTTACATCGAGGGGAAAGATTGGCAAACAAGGCGGGCTCGTCGAGCGAAGCCGCCGAAAGCGCACAAAACGGTACTTCGGAAATAGTAAGCTCTGGCTTTGACCCTCCAAACTCGAAAGTGAGTCTTTTGTGTTGTTTCTGGAAATCCTGTCGCAGGAGCACATCACTGCATAGGTTCTTGAGCACTCCAAGCCGGGTGGAGAAATAAGTGCGGCCATTGAGAATAAGGTCGACAAGACAAAAGCCGGAAGAGTTGGTGGTCAGTGTCGTCAGAGCCATTGCAATTTCCCTGTCAGAGGGGTAAATACGCAGTTTTAACTTACTGACAGCCCGCTCACTAATGAAGCTGTCAGAGCTGCATGAGTCGATTAGTGCACTCAAAATGTGTCCATTTAGCGAAACCTTCGTGGCTGCATGGGACAGACTTTGGGGAAAACAGCTGTGATGGGAGGAGGGGCAGTTTTACCCTTGACAGCTGTAACCTTAGTATTGCTTCTTGGGGGAGGAGCAGTTTTATAGATAGTAGCTGCAATACTAACAGGAGCTCTCGACCGGTATACCTTAGAAAAGTGGCCTTTCTTACTAACAGCGGCTCTTGACTGGCATACCTTAGAAAAGTGACCTTTCTTGCTGCAATGATTGCAGGTCGCGTTACGAGCAGGACAACATTTCCTATAATGGAACGCACCTCCACAGAAGAAACACTTCCTTCCAGATTGCCAAGATGCCGCTAGGGCGGGGTCGTCATCAGTGTAGGTTTCTAGGGTAGGGTTGTCATCAGCCGGGTTGGAGTCATCATCCGTGAGGGCCTCCGCCCGAGGCCGATTGAAAGAGTCACTAAAAGTGATAGCAGCAGCCTGTGCACGTGGTGAAAGATAGGTGTCTGCATTCCTCTTTGCTAAGTCCAGAGAACATGCCTGGTCATAAGCAGCCTGTAACTTGAGGGTTTTATTCTCCAACAGACGCTGACGTATGAAGGGAGACGCAATCCCATTAATAAAGGAATCACGAATTAACTCCTCCTGGTACTGCTCAGCTGTAACAGCTTTAAGATTACAATCCTTGCTGAGCCTGCAAAGTTTCTGAAGGAATTCGTCAAGTGATTCCCCGGGTTTTTGTCGAGTTGTGGCCAGTAGATGCCGAGCAAAAATTTCATTTGGGGACTTGACATATAGCTGCTGTAGTATTTGGATAGCGGCGTCATAGTCTACACAGTCTTCGATATAATCAAACACATGAGGGGATACATAATTAGCAAGTATCTCTAATTTATCAGGAACATTTTCACCACACACCCTGAGGAAGTTGCTGAAAGTACGATACCAGTGTTTCCATACCTTAGCAGGTGTAAGTGAATTTGGGTCCAGGTCGAGACGGGCGGGTCTGAGTAGTTTCTCTATGATGGATTAATTACTTGTCGGAGTTCCCTTCTACGGTTCGAGTCGTAGCTGGCTGTTCCCGAAATCACCCAAAGCGTGGAGTCGATATCAAGTTGATTAAATTGACGTAATAAAACTCACTACGCACTTGATTTGAGCATAAAGCAAGGCTTTAATCAACTTGTTTCAGAACATGGAGATCTAGTTGTACTTCACTAGTTCCTTGTCTTACAAAATGTCCCTGGAAAGCTGGGGTCGACGCACGAGTATTTATACTCCTTGGACTGCGCCACCAGCTGGCCGTCCAGCGTTATTTCACGAGTAGTTTCTTGATGAATGATGAGATTTATAACAGTATGTACAACTTGAAAATGGGACTTAATTGTGCCTTGGCCCAATTATCCCCTCCCATCTAACTCTGCTTGACCTGAAGACTACACTTGGTTTTGATTCCTCATGTGCAATGCCACAGCAGATGGACTCATCAAACAATCTCCCATGGCACTCCATACAGTAACTTGGAGAATATGTAACTCTCTCACCTGTCTTCTAATGTCTTTGTGCTGCCGTTTCTCTTCTGCTTATCTCCCTTTTACTCGTTTTCATTTCTCCTTTTTGCTTCTCTTTTTTTCACTCCTTCCGATTCACTCCCTATATCACTCATGCTGCCCCCACTTCTCGCCCCCATCACGTCCATTACACTTTCACCTCCTACCACTCTTTCCCCTTCCTATTACAAAGACAAGAGATGCTCTCGCCTTCAACAAGTTTCCATTCGACCTTCCCCTCCAGCCTTCCCTTTCTATCCATTTTCTTCAAAAAGGCTTTGTTTGCTTAAAAAATCCAATTAAAATGAAGAAACTAACTGACTTGGCTCTCTTTCTCTGTTTGTCTCTCTCAACCCTCCTCCATCTCTCTCTCTCTCTCAAATACGGGAACGGTAGCGTAGTGGTAATGTCACTGGGCTAGTAATCCAGAGGCCTGGACTAATGATCCGGAGACATGACTTCAAATCCCACCACGGCAGCTTGGGAATTTAAATTCAGTTAATTAAATAAATCTGGAATTAAAGATAAGCTAGTATCAGTAATGGTAACCATGAAACTATCGGATTGTCGCAAAAACCCATCTGGTTCACTAAGGTCCTTTAGGGAATGAAATCTGCTGTCCTTACCTAGTCTGGCCTATATATGACTCCAGACCCACAGCAATGTGGTTGACTCTTATTTGCCTTCTGAAATGGCCTAGCAAGGCACTCAGTTATAACAAACCGCTACAAAACAAAAGAAGAAGAAACCGGACGGACCACCCATCATCGACCTCGGCACCGGGTATGGACACGGCAATAGCACACCCAGCCCAGTCAACCCTGCAAAGTCCTCCTCACCAACATCTGGGAACTTGTGCCAAAATTGGGAGAGCTGTCCCACAGACTGACAGAATCATACTCACAGAATCATACCTTTCAGCCAATGTCCCAAACTCCTCCATCACCATCCCTGGGTATGTTCTGTCCCACCGACAGGACAGACCCACCAGGGGTGGTGGCACAGTGGTATACAGGCAGGAGAGAGTGGCCCTGGGAGTCCTCAACATTGACTCCAGACCCCATGAAGTCTCATGGCTTCAGGTCAAGCATGGGCAAGGGAAACTCCAGCTGATTACCACCTATCGCCCTCCCTCAGCTGATGAATCAGTACTCTGCCATATTGAACACCACTTGGAAGAAGCACTGAGAGTACCAAGGGCACAGAATGTACTTTGGGTGGGAGACTTTAATGTCCATCACCAAGAGTGGCTCGGTAGCACCACTACTGGCCAAGTCCTGAAGGACATACCTGCCAGACCGGGCCTGCGACAGGTGGTGAGAGAACCAACACGAGGGAAAAGCCTACTTGACCTCGTCCTCACCAATCTACCTGTCGCAGATGCATCTGCCCATGACAGTATTGGTAGCAGTGACCACCGCACAGTCAGTCATTGTGGAGATGAAGTCCCGTCTTCACACTGAGGACACCCTCCATCGTGTTGTGTGGCACTACCACTGTGCTAAATGGGATAGATTCAGACAGATCTAGCAGCCCAAAACTGGGCATCCATGAGGCACTGTGGGCCATCAGCAGCAGAATTGTATTCCACCATAATCTATAACCTCATGGCCCCAGCATATCCCTCACTCTACCATTACCATCAAGCCAGGGGACCAACCCTAGTTCAATAAGAAGTGTAGAAGAGCATGCCAGGAGCAGCATTAGGCGTATCTAAAAATGAGGTGCCAACCTGGGGAAACTGCAACACAGGATTACATGCATGCTAAAAAAGCAGAAGCAGCGTGCTATAGACAGGGCTAAGTGATCCCACAATCAACGGATCAGATCAAAGCTCTGCAGTCCTGCCACATCCAGTCGTGAATGGTGGACCATTAATCAACTAACGGGAGGGGGCGGCTCCATGAATATCCCCATCTTCAATGATGGTGGAGCCCAGCACGTGAGTGCAAAGGACAAGGCTGAAGTATTTGCAACCATCTTCAGCCAGAAGTGCCGAGTGGATGATCCATATCGGACTCCTTCTGAGGTCCCCACCATCACAGAAGCCAGTCTTCAGCCAATTCAATTCACTCCACGTGATATAAAGAAACGGCTGAGCGCACTGGATACAGCAAAGGCTATGGGCCGCGACAACAACCCGGATGTCGTGCTGAAGATTTGTGCTCCAGAACTAGCTGCGCCTCTAGCCAAGCTGTTCCAGTACAGCTACAACACTGGCATCTATCCGACAAATGTGGAAAACTGCCCAGGTATGTCCTGTCCACAAAAAGCAGGACAAATCCAATCCGGCCAATTACCGCCCCATCAGTCTACTTTCAATCATCAAAGTGATGGAAGGTGTCATCGACAGTACTATCAAGCAGCACTTACTCACCTGCTCACTGATGCCCAGTTTGGGCTCTGCCAAGACCACTCAGCTCCCGACCTCATTACAGCCTTGGTCCAAACATGGACAAAAGGAGCTGAATTCCAGAGGTGAGGCGAGAGTGACTGCCCTTGACATCAAGGCAGCATTTGACCGAGTGTGGCATGAAGGAGCCCTAGTAAAACTGAAGTCAATGGGAATCAGGGGGAAATCTCTCCACTGGCTCACCTAGCACAAAGGAAGATGGTTGTGGTGATTGAAAGTCAATCATCACAGCCCCAGGTTTTTGCTGCAGGAGTTCCTCAGGGCAGTGTCCTAGGCCCAACCATCTTCAGCTGCTTCAATGACCTTCCCTCAAACATAAGGTCAAAAATGGGGATGTTCGCTGATGACTGCACGGTGTTCAGTGCCATTCACAACTCCTCAGATAATGAAGCAGTCCATGCCCGCATGCAACAAGATCCGGATGACATTAAGGCTTGGGCTGATAAGTGGCAGGTAATATTCATGCCACAGAAGTGCCAGACAATAACCATCTCCAACAAGCGAGAGTCTAACCACCGCCCCATGACATTCAATGGCATTGCCATCGCCGAATCCCCCACCATCAACATCCTGGGGGTCACCATTGACCAGAAACTTAACTGGACCAACCACATAAAATACTGTGGCAACAAGAGCAGGTCAGAGGCTAGGTATTCTCACCTCCCGACTCCTCAAAGCCTTTCTACCATCTACAAGGCACAAGTAAGGAGTGTGATGGAATACTCTCCACTTGCCTGGATGAGTACAGCTCCAACTACACTCAAGAAGCTCGACACCATCCAGGACAAAGCAGCCCGCTTGATTGGCACCCCATCTACCACCTTAAACATTCCCTCCCTCCACCAACGGCGTACCGTGGCTGCAGTGTGTACCATCTACAAGATGCACTGCAGCAACTCGCCAAGGCTTCTTCGATAGCGACCTCTACCACCTAGAAGGACAAGGTAGCAGGCGCATGGGAGAGCCATCACCTCGAAGTTTCTCTCCAAGTCACACACCATCTTGACTTGGATGAATAAAAAAAAGTCTGTCATCGTCGCTGGGTCAAAATCCTGGAACTCCCTCCCTCACAGCAGCGTGGGAATACCTTCACCACACGAACTGCAGCGGTTCAAGAAGGCAGCTCACCACCACCTTCTCAAGGGCAATTTAGGATGGGCAATAAATGCTGGTCTTGCCAGTGACGCCCACATCCCAGGAACGAATAAAAAAAAGTCTGTCAGAGTGAGGGGGGAAAACAAGCACAGGCATAACACGTTACCAGTTTGTGGAATTTGTCTTGTAGCTTTTCTTCAAATTATTTTGAAAAACAGCCAAGCAAATACTGGTGGAAGCTGAAGTGAAATATTGGAGCAGTCGTGCTGACTAAATGCTACTGACAGATCATGGGAAATTACACACTGCAAATCAGAGGCTGCAGGGTTCTGGGCAAAAATATCATGTCCATGCCCAGGATTTTGGAAAAAGTGGAGGCCTTTAACTAATGAAGGTATTAAAAGGTAAAAGAAAATTCAGTGTAAAAATTTACTTGTGAAATATCCATTTTTGTGATGTTTTTATTTTGTTTATTTTGATGAGTTGCTGCAGTGCAGTGCTCTGTTCTGGGTGGTGTCAAGCTTCTGAGTGTTTTTGCAGCTGTATCCATCTGGGTGAGTGGTATTTTGCCACCCTCCTGACTTGAGCAATGGCAAACCACTCATTACTGAGTACCCAGTCCTGCTCTTGTAGCCACAGTAGTCATATGGCTAGTCCAGTTCAGCTTTTGGTCAATAGTTATTTCCCTTCCAAGATGTCATATTTTGGATATTAAAAATTTCAGATCTTGCGAAAAAAGTCGAAAGCAAAAGAAATTCCAAAAATGTTTTGAGTAGTTTGATTCATTCATTTAAAAAAAAATATATATATATCTAGTGGATGCTTAGGTCATTTTCCTAAGTCCTTAGTATCCACTACTGACATCTTGGGAGGGAAATAACTATTGACCAAAAGCTGAACTGGACTAGCCATATGAATACTGTGGCTACAAGAGCAGGACTGGGTACTCAGTAATGAGTGGTTTGTCATTGCTCAAGTCAGGAGGGTGGCAAAATACCACTCACCTAGATGGATACAGCTGCAAAAACAAACACTCAGAAGCTTGACACCATCCAGAACAGAGCAGTTCACTTGATAGGTACCCCAGCCACTGGACTCAATATTTCCCCATTACCAGCATACTGTAGCTGCAGTATGTTTGACCTACAGCATGCATTGCAGCAACTCATCAAGATTACTCCAAGAGGCCTCTACCACCGAGAAGGACAAGAGCAGCAACATCAGATGAACACCATCATCTCCAGGTTACCCTCTGAGCCACACACTATCCTGACTTGGACATATGTCACTGTTCCATCATTGTTGCTGGGTCAATAGCCTGGAATTCTCTACCCAACACCACTGCGAAAGCACCATCACAAAGTTCAAGATCAAGGACCCCCCACCCCCATCTCAGGGGTGGGCAATAAATGCAGCTTATCTCTGGACAACAACAAAAAAATACATCAACAAAAGATACACCAAATTAGACTCTGAACTCGTGGCTCTACAGAGAAGTCACCGAATGCGTCAGCTGAAGACCACAATGAGCTGTTCTAGTTGGACTGAGAGAATGATGTCCCTTGAATTAGCCCTAGCAAGTAACTGAGCATTAAAATAATAATACTGGGGATATTATTCTGCTAAATACTTTAAGTTTGTATTTACTGTTGTATTTTACTACTGGTGGTATAATGAAGAGTTAAACTAACCTGAAGATGTAGAGAATAAATTGCATTTGAAAAGTTGGTAATATATTTGTTAAGTTACAATATCGTTAAGATATGTTACTTTTTTCCAGTCAAAGGGAGTCTCAGTCTTTCCAAGTGATTTAAATCCAGCTGGAAAATATCTGAATTATTGCATTTCTCCTGATTGAATGCAACCTATGTCAATCAAAAATGTAGATGCTCAAAGGGACCTGGGTGTCCTTGTACAGTACATGAGTCACTGAAAGTGAATGTGCAGGTGCAGCAAGCCATTAGGAAGGCAAATGGTATGCTGGCCTTCATTACAAGAGGATTTGAGTACAGGAGTAAAGAAGTCTTACTCCAATTATATCTTCTTCTTCTTCTTAGGCAGTCCCTCGGAACCAAGGATGACTTGCTTCCACATTAAAAATGAGTTCTCAGGTGACTGATGAGTCCAATGCGGGACCTACAGTCTCTGTCACAGGTGGGGCAGACAGTGGTTGAAGGGGCAGGTGGGTGGGGTGCTTGGGTTGACGTGCGCTCCTTGCGCTGCCTGCGCTTGGTCCCGGCGAAGAGACTCGAGGTGTTCAGTGCCTTCCCGGATGCTTCTCCTCCACTTTGTGCGGTCTTGGGCCAGGGATTCCCAGGTGTCGGTGCGGATGTTACACTTTTTCAAGGAGGCTTTGAGGGTGTCTTTGAAGCGTTTCCTCTGCCCACCTGGGGCTCTCTTGCCATGCCGGAGCTCCGAGTAGAGCGCTTGTTTTGGGAGTCTCATATCGGGCATGCAGACAATGTGACCCGTCCATCGGAGCCGATTGAGCGTGGTCAGAGCTTCGATGCTGAGGATGTTGGCCTGAGCAAGAACACTGACGTTGGTGCGCCTATCCTGCCAATGGATTTGCAGGATCTTGCAGAGGCAGCGTTGGTGGTACCTCTCCAGTGCTTTGAGGTGCCTGCTGTACATGGTCCATGTCTCTGAGGCATACAGCAGGGCAGGTATCACTGCTGCCCTGTAGACCATGAGCTTAGTGCCGGGTTTGAGGTCCTGGTCTTCAAACACTCTCTTCCTCAGACGACCAAAGGCTGCACTGGCACACTGAAGGCGGTGTTGGACTTCGTCGGCGACGTCTGCCCTTGTTGACAGTAGGCTCCCAAGGTATGGAAAGTGGTCCACGATGTCCAAGGCCTTGTCGTGGATTTTGATAATCGGGGGGCAGCACTGTGTGGCGGGGGCAGGTTGGTAGAGGACCTTTGTCTTACGGATGTTTAGTGTAAGGCCTATGCTCTCGTATGCTTCGGTGAAGGTGTTTACGATGGTTTGCAGTTCGACCTCCGAGTGAGCGCAGACGCAAGCATCGTCTGCATACTGTAATTCGATGACAGAGGATGGGACGACCTTGGATCTGGACTGGAGGCGACGGAGGTTGAACAGTTTCCCATTTGTTCTGTAAATTAGCTCCACTCCAGTGGGGAGCTTACTGAGGGTGAGATGGAGCATTGCAGCAAGGAAGATTGAGAAGAGCGTTGGTGCGATGACACAGCCTTGCTTGACCCCGGTTGGTACGTGAATTGGGTCTGTGGTGGAACCGGTCAGGATCACGGTTTGCATGTCGTCGTGAAGCAGGCGGAGGATGTGACAAACTTTTGAGGGCAGCCGAATTTGAGGAGGACACTCCATAATCCCTCATGGTTGACAGTGTCGAAGGCCTTTGTGAGATCAAAGAAGGCCATGTACAGTGGTTGGTGCTGTTCCCTGCATTTCTCTTGTAATTGACGTGCGGTGAAGATCATGTGCATTGTGCCCCTTAGTGGGCGGAATCGCATTGCGACTCTGGGAGGAGCTCTTCGGCCACTGGGAGGTGGTGATTGAGGAGGATTCTTGCGATGACTTTCCCTGTGGCAGACAGCAGGGAAACTCCTCTGTAATTACCGCAATCGGACTTGTCACCTTTCTTGAAGATGGTCACAATTACGGCGTCTCTGAGATCCCCTGGCATGCTCTCCTCCTTCCAGATAAGAGAAATTAGTTCATGAATTCGCGCCAGTAGTGCTTCTCCGCCATGCTTTAGTGCCTCGGCGGGGATTCCATCTGCTCCTGGGGCCTTGTTGTTCTTCAGTTGTCGGATGACCTTTTCAACCTCATGCCGGGCTGGGGTTTTGCTGAAATGGTGGCGGGTAGCATGCTGTGGGATGGAGTTGAGGACACTCGTGTCGAAGACAGAGTCATGGTTAAGGAGATCTTCGAAGTGCTCCTTCCAGCGGGCACTGACTGCTTCCTTGTCCTTGATGAGTACCTCTCCGTTCTTGGCCCACAATGGGGAAGGGCCTTGGGTGCTTGGGCCGTAGATGGTCTTGACTGTGCTAAAGAATCCACACATGGCGTGGTTGTCGGCTAGCTGCTGGATCTCCTGTGCTTTCTCCACCCACCATCTGTTCTTTAGGTCGTGAGTTTTTTGTTGGACCTCGGCCTTCAGGCTTCTGTAGAGTTGCTTTCTTGCTCTCGAGTTCTGTTGCTGTTTCCAGATCAGAAATGCCTTGCGCTTGCGGCTTATTAGCTCCTGGTCATTCTCGTCGAACCAGTCTTGGTGCTTCCTGGTCGAGTGACCGAGCGTCTCTTCACAGGAGGTGATTATGGAGGTCTTGAGTGCAGACCAGACGCTGTGGGCACTCTGTGTCTCTGCATCACTGGGAGTCGTCAGGTTGTTTGTGAGGCGCAGGCTGAATAGGGCTTTCTTAGCGGGGTCTTTCAGTGCTCCAGCGTTAATTTTCCTGCGGCATTGTTTCTGTTGCTGCCGCTGTTTTGGGGCTACATTGATGGAGATGACAGAGCGGATTAGGCGGTGGTCTGTCCAGCAGTCGTCAGCTCCTGTCATGGTACGGGTGATGCGGACGTCCTTGTGGTCCCTCACTCGGACGATGACGTAGTCCAGCAGATGCCAGTGCTTGGAACGAGGGTGCTGCCATGAAGCCTTGTACTTGTCTCTGACGGAACAAGGTATTGGTTATGACGAGGCCATGTTCTAAGCATTTCGACAGGAGGAGGGTACCGTTGGAGTTGGCTTTCCCTACCCCCTCTCTGCTGATCACACCTCCCCAGAGGTCTGTGTCCTTTCCAACTCTGGCGTTGAAGTCGCCAAGGAGGATCAGCTTGTTGCTCGTTGGGACTCGGGACAGGGATTGTTCGAGGCTGGAGTAGAATTTCTCTTTGGTCTCGTCTGTGGCTTCCAGTGTTGGGGCGTACGCACTGATGACCGTAGCGCACTGGTTTCGGGCTAGGGTGAGTCGAAGAGTCATGAGGCGCTCGTTTATACCACTAGGGGAGTCTCCGAGACGCCCGACCAGTTCATTTTTTATGGCGAAGCCTACCCCATGGAGGCGGCGTTCTTATTCGTGTTTGCCTTTCCAGAAGAAGGTGTAACCACCGCCTTGCTCCTTGAGCTGGCCTTCCCCTGCCTGCCAGGTCTCACTTAGGGCGGCGATGTCAATGTCGAAATGTCTGAGCTCCCAGGCAACGATAGCAGTACGGCGTTCCGGTCTGTCACTGTTGGGGTTGTCCATGAGGGTCCTGACATTCCATGTCCCGAACTTTATTTTAAAGGGTGGAAGATGCCTGTGCGTGAATTCTTTTAACGTGGGGTGGTCGTTGCACACCAGCTACCACACGGGCTTGACAGAGTAAGGTCTTGGTCCAATGGCAAGGGGATCCAAGACGTTTGGAGACCAGGCTCTGCTACAACGGCCTAGCACACACACAAACATATTCCTACTGTCCTCCTCCCTCCTTCCAATTATATAGGGCCTTGGTGAGACCACACCTGGAGTACTGTGTACAATTTTGGTCTCCTTACCCAAGGAAGGATATACTTGCCATAGAGGGAGTGCAACAAAGGTTCACGAGATTGATTCCTGGGATGGCGGGACTGTCGTATAAGAGATTGAGTAAACTAGGCCTGTATTCTCTTGAATTCAGAAGAATGAGGGGATCTCATTGAAGCATACAAAATTATTACAGGGCTTGATAGGGTGGATGCTGGGAGAATGTTTTCCTTGGCTAGGGAGTCTAGAACCAGGGGCCACAGCCTCAGGATGAAGGGTAGGCCATTCAGGACTGAGATGAGAAGAAATTTCTTCACACAGAGGGTGGTGAATCTTTGGAATTCTCTACCCAGAGGGCTGTGGAGGCTCAGTCATTGGGTATATTCAAAACAGAAGTCGATAGATTTCTGACTAGTAAGGGCATCAAGGGATATGGCGATAGGGCCGGTGAATGGAGTTGAGGCAGAAGATCAGCCATGATCTCACTCAATGGCAGAGCAGGCTCGAGGGGCCGAATGGTCTACTCCGTCTCCTATTTCTTATGTTCTTATCATGGCAAGCAATTCCCCTCTATTTCAGTTGAAGTCAATCTTACTCTTCTGTACCATTTTCAGGCTTAAGGGAAGTTATATGTAAAAACTTGGAAACTATATAAGTGATGAACTTTTGGGTATGTTGTTTATGGAAATTTATTATTAAAGACTGTAACTTGGCAAACTGAATAATAGTGCTCCAAGTCAGGAGCATAGAGACTGGCAGGAACTGGCTGATGATGCGGAAGAGTGCAAGAAAGGCTGTGGACAGGTCAAGAAGGAGACTGACAGATGGGAACGAGGTAGAAAAGTCAAACTATCGCCCTGTTCTTAAAACTTTGTATATTTCTGAAAAGGTTTGTATATTTCTGAAAAGAAATTGAATAGAGACTGGATAACAAATTTGAGTAGGTTTTCAACTAAAAAGCCTTTTAAACAAAAGCAATCCTTTCTATTATTTCAGAAAATATAACAAGCTGAAAGACAGAAACAGAGAGGTGCAAAGAGTCAAAAATTGAATTTAATATTTGCATAGATGTCTTCCCCCAATTCGGCCAAACCTCAATTTCACCCTCCATGGTGATGCTACAATCCAGCAACCTGACTAGTTCTGACAGACCCAGAGTAGGACCAAGGTCCGGAATCACCCTACAGTACTCCTAAATGCCAGGCATCCACCTCCAACTGCTCCATCTTGCAAAAATCACCTTTATTTATATCCTCAGCTTCAAAAGAAAGGTCGGGATGGGAATAGGGCCACTAAGGGATGGACAGGATAATACCACAGGCAACGATAGAGAGATGGCAGAAATATTAAATAATTACTTTGCTTCATTTACCAGGGAGATAGAACAGGTGGACATGACATTGGATGATGAGGTTAGTAATGAGATAATGCAATTTAAATTAAAAAGCGATATATTAAATAAACTAATCAAACTCAAAGAGGATAAAACCCCTGGTCCAGACAGATTACATCCGTGCATTTTAAAAGAATATAGGGAAGAGATAGCAGAGGCATTACTACATCTATTTAATAATTAATTAGAAAAAGGTGTAGTGCCAGAGGACTGGCGGATAGGTAATGTAATACCTACATTTAAGAAGGGAGATAGAGCATGTCCAGGGAACTATAGACCAGTCAGCTTAACATCGGTGGTAGGAAAAATAATGGAATCCCTACTAAAGGAGAAAACAGAAGAACATCTAGAAACCAAAAATAACAAATGAATAGTCAGCATGGATTTCAAAAGGGAAAATCTTGCTTGACCAACCTCATTGAACTTTTTGAAGAGGTAATAGAGAGAGTAGACAAGGGTAAGGTAATAAATGCAACATATTTAGATTTTCAAAGGGCCTTCAATGAGGTACCACATAATAGACTAATGAACAAGGTCAGACAATGCAGAGTCAGGGGACAAGTAGCAGAATGGATAGCTGGCTGGCTTCAAGACAGAAAGCAGAGAGTAGGGGTAAAGGATAGCTATTCACAGTGGCAGAAGGAGGTTAGTGGTGTTCCACAAAGATCAGTGCTGGGACCACTGTTGTTCACAATTTATATTAACGATTTAGACTTTGGAATCAAAAACAAAATTTCTAAATTTGCGGATGACACCAAATTCGGGGGGGGGGGGGAGGACTGCAACAAATTACAGGAGGACATTATTAAACTTGCAGAATGGGCATATAATTGGCAAATGAATTTCAACACAGATAAATGTGAGGTATTACATTCTGGGAGGAAGAATAGGGAGGTCACTTATTACTTGGAGGCTGCGAGTCTGGGTGGGGTAGAGGAAGAAAGGGATCTCGGAGTACAAATACACAAATCACAAAGTAGCGACACAGGTTAATAAGGCCATAAAAAAGCAAGCCAAGCACTAGGGTTTGTTTCTAGAGGGATAGAATTGAAAAGTAGTGAGGTTATGCTGAACTTGTACTGAATCTTGGTTAGACCACACTTGGAGTACTGCGTACAATTCTGGTTACCATATTATAAAAAGGCTATAGAGGCACTGGAGAGGGTGCAGAGAACATTTACAAGGATGACAACAGAAATGTGAGGGTATATCTATCAGGAAAGATTGAACAGGTTGGGTCTCTTTTCTCTTGAAAAATGAAGGCTGAGGGGTGACCTAATACAGGTCTTTAAAATTATGAAAGGTTTTGATAGAGTGGATACATACCTAGCACAAAGGAAGTTGGCTGTGGTTGTTGGAGGTCATTCATCTCAATCACATGACATCACTGCAGGAGTTCCTCAGGGCAGTGTCCTAGGCCCAACCATCTTCAGCTGTTTCATCAATGACCTTCCCTCCATCATAAGGTCAGAAGTGGGGATGTTCGCTGATGATTGCACACTGTTCAGCACCATTCAAGACTCGTCAGATACTGACGCAGTCCGTGTCCATATGCAGCAAGACCTGGACAACATTCAGACTTAGGCTAACAAGTGGCAAGTAACATTCACACCACACAAGTGCCAGGCAATGACCATCTCCAACAAGCGAGACTCTAACCATCTCCCCTTGACATTCAATGGCATTACCATCACTGAATCCCCCACTATCAACATCCTGGGGGTTACCATTGATCAGAAACTGAACTGGACCAGCCATATAAATACTGTGGCTACAAGAGCAGGCCAGAGGCTGGGAATTCTGCAGCTGGGAATTCTCACCTCCTGACTCCCCAAAGCCTTTCCACCATCTACAAGGCACAAGTCAGGAGTGTGATGGAATACTCTCCACTTGCCTGGATGAGTGCAGCTCCAACAACACTCAAGAAGCTCGACACCATTCAGGTTAAAGCAGCCCGCTTGATTGGCACTCCATCCACCACCTTCAACATTCACTCCCTCCACCACCGGCGCACTGTGGCTGCAGTGTGTACCATCTACAAGATGCAATGCAGCAACTCGCCAAAGCTCCTTCAACAGCACCTTCCAAACCCGCGACCTCTACCACTTAGAAGGACAAGGGCAGCAGACGCATGGGAACATCACCACCTACAAGTTCCCCTCCAAGCCACACACCATCCTGACTTGGACCTGTATCGCCGTTCCTTCACTGTCGCTGGGCCAAAATCCTGGAACTCCCTTCCTAACAGCATTGTGGGTGTACCTACACCACATGGACTGCAGCGGTTCAAGAAGACGGCTCACCACCATCTTCTCAAGGGCAATTAGGGATCGGCACTAAATGCAGGCCTAGCCAGCGACGCCCACATCCCATCAATGAATTAAAAAAATACAGACTGTTTCCACATCTGGGGAAGAGCATAACTAGAGGCCATCAATATAAGTTAATCACCAAGAAAAAAAATAGGAATTCAGAAGAAACTTCTTTACCCAGAGAGTGGTAAGAATGTGGAACTCACTATCACAGGGGATGGTTGAAGCGAATAATATAGATGCATTTAAGGGGAGGCTAGATAAGCATATGTGGGAGAAGGGAATAGAGGATTATGCTGATAAAGTTAGATGAGGAAAGACGAGAGGAGGCCCGAGTGGAGCATAAACGTCGGCATGGACTGGTAGGGCCGAATGGCCTGTTTCTGTGTCATTTCAAAAAAAACATTATGGGATGTGGGCGTCGCTGGCAAGGCCAGCATTTATTGCCCATCCCTAATTGCCCTCAAGAAGGTGGTGGTGAGCCACTTTCTTGAACCGCTGCAGTCCGTGTGGTGCAGGTACTCCCACAGTGGTGGATGGTGTGTGACTTGGACGGGAACTTGGAGGTGGTGGTGTGCCCATGCGGCTGCTGCCCTTGTCCTTATAGGTGGGTTTCGGAGGTGCTGCCGAAGAAGCCTTGGCAAGTTGCTGCACTGCCTCTTGTAGATGGTACACACTGCAGCCACGGTACGCCGGTGGTGGAGGGAGTGAAAGTTTAAGGTGGTAGATGGAGTGCCAATCAAGCGGGCTACTTTATTTTGGATGGTGTCGAGCTTCTTGAGTGTTGTTGGAGCTGCACTCATCCAGGCAAGTGGAGAGTATTCCATCACACTCCTTACTTGTGCCTTGTAGATGGTGGAAAGGCTTTGAGGAGTCAGGAGGTGAGACACTCACCGCAGAATACCTAGCCTCTGACCTGCTCTTGTTGCCACAGTATTTATGTGGCTGGTCCAGTTAAGTTTCTGATCAATGGGGACCCCCCCACCCCCCCCCACCCAGGATGTTGATGGTGGGGGACTCTGCAATGGTAATGACATTGAATGTCAAGGGGCGGTGGTTAGACTCTCGCTTGTTGCATATAGTCATTGCCTGGCACTTGTGTGACGCGAATGTTACCTGCCACTTATCAGCCCAAGCCTGAACGTCGTCCACGTCTTGATGCATGCGGGCATGGACTGCTTCATTATCTGAGGAGTTGTGAATGGCACTGAACACTGTGCAGTCATCAGCAAACATCCCCATTTCTGACCTTATGTTGGAGGGAAGGTCATTGATGAAGCAGCTGAAGATGGTTGGGCCTTTGACATTGCCCTGGGAAATTCCTGCAGCGATGTCCTGGGGCTGTGATGATTGACCTACAATCACCACAACCATCTTCCTTTGTGCTAGGTATGACTCCAGCCAATGGAGAGTTTTCCCCCCCAATTTCCATTGGCTTCAGTTTTACTAGGGCTCCTTCATGCCACACTCAGCCAAATGCTGTGCTAATGTCAAGGGCAGTCACTCTCACTTCTCCACTGGAATTCAGCTCCTTTGTCCATGTTTGGACCAAGGCTGTAATGAGGTCGGGAGCCGAGTGGTCTTGGCGGAACCCAAACGGCATCAGCGAACAGGTTATTGGTGAGTAAGTGCCACTTGATAGCACTGTCGATGACACCGTCCATCACTATGCTGATGATTGAGAGTAGACATTTGGGGCGGTAATTGACCGGATTGGATTTGTCCTGCTTTTTGTGGACAGGACATACCTGGGCAGTTTTCCCACATTGTCGGATAGATGCCAGCTTGGCTAGAGGCGCGGCTAGTTCTGTAGAACAAGTCTTCAGCACGATAGCCGGGATGTTGTCAGAGCCCTTGCAGTCAGAATCAGGGGAATTTATAATGGGGAACAAAGAAATGGCAGACCAATTAAATACATATTTTGGTTCTGTCTTCACAAAGGAGGACACAAATAACCTCCCAGAGATGGCGGGGAATATTGGGTCTGATGAAAGGGAAGAACTGAAAGAAATCAGTATTTGTAGGGAAATGGCGTTAGGGAAATTGACGTGATTGAAGGCCGATAAATCCCCAGGGCCTGATAATCTACATCCTAGGGTACTTAAGGAAGTGGCCCTAGAAATAGTTGATGCTTTGCTGATCATCTTCCAACATTCGATGGAATCTGGAACAGTACCCATGGATTGGAGGGTAGCTAATGTTACCCCACTATTCAAAAAAGGTGGTAGAGAGAAAACGGGGAATTACAGACCGGTAAGCCTGACATCAGTAGTGGGGAAAATGCTAGAGTCCATTATAAAAGATGTAATAGCAGAGCACTTGGAAAACAGTGACAGGATCGGACAAAGTCAACATGGATTTACAAAAGGTAAATCGTGCTTGACTAATCTACGGGAATTTTTTGAGGATGTAACTGGTAAAATAGATAAGGGAGAACCAGTGGATGTGGTGTATTTGGACTTTCAGAAGGCTTTCGATAAGGTCCCGCATAAGAGATTAGCATGTAAAGTTAAAGCACATGGGATTGGGGGCAAGGTATTGACTTGGATAGAGAACTGGTTGGCAGACAGAAAGCAAAGAGTTGGAATAAACGGGTCTTTTTCCGAGTGGCAGGCAGTGACTAGTGGGGTACTGCAGGGATCGGTCCTTGGACCCCAGCTATTCACAATATATATGAATGATCTAGACAAGGGAACTAGATGTAATATCTCCAAGTTTGCAGACGACACAAAGCTGGGTGGGTGTGTGTGCTGTGAGGAGGATGCCGAGAAACTCCAGGATGATTTGGACAGGTTGGGTGATTGGGCAGAAGCATGGCAGGTGCAATATAACGTGGATAAATGTGAGGTTATCCACTTTGGTGGCAAAAACAGGAAGGCAGATTATTATCTGAGTGGCAATAGATTGGGAGAAGGGGAAGTGCAACGAGACCTGGGCGTCCTTGTGCACCAGTCGCTGAAGGTAAGCATGCAGGTGCAGCAGGCGGTTAAGAAGGCAAATGGTATGTTGGCCTTCGTAGCGAGAGGGTTTGAGTACAGGAACAAGGATGTCTTGCTGCAGTTGTACAGGGCCTTGGTGAGACCACATCTTGAGTATTGTGTGCAGTTTTGGTCGCCTTATCTGAGGAAGGATGTTCTTGCCATGGAAGGAGTTCAGCGAAGATTCACCAGGCTGATACCTGGGATGGCAGGAATGACGTATGAGGAGAGATTGAGTCGACTGGGCTTATACTCGCTGGAGTTTAGAAGAGAGGGGATCTCATTGAAACTTAGAAAATTCTGACAGGGCTGGACAGACTAGATGCAGGAAGGATGTTCCTGATGGGGAGTCCAGAACCAGGGGTCACAGTCTAAGGATAAGGGGTAAGCCATTTAGGACAGAAATGAGGAGGAATTTCTTCACCCAGAGCGTGGTGAACCTGTGGGATTCTCTACCACAGAAGGCAGTAGAGGCCAATTCATTAAATATATTCAAGAAGGAGTTGGATATATTTCTTAAGGCTAAAGGGATCAAGGGGTATGGGGAGAAAGCAGGGACAGGGTACTGAATTTGGATGATCAGCCATGATCGCATTGAATGGTGGATCAGGCTCGAGGGGCCGAATGGCCTACTCCTGCTCCTATCTTCTATGTTTCTATGTCCCATAGCCTTTGCTGTATCCAGTGCGCTCAGCCGATTCTTGATATCACGTGGAGTGAATCGAATTGGCTGAAGACAGGCTTCTGTGATGGTGGGGACATCAGGAGGAGGCCAAGATGGATCATCCATTCGGCACTTCTGGCTGAAGATGGTTGCAAATGCTTCAGCCTTGTCTTTTGCACTCACGTGCTGGGCTCCACCATCATTGAGAATGGGGATATCCATGGAGCCTCCTTCTCCCGTTAGTTGCTAAATGGTCCACCACCATTCACGGCTGGATGTGGCAGGACTGCAGAGCTGATCTGTTGATTGTGGGATCGCTTAGCCCTGTCTATAGCATGCTGCTTCTGCATAATATATCCTATGTTAAAAATGGTATGTGTTAAAAGATATTAAAATAAAGAAATTATATAAAAAAGGCAATTTATTTACAGTTTTCACAGAATAATGGGCAGGTCGTGAGATGAGATCCCCAAAGGACTGGTAAAAATTTAAATACACTATGTTATATGCCATAATACCCTATTGTTATAATGTATTGTTTGAATTAAGATGAGCAATGCTACGGGAGATCTATTCAATAATATTAAAAAATCTTGCATATCCACCCACTTCCTGTAAGTGCCACTCTTACTTTCTGTAATATTTTTGGTCATAGCTGTTTCAATCACACTACTTAGTCACACCTGAACTATTTGTACCATACTTCCCATTGATGGAGTCCTCTTAGCTCCCATATCCAAGGTAGATGTGTTTCTTGCTAAGCATCCTGACTCCCTCCTCTGATGGAAGATGTTGGTCTGCTTATGGAAACTACCATTTTTACACGAACCCAATTTTAAAGTGCTGGGAGGCAGCCGGATTGCAACACACATGCTTGGAAAGTTGATGAACGAGGGGGTTGAGTTTTCGTGGGCTGAATCTCATACTTTCCTTATGTTCTTATTATGTCAAGTTTGTGAGACTGACATTTGGACAAGGGAGATAGATTATTTTGGACTTGTGAAAGCTACTTTCTGAATCTTCATTGATCAGATACTAACAATACAGCCTTCTCGCAACAGAGACAATGTGGGGGTAATTTTAACCTAACTCGGCAGGCGGGAAACCAGCGGGACGCGGTGGAATGCTGGTTTTACACTCCGCCCTATGTGAAGTCAATGGATAGTAAAGCTCCCACTGTACCCGCTGCCGTCAGTTTCCCGACAGCGAGTTAGGTCAACATCACCCCCAATATTTCTAATCTTCAATTTAGAGCTACAGACTGCTCAAAGTCATTATCTGCACCAAAAAACATTGAATTATCCAGCAATTTTACTCAAACAACATGAATAATGCGAGCAAGTGAGAATTTAGTGCTTAAAAATATTTAATCAGATAATTTGACTTAAGCAACTTTGAATTAAAAGTAGACTGTAACGCAACAAATTTTCTTTTGAGTGTCATTTAGATTCTGAAAATACCGATTCCCTCCCCATCCCCCCAAAATTTCCAGGAATCAATTCGGAGACTGGTCACTGGTGGTTCAGATAATACTTTGTTTATATAAAAATACTAGCAAAGTGCCCGGCGGGGGGGAAAAGAGAGAGAGAGCGCGACTGGGGGGGGGGGGGGGGGGGGGGAGGAGGGGAGTGGGGGGGGGAGGGGAGTGGGGAGGGGGAGTGGGGGGGGGAGGGGGAGTGGGGGGGGAGGGTGAGTGGGAGGAGGGAGAGGGGAGGGGGAGGGGAAGGGGGAGAGTCCCCGAGCCCCCTGATCTCCCGAGCCCCGCCCCCCCATCACCCGAGCCCCGCCCCCCGATCTCTCGAGCCCCGCCGCCCCGATCTCCGGAGCCCCGCCCCCGATCTCCGGAGCCCCGCCCCGATCTCCGGAGCCCCGCCCCGATCTCCCAAGCCCCGCCCCGATCTCCCAAGCCCCGCCCCCGATCTCCCAAGCCCCGCCCCCGATCTCCCGAGGTCCCGCCCCACGATCTCCCGCCTCCCGATCTCCCGCCCCGCGATGTCGCGAGCCCTGCCCCGCGCCCTCCCGAGCCCCGCCCCCCCGAGCACCGCCCCACGCCATCCCGAGCACCGGCCTCCCGCTCTCCGGAGCCCCGCCCTCCCAAGCTGGCTTCAAGACCGCCGATTGCGGCTCAGAGACGGCCGGCGGGCCCGGTTGCCGGGGTAACCCTTGCCGCTCTCTAAGCCCCGCCCGAGATCCGCACTCCCGAGAGCCCCGCCCCCCCGCCCGAGCCGAGCGGGGAACAGAGACGCCACGTCTCAGCTGCTCCTGCTGCGCGCGCACCCTTTAGTAAGATAGCAGCGCTCGGCTGAGGCCCGCCCCTCCAGCCTTCACAAAGATGGCGGCGATCGGGGGCCGCTTGTTGACTGGGGCTGGGAGGTGCCTAGCTCGGCCGTGGGTGCGGAGGAGAGGCCGAGGCTTCGAGGCCTACCTGGAAAAATGGGGAAAGGTAGGAAAATTAATGAGATTAGATAAAAGATTTAGAAAGTAATTAACTTTTCTAAAAAGAATTTGTGTTTTAAAAGCAACGTTTTTTTGAAAGACGCAGAAAGCGGGAAAAAGAAAGGAAAAGTTTGGAATCAAGATGGCGGCGACTCACCTCGGTTCAGAACGATAAGGCCCGCTCACACACGCACCGATTGGTCGACCGTCAGGTCACCAAAGCGTAGGATTGGTCAATCGTCCCGTCACTCGACCGTAGGAGGGCCTGGCCGCACGCGCCAGCAACCCGGCGTACGATTGGTTGACCGAGGTCACTCTGTCGCTAATGAGCGGATAATGAGATGCCAATGAGCGGATAATGAGATGCCAATGAGCGGAATGTTGAAGGTTTTTCGGATACCGCGGGTGATGTAAGAAAAAGGAGACTTACCATCAAGTAACTTTAAAGTAAGCTTTAAGTAACTTATAAACACACTATATACAAGAGAGGTCTTTACCATGCCTCTGGTAGAAGCCTCTTACAATACTGAACAGACCAGTATTTATACCAGTCCAACAGGAAGTGACATATGACAGGAAGTGAGGTATGTACACAGTTCATAGTTCACAGTTCATAGTTCACAGGAAGTGATGACATAACTTCCCAGAAGTTAGCATTTTTATCACATTCTTCCCTCCTGCAGGATTAGAAGGCTGTGGTCTACCTTTTGGTCCGCAGCCGCCGAACAAGGAAGAGTCGCACCCGTTTGGATTCCCGTCGTAGAGGGTCGCTGGTCCGCTTACATGCGGTTGGCCATTGGTCAGAGTCTGTGTGGCCTGGATTGCCCTGTGAAGGGTCGGGGAGATCATGGCTTCGAGTACGAGCCCCAATAGGTTCAAAGTCGGACTGCCTCTGTTCAGAGGGAGGTGCAGAGCTGGTCTGTGGCGGATCAGTACTTTCATGCGCGGTACTGGGAGGGTCGCAACCTTGAGCACGGGGTTCTACCGGCACCAAGCTAGTTGGTGTCTGATCAGGATCCTGGAGAGGGGTACCCGATAGGTCCCAAGAGTTTCCTGGTGAAATGCCATCACCCGATGTCCCACTAGGTCCTGGTGGGCAGGGAGCCAGATCCCGTAATGATACGGTAGATTCTCGGCCGTCGGAATATCGTATGTTTGCATAGGTGGGGTTGGCATCGGTTAGTTCAACCTCGTCTACGAGAGGGTCATTTTTAGACGTCCGAACGTATCTTCGGAGTAATACAGGTCCAGGAGTAGTTAGCCATGACGGGAGTGATGTCCCATGAGATGAGCGACGCTGGAATCCAAAGAACCGCTCATGAGGTGTAGTATTTGTGGCTGTAGAAAGCAGGGACCGTATAGAGTGCAATGCATCCGGAAGCACTGTTTCCCATTGCTGGTCTGGTAGGCCCCGAGATCTTAAAGCGAGACGTACGGAATTCCAGATGATACCGTTATACCTCTCTACCTGCCCATTTCCGATGGGATGGTATGGTGTTGTTTTGCTTGTAGCAATTCCCCGTTCTGAGAGGTAGTCCTTGAGTTCCCTTGACATAAAGGATGGACCCCGATCTGAGTGAATATAAGCCGGCATGCCACAGAGAGAAAATACCTGCTCAAGGCAGCAGATTACTGTGGACGCCAGCATATTGGAGCAGGGGAAGGCAAACGGAAAACGTGAATATTCGTCGATCATGGTGAGCAAATATGTGTTCCGAGTTGAAGAGGGCACTGGGCCCTTAAAATCGATGCTAAGTCGTTGCATCGGTTGGGTTGCATGTATGAGTATACCAGCTGAGGGGCGGAAGAACTGAGGTTTTAATTCCGCACAAAGCCGGCATTCTGAGCATATTTTCTTTACATCTCCAGTGGAAAAAGGGAGATTCCGTGATCGTACGAAATGTAGCATGCGCGTAACGCCAGGATGACACAAACCATTGTGGACATCCATGAGAGTGGAGGATGACATAGTGGAGCAGAATGCCCGTGTGAGGGTGTCCGGGGCCACATTCTCCTTGCCAGGCCGATAGAGAATGGTATAACCAAAAGAGGCCAGTTCCATCCTCCAAAGTTGTATTTTATTATTCTTAATTTTGGTTCGTTTTCGATTATCGAGCATGAAGGCGACTGATCGTTGGTCCGTGATCAATGTAAAGTGCTGGCGAGCTAGAAAATGGTTCCACTTCCGTACTGCCTCTATGATGGCTGTGGCTTCTTTCTCAACCGGAGGATAATGTAGCTCGGCACCTTGTAAGGTCCTGGACATAAATGCTACAGGACGACCTTCCTGATTCAGAGTAGCCGAGATCGCCACCTCCGAGGCATCACATTCAACCACGAAAGGGAGATTCTCATCGATGGAGTGAAGAGCCGCTTTCTCCAACTGTTTTTTGAGAAGGTTAAAGGCTGCAACAGCCGCTGTTCCCAGTGGAAATGATCTAGCATGCAGCAAGGGTTGGATTTTGTCCGAAAAATGAGGAATCCATTTAGCGTAGTATGCAAACAGACCGAGAGCCCGACGTAAAGAAGCCGGATTCTTAGGTGACGGGAGCTCTTGGAGCGGGCGAAGTCTTTCTGGGTCTGGCTTAATGATACCATTGCCTACGCAGTAGCCAAGGATGTTGATGGTCGGTTGCGACTCAACAGATTTGGATTCATTCAGGGTCAAATTACGGCGATGGAGGGCATCCCGAAATTTTTGGAGGTTGGAGTCGTGTTCCTGTTGATCGTGACCTGCAATGGTAATGTTATCAAGATAGGGAAAAGTGTCCCTTAGGTTTTCCTGCTTAACCAGGCCATCCATTGCCCGTTGAAAGGCAGCCACTCCATTAGTAACCCCGAATGGGAGGCGACGAAATTGGTACAGCCGTCCATTAGCCTCAAAGGCCGTGTACTGTTTATCTGAGACCTTCAAGGGTAACTGATGATAGGCACTTTTTAAATCGTAAGTTGAGAACACTTTGTATTCGGCCAGTTTATTAACCATATCATCAATGCGTGGCAATGGGTAGGCGTCCAAGTCGGTATATTGATTGATGGTTTGCGAATAATCGATGCATAGTCGCTGTTTGTGAGGTTTTAGAGGGTTCTTGACAATGACGACTTGAGCCCGCCAGGGCGACGAACATGGTTCAATGATATCCTCTGCTAGAAGTCGAGAGATTTCAGCCGCAATAAAAGATTGGTCTTCCTGATTAAAGCGCCGCGATTTCGTTATTATCGGTTGGCATTGAGGCGGAATACTGGCAAATAATGAGGGTTCATCAAGTGAAGCTGCTGATAATGCACAAAAAGGTAATTTAGATGGTATATTAGAAATAGTAAGTCCGGGTTTGGATCCACCAAACTCAATGGTGAGTTTCTTATGCTGTTTTTGGAAGTCCAGCCCTAAGAGGAGATCACTACATAAGTCTTTGAGCACCGAAAGTCGGGTGGAGGGATACATACGACCATGAAGTGTCATATCAACAACACAAAAGCCGGAGATTCTGGTATTAAGTGATGACTGGGCCATCGCAATTGCCTGGTCCGATGGGAAGACATGTAGTTTCAATTTCGCAACAATCTGTTCCTTAATGAAACTATCAGTACTTCCTGAGTCAATTAAGGCATCTAAGGTATGCCCTTTAATTGAAATTTTTGTGGCTGCCTGAGACAGGTTCTGTGGGCAAGCAGCTGTAATTGGTGTCGTTGCACAGAGAGTGGCTAAAACTCTCGGTGTGCTTCTTCGGGAGAGAGCTCGAGAGGAAGCTTGATAGGTCCTAGCTGGAGCATCTTGATAGGCCCTAATTGGGGCAGTTCGGTAGGTCTTAGCTGGATTGGCCCTCGTAGAGGCCCTTGATAGGCAAACTTTAGCAAAGTGTCCTTTTTTCCCGCAATAACTGCAGATTGCATTGCGAGCAGGGCAGGTTTTCCTAGGGTGAAAAGCATCTCCACAAAAGAAGCATTCCTTCCTAGATTGCCAAGAGGCTGCTAAAGTGGGGTCGTCCTCCTCTTCTTCATCAGAATTATCAGAATTAGATTCCCCCATGATAGGGTTCACCTGAGACCGCTTGAATTGTCTGGTTGCAGCTACAGCAGCAGATCGAGATCTGGGCAGCTGATAGAGGTCTGCATTTCTCTTTGCCAAATCCAGTGAACAAGCTAGGTCAAAAGCTTTTTGTAGCTCAAGTGTTTTACTTTCTAGTAGACGCTGGCGTATAAATGGAGAGGCAATCCCGCAGATGAAAGCATCACGAATCATTTCTTGGCGGTACAGCTCAGCTGAGGCTGCCTGAAAGTTACAATCTACGCTGAGCCTGCGAAGTTCTTGCAGGAATTCGTCAATTGATTCCCCTGGCCCTTGTCGGGCTGTGGCCAGTAGATGTCTAGCATAGACCTCATTTGGGGTCTTCGCATACAGTTTCTTAAGTGCCCGAATCACCTCTTCGTAATTATCCCAGTCATCAACATATTCGAACACTTTTGGGGTCACATAATTGACAAGTATCTTCAATTTAGCAGGAGCATCCACTTTACATTCATCCAGAAAATTCTCAAAAGTACGATACCAATGCTTCCATACCCTGCCAGCTGCTGGTGTATTCGGGTCCAAGTCCAGACGAATAGGTCTAAGGATTTTCTCCATGATGGGTGGTTCCCTGGATCCTTAACTTCCGAGTTTGTCTGAAGGTCTAGTATTTGTCAGTGTAAATACTAAGTTACTTAAATTGATGTAAGAAAAAGGAGACTTACCATCAAGTAACTTTAAAGTAAGCTTTAAGTAACTTATAAACACACTATATACAAGAGAGGTCTTTACCATGCCTCTGGTAGAAGCCTCTTACAATACTGAACAGACCAGTATTTATACCAGTCCAACAGGAAGTGACATATGACAGGAAGTGAGGTATGTACACAGTTCATAGTTCACAGGAAGTGATGACATAACTTCCCGGAAGTTAGCATTTTTATCACAGCGGGCGTGATTTTCGTCCGGCCGAAACGTAAATACGCTTACCAGGGTTTCGGAAAGGTAAGCTTTCTTTCGACGTAACGCACGCGTAGGTACGCTCTGTAACTTTCGAACGCATAGCTGGACAGATGCACACGGACAGACAGACAGACAGACATAGATAGATAAGAAAATAGCAGTTCTAAAATATCAATGCCATACCTGTGGCTTTTCAAGTTGCTTTAAATATTCATCAAATGATCCTTCGATGAACTGCAGTAAGGACAGAAAAATAAAATCTTACAAATGATGCAATATATAGGTACATAGGAACAGGAATGGGCCATTCAGCCCCTCAAGTCTGTTCCACCATTCAATGAGATCATGGCTGATCTGCATCTTAATTCCATCAACCTGCCTTAGTTCTGTAACCCTAAATACCCTTGCCTAACAAAAATCGATTAATCTCAGTTTTGAAGTGTTCAATTGACCTAGCATCAACAGCTTTTTTTTTGGGCGGGGGGGGGGGAAAAAAGAGTTCCAGATTTCCACTACCCTTTGTGTGAAGAAGTGTTTCCTGACTAAGCATGAATTTCTCTATATGAGCGGTGGTGTTGGAAAATGAATATTAATAAAGGACAATGCACTGTATCAAAACACTGTGCCAAAGGACAGAAGCTTCCTCACAAGTAAACCCAACTAGCTGTTGTATACCCAGCAGCCAGCTTAAGGCTGTTTACTGATGGAAACCTCAATGCAAGTCATCCGTTCACCTTCTCAGCCAGAAGATGATATGTATCCAAACAGAGAATGAGGAGAATAAATGGATTTTTAAAAAAACTACAAAGAATGCATACCGCTTCAAACTTTTCTCGGTTCCTCCTCAGGTAAGAAACACAAGCTCTTCTCACTTCAAGGTGTTTAGATTGTGTGTGGAAAACCTGGAAAAAAAAAACAAACTGAAATAATTCCTGTTATGTTGTTCAATAAATTGTTTACAATCAGATCATCTCCTGTGGCATTGTTCACACAAGGTCTGGGGCAGTTGTGAATGTTTAACTGCTAACACAGAGTAGCATTTAACCTGCCCTGCTCCATTAAGGTCAATGTTCAAGTAAAGAAAGAACTTGGATTTATACAGCGCCTTTCAACACCTCAGGCTGTCCCAAAGCACTTTACAGCCAATGAAGTATTTTGAAGTGTAGTTGATGTTGTAATGTAGGAAAAGCGGAAGCCAATTTACGCACAGCAAGGTCCCACAAACAGCAATATGCTAATGACCAGATAATCTGTTTTAGTGATGTTGGTTGAGGGATAAATATTGGCCACGACACCAGGGTGAACTCCCCTGCTCTTCTTCGAAATAATGCTGTGGGAACTTTTACGTCGACCTTTTCTTAAAACAGATCTATTAATTGATGTCCTGCAGCATTACTCACAGAAAGTCAACGTTTGTTTATATAAGAATGAGATTGTTATGCCTATTACTGGAGAGGGGCTGATTTAACAGTGGGATGGGGTCAGAGGATCTAGCAATATTTTGAGCAGGGGTTCCAGAATCTGTGAACACTGGGGGGCTGGGCCATCCTGGGATGTAGGTGAAACACAGAGTGGCTCTGGGAGCAATAGAGCATGTTCCAGGACCTGGGATCATAGGGACACTGGTCCTGGGATTTGTGTAGTAGTATAATCAGGCACAGTGATTTATCAGCTACCCTGGATCTGGGAGCACTGAGAAAGGGGCCCAGGGCCTCGCAGTTCCAATACAGAGTCTCAGAGCATGGGAATGAGGTTCCAGGAGCAATGGGGGCAGATCTTGGGATCAATGGGAGAGGGGTGCTGTGATCTGGGAGCATTGGGGAAGGAGGTATTTGTGGTGTATGTGCCTTTAAGAGCCCTCTGTGTACTGTAATGCCGGTAATGGCCACTCGGGCTATATAAGCCTGTATAGTGTCTTGTATCTGTTAGTTCACCTCCAGACTTTGTTCAGTAAACACCTGTGAAACCAACTCCTGTATTCCGTGTCTCCATTAACACACGGATACAACAGTGGCGACGAATTGGAAACGGACTTACCTGCAATTCGGCAGCACCTCAAGGAGATCGATTCCTCAGACGAAAGTCGAAGAAAAAAAACCTGTGGTTTCACCAGCTAGCCGAGCTGGTGGCAGGTACTGCAATACTCCTTCCTGGGCGGCGGGCTGGGGCTCCATCGGCTCGCTCTGCAGCGGGGCCGAGCAGCGAAGGCAAACAGAGACAGAGGGTGGAGCACTCGGGAGACGGCCGGCACTGCAAAGCAGGTCGGCGTTCGGACCAAGCAGAGGGAGGGGAAAGTCCCAGAGAGTCCAGCGGGAACGAGTCTCCACCTATTAAAAATACCTATGTAAATAAAAACCGCGGAGAACATCGTTGTCAGCAGCGGCAGCGGCGGGAAAGCGCGGGAGGTGCCTTTTTTTTCTGCGGGGAAGAAAGGAAAGCGCAGGAGGCGCCATTTTTTTTCAGGATGCCTAAGACTGGCAATATTACTGCTTTCGATAGCGATATAGAGGATTGGACCACATATGTGGAAAGAGTGGAGATATATTGCACAGCAAATGAAATAGAGGATGATAAAAAGGCATCAGTACTTCTAAATCTAATGGGCGCAAGGACATACGGGCTGTTACGAAACTTAATCACTCTAGCTAAACCGAAGGACAAGAATTTTAAGGAGATTGTTGATACCCTACAGGAGCACTTAAACCCAACACCGCTGCTGATAGCGGAACGATTCAAATTCTTCAGGAGGAATCAGCACAACAATGAAAGTGTGGTAAACCACTGTTATGCCTGTCTGTGTCTGTATGTGTATTCCACTAGGTACAGGTCTGGACATGCCTCGGCTGACTCCTCCCACTGTTCCAGGTATATAAGTGACTACCTCCCAGTCCCTTAGTATTCTGGACGGGTCGACCACTCAAGACAAGACCTTCATTCTATAGTTAATAAAAGCCTGATTGTTACTCGCTCAACCTCAGTCTTTTGAGTAATTGATGGCGCATCAGAAAGTAACGCTGATTACCTCACCGAATTAAGGAAGCTGTCAAAGCACTGCCAATTCGGGGCAGGACTGGCAGATTCGCTTCGAGACAAATTCGTCTGCGGTCTCCTAAGTGAAGGAACACAGAAAAGGCTACTTTCTGAGAAAGATTTGACACTGGACAAGGCTTTCAGTGTGGCTGTATCATACGAAGCAGCCGCAAGAGGAGCTGCAGAGATACAGCAAAAGCCACAGGACTTCGGCACCCATGAAATGACACAGGGTTTCGAGAGATGTTATCGCTGCGGCAGATCTACCCATGACCAGAGGGACTGCTGGTTCAAGGACAAAGCATGCAGGCAATGCGGAAAGATTGGACACATTGCACGTGTATGCCAATCTGGAAACAAAAAATCCACGGACAGGAAAAAAATTAATAAGGAAAAGTACAGAAAGGTACAAATGATGACGGACAGTAGCTCCGAAGACCAGAAGAGCGATAGCGACTCCGGAAACAAGAGACTAAGCTGTCTCAAATTACATAATGTAATTGCCAAAGAAGATTACCAGACCATTTGGGTTACCCTCACGATAGCGGGGTCCCCAGTTAAAATGGAGCTAGATACAGGATCAGCTCTGACCGTCATAAGTCGACGGGATTACGAGCGGCTATTTCCGCATATACTCTTGAAAGACACATCCATTATCTTGAAAACATATACGGGGCAGAAAGTATACCCCAAAGGAAAAATAAGGGTGCCTGTTGTATACAACGGCAAGGAAATACAGAAGTTGTATTTATACGTTCTGCAAGATGGTGGTCCACCGCTGTTGGGACGTGAATGGATCAGGAAGATACGTTTAGACTGGCACTCCATAGGCTTCACCGCCTCAATAAAAGTGGAAGATGCGGCAATTCCCAAGTTTTTTTTAAGGCAAGGCCGGTGCCATACGCAATTCGTCCAGCAGTCGAAGCAGAGCTGGAGAATTTGGAAAAGGCAGGCGTATTATCCAAGATAGATTGGAGCGAGTGGGCAACACCCATCGTCCCGGTCATGAAGAAAACGTTGAATAATGATAAATCTGAAGAACAGAGAAAAATTTGCATCCGTGGAGACTTCAAGGTGACTGTAAACCCGGTCCTTCACATGGTACAGTATCCTCTTCCAAGGATAGAAGATATTTTCGCCTCACTATCCGGAGGGAAACGTTTCACCAAAATTGACTTGGCACAGGCATATCTACAGATGGAGGTTGAAGAGGCCTCTAAAAAGTATCTCACGATAAATACACACAAAGGCCTGTACCAGTACAATCGACTGGTTTTCGGAGTAGCATCAGCTCCAGCTATCTGGCAAAGAGCTATGGAGCAAGTCCTCCAGGGGATTCCGGGGACTCAATGCTACCTAGACGACATCCTTGTAACAGGAGAAAACGACAACGAGCACCTTGCCAATTTGGAGCAGGTGCTCACTAGGCTGAGAGAACGGGGCCTACGAGCAAATCGCCCCAAGTGCGAATTTTTCCAGAAACAAATATCATATTGTGGCCACATAATTAACGAGGAAGGGTTGCATAAGTCACCTGAAAAAACTGAAGCGGTCATAAAAGCCCCAGCACCTGAAAATGTCTCACAATTAAGGTCGTTCCTGGGATTGATAAATTACTATCATAAATTTTTACCGAACTTGTCAACTCTTCTGCACCCTCTTAACGAACTGCTACAAACGGGAGTAATTTGGAAATGGAGCAAAGACTGTAAACATGCCTTCCATAAATGCAAAGGCTTGATCACGTCCAAGGAAGTGTTGGCTCATTACAACCCATCACTGCCAATCAGACTGGCGTGCGATGCATCCCCTTACGGCGTAGGAGCGGTATTATCGCATAGATTCCCTGATGACTCAGAGCGGCCGATAGCTTTTGCGTCACGCTCATTGAACTCAGCTGAGCGTAACTATGCCCAAATCGACAGGGAAGCACTCAGCCTGGTATGGGGAGTGAAGAAATTCAACCATTACTTACACGGACAAAAATTTACCTTGTTGACTGACCATCAACCCCTCGTCTCCATATTCAACCCTAAAAAGGGTGTTCCCATTATGACAGCGCAAAGGCTACAGAGGTGGTCCCTTTTCCTAGGGGCACACCAATATGACATAGAATACAAAGGATCAAAACAGCATGGGAATGCTGACGGTTTATCGCGCCTACCGTTGCCAACGGTAGAAGAGGCACCTACAGTGGACCCAGTGGAGATGTTCCACTCAACCATAGTGGAATGTCTACCAGTAACAAATTCTGCCATTGAAAAGGAAACGAGAAATGACCCGACTCTCTCACGAGTCTATGATTTAACGGTGAAGGGATGGCCAGCACATGGTGAACCACTGTTGCCAGCATTCTCGCAAAGAAGAGAACAGCCGTCAGTGTGCCGAGGAACCTTGGTGTGGATCCAGAGTGGTGATTCCACCCAAACTCCAGGATAAAGTGCTAAAGGAGCTTCACGAGGGGCATCTGGGTGGAGTGAAAATGAAGAACCTAGCCAGAGCATTTGTGTGGTGGCCAGGTATCGATGGAGACATCGAAGAAATGACCAAGAGCTGCGTAGGATGCCAGAAGGTCCAAAACGCCCCACCACAAGCCCCTCTACATCCATGGGAGTGGCCCTCACCTCCATGGCAAAGGGTACACATCGACTTTGAGTCCATAAATGGACCAGCAATGTTCTTAATCGCGGTTGATGCACACTCCAAGTGGCCGGAGGTAATAAAGATGTCCTCCACCACCACGGAAAAAACCATCACAGTATTAAGGACCATATTTGCCAGGAATGGGCTGCCAGAACAGATCTGTTCTGATAATGGACCGCAATTTGTGTCCGAAGAATTCAGGAAGTTCTTAAAAAACAATGGGGTTAAGCACTACACGTCCGCCCCATACCATCCCGCCACCAATGGATTGGCTGAAAGGTTTGTCCAGACCTTCAAGAAGGCCATAAAGGCCATGGGTAATGAAGACATAAATCTACAGCATAAGGTAGATAACTTCTTGTTTGCATACAGGAATGCAACACATGTGGTTACAAACCAAACTCCCGCCATGATGTTCTTCAATAGAAGCCTAAGATGCCGGCTGGATTTGATCAAGCCAAACATCAGAAGGGACGTGGAGAACCGGCAATTTCAAGGCATGAATGAAAGGCCAACTAGAACCTTCCAGATAGGTCAACAAGTTTTGGCCCGGGACTACCGTACCGAGAAATGGCAGCCTGGAACTATTTGCACACGACTAGGACCGCTGATGTATACCGTGGACATTGGAGAAAGCATAATGAGGCGCCATGCTGACCAGATCATAGAGTCATCCGAAAAGGGACAACCTACACCACAACTCTATACGCCTAATGATGAAGCAGAGATACCCATAGTATCTACCTCCGATCCGGTGATACTGGAACCAGATGAACCCAACACTGGCATTCAAGCCGAATCGACCATGCCAAAAGAACCTACTACACCACCAAAAACTACTACACCACCGAGGCGTTATCCAGACCGAGTCAGGAAGCCTCCAGAGAGACTGACTTATAATTGATTAACTGCAGCAAATGTGTAGATTATTGTTCTTGTAACATGTTAATTAATGATTACTTAAAATGTTATGTACTGGTTGTCTAAAAGGGGAGGAATTGTGGTGTATGTGCCTTTAAGAGCCCCCTGTGTACTGTAATGCCGGTAATGGCCACTCGGGCTATATAAGCCTGCATAGTGTCTTGTATCTGTTAGTTCACCTCCAGACTTTGTTCAGTAAACACCTGTGAAACCAACTCCTGCATTCCGTGTCTCCATTAACACACGGATACAACAGTATTGAGGTCTTGAAGCATGTGGGAAGGTCCTGGGATCAGGGAGCAAAGGGACGCAGTACCAGATACTGACAGAATTGGGAGGGTGATCTAGGAGTTTGTAAACTTTTGAACGGGGTCCTGGAAGACAAGAGTATGGGGAAGGCAAGGTTGGAAGCCTTGTGGCAGACAGGCTTGGGGTGGGGGCTGGTACATTTCCCACGTTCCATGAATGCAAGAAATTGTTTGCTAAAGATAAAAGGCGATCTTAAAAAGGCTAGAAATAGGTGAAGTCTAGCACTGCCTAAACATCAGCCAGTTGTAAAACCACATATCAAAGTGAGCCTTCGCTCGCTGAAGAAATGTTGCAGTTCAGGTCTCCTCCAATAACATCACATGTCTACAAAAAAGGTAAGGAAGCAAACTTTGTTTTAAAAATAAACTTCTTCTTAGGCAGTTCCTCAGAACCAAGGATGACTTGCTTCCACATTAAAAAGGAGTTCGCAGGTGACTGATGAGTCCAATGCGGGACCTACAGTCTCTGTCACAGGTGGGGCAGACGGTGGTTGAAGGGGCGGGTGGGTGGGGTGCTTGGGTTGACGTGCGCTCCTTGCGCTGCCTGCGCTTGGCTTCCGCTTGCTCCCAGTGAAGAGACTCGAGGTGTTCAGCGCCTTCCCGGATGCTTCTCCTCCACTTTGTGCAGGCTTGGGTCAGGGATTCCCAGGTGTCGGTGGGGGTGTTACATTTTTTCAAGGAGGCTTTGAGGGTGTCTTTGAAGCGTTTCCTCTGCCCACCTGGGGCTCTCTTGCCGTGCCGGAACTCCGAGCAGAGTGCTGGTTTTGAGAGTCTCGTATCGGGCATGCGGACAATGTGACGCGTCCATCGGAGCTGGTAATAAACTATTAAGAAACATACACTCATTTTCTAACAGTTTGAAGTGTTTAACAAGCTTTACATGCCCAAATAAAAGAGGTGGACAATACCATCTACTTTAAATTTTTCCCAGTGAATAAGCCTTGAGGGCCAAACCGTGTACTAGAGAATTATAGAGGGCATTATTTAAATTTAATTCATTGGGGAAGATTAGACAATTTCTCTAGCTACCTTTCAATGGTCCAGACCTTCGCCACATTTCATGCCTCCAATCCTCCCTCACTGACATCCCTTTTGCATCAGTTAAGCAATAAGTGTTATGGTTTTGGCTTTCTCACAAGGCTTTATTCTGATGCTCATAGCAATAAAAAGTTTTCGAATCTCCTGTGAACTGAAGCCTGCTTCCTCATGTGTGCCATGAGTGGGATAGAGGGTCACGCCGTTAACAATCCCCACCCCGCCAGTGTTGACCACTGAAGATCAGGTGGCAAGTCTCTCAGGCAGTTTACTTGCGCACCAACATTACCTGGGTGCTTGAAACATATGGCCAACTACAAATGTTGATCCCTTAAATATCTATGAGTGAAGTCAAGGCTGTAAATCACCTTTTGGGTCTGTTGATGTTCAGAATTGCTCAATTTAATAATAACATTCTAATTCATTCCTAGGTAACTATTATATTTTGTTTATACGGCTGCCCACTGAAACAAGCTGTGGAATGAAGTATGGGGAATGAACCATAGTTACTTAATGCACACCCGAGAGTTTTGTGTAACTGCTGAAGTTCAAGAGGCTGCCACATGTTAATTAAGTACAAAGCTGGACTGAATCAGTTCTCAGACACCATGCTGGGGTTGTATGTTTGGTGAAGAATAAAGGAGTTAGCTAGAAAAGAAACTACTAAGTATGCTGTGAATATACTTAAAAGGGTCAGATGTATTGAAAATTGTTGCTTGAAGCCAAATCGAAGGCACAACAGTGCATCAAAATAGCTGCACAGGGATTACCAATACCTGAGTAACTGTAACTCCTTACTGAAAACCAAGCACAGTTTAAGCAAAGGTGGACAAATTATGAGCAAACCTCAGGTATTACAGGAAAGAAGAAGAATTAAAGATTGTAACACTATACATGATTGGTAATTAAACTGTTGATGTACATTGCACTTTTACTTGGGATACAGTGGGCAGTGGTTGCAGCCAAAACAGCTGTGCGAGTGTGTGTGTACATTATTATGAGATATAATGTACATATGTATGAGAGAACTCATATCAACCTTAAGAAAACTATAAATATGTTAGCAGCAACTGAAGTTCTATAACTCAAATGGAACAATGATGAAACCATCCATATAATTAAGCAAAACGAGACTGGCAAGAATTAAACTATCTGAAACAAACCGCAGTGAGTTTTCGAGCTTAAGCTGATCAGAACTGAACTGATTGACAATTTGCAATAAAGGTGCACTCTCCTGTGAGTCAACCCACAGACACCACAATATAGTGGTCAAACAGTTCCTCAGTTTCAATTTCTTGAACACATTTCCCTCACAGTTTCTTCCTTAATGACAAAATTTCTCAATAGCGTTCCGCATTTCTTTTCACCCCTGCTGTGTCCCATGTAAATGTACATTAACAGCTTCATCGCCAATCATGTATGGCAACAGTGTGAAGCCAAAGAAGCCGAGAATCTACAATGATTCAACAAATTTAGAGTGAATACAATTAAACAAAATCTGACAACTAACTACCAACATTTGAAGAGATTTCCATAAACCTCAGCAAAGCCAGTATTTTTTCTGTAGCAATGGACCTCAGTTCTCAGTATGGGATTTCAAGAAATTGAGACTTTGAGCACATTAAGTCATCTCCAAATTATGGCCAGCAGATACAAAACAGAGTTAAGGCAACAAAAGGACCGCTGAAAAATGCCAAGATTGTTACCAAGCCCTGCTAAAATGAAGAATCATTCCAATAGCAGATTTGGCTCTTCACCAATGCAAAGAATGATCAAAGAAAGATTTCCCAATGCTCCAAATATTCTAAAGTCAAGTATTGTGGAAGGTGTTGCCTAAAAGCTAGAGAAAAAATAAGATGAAATACACAAGTGAGGGTCATGACAATTACCAGAAGTAAAGAACGAAGTTGTAAGAATATAATCATGACCAGAAGTTAGCAACATGCAGTTGAGAAAAGCAACGGATCAAGAAGGGTGCTCTTAAATCTTATGAGGCAGAATGTAATAGAGAAGAACACAGATGGAATCACAAACAACTTGTGAAACAAAGGAATCTCCTGATTGAGCTACAAGGTGAAAGATAATTCTACATTCATACAGAAGTACAAATTCTATGTTACCTCAGAATGTCCTGTGTTGAGAGTTAATCTGTACTAGATGGAGAAAGGGAACTAGAAGAGAACAGCAAATCACAAATCCTGCAGTCAAGAAAGTCCTATCTCAAATAAAAAGGAGGTTGTCAAAAGGCAAATTAATCGAACTTCGACAGATACCAACATTCCACTTTACATCCTTGGCTCAGTGGTAGCACTCTCACCTCAAGAGTCGGAAGGTCATGGGTTCAAGCCTCACTCCAGAGTCTTGAGCCCATAACCTAGGCTGACACTCCAGTGCAGTACTGAAGGAACGCTGCACTGTTGGATGTGCCATCTTTTGGATGAGATGTTAAACTGAGGCCCCATCTGCCATCTCGGGTGGCTGTAAAAGACCCCATGACACTATTCAAAGAAGAGCAGGGGAGTTCTCTCAGTGTCCTAGATCCTTCAACCAACATCACTAAAACAGATGATCTGCTCATTTATCTCAGTGCTGTTTGTGGGAGCATGCTCTGTGCAAATTGGCTGTCGGATTTCCTATGTTCCTACGTGACTACACTTCAAAAACACTTCATTGGTTGTAAAGCGCTTTGGGACATGTTGAGGTCGCGAATGATACTATATAAATGCAAGTCTATATACTTTGCTTACATCAACTAAAATATATAGAATCATAGAATGGTTACAGCACAGAAGGAGGCTATTCGGCCTGTCGAGCTCGTGCCAGCTCTCTGCAAGAGCGCTTCAGCTAGTCCCACTCCCCTGCCCTTTCTCCATAGCCCTACAATTTTTTTTCCCCTTCAAGTACTTATCCAATTCCCTTTTGAAAGCCACGATAGAGTCTGGCTCCACCACCCTCTCAGGCAGTGCATTCCAGATCCTAACCACTCGCTGCGTAAAAAAGTGTTTCCTCATGTCGCCTTTGGTTCCTCTGCTAATCACCTTAAATCTGTGTCCTCTGGTTCTCGACCTTTCCACCAATGGGAACAGTTTCTCTCTATCTATTCTGTCTAGACCCCTCATGATTTTGAACACCTCTATCAAATCTCCTCTCAACCGTCTCTGCTCTAAGGAAAACAACCCCAGCTTCTGCAGTCTATCCACGTAACTGAAGTCCCTCATCCCTGGAACCATTCTTGTAAGTCTTTTCTGTACCCTCTCTAAGGTCTTCACATCCTTCCTAAAGTGCGGTGCCCAGAATTGGACACAGTACTCCAGTTGAGGCCAGTGTTTTATGAAGGTTCATCATAACTTCCTTGCTTTTGTACTCTCTGCCTCTATTTATGAAGCCCAGGATCTTGTAAGTTTTTTTAACTGCTTTCTCAGCCTGCCCTGCCACCTTCAACAATTTGTGCACATATACCCCCAGGTCTCTCTGTTCCTGCACCCGCTTTAGAATTGTATTCTTTAGTTTATATTGCCTCTCCTTGTTCTTCCAACCAAAATGTATCACTTTGCACTTTTCTGCGTTAAATTTCATCTGCAAGATGTCCGCCCATTCCACCAGCCTGTCTATGTTCTCTTGGTCTCTCACTATCCTCCTCACTGTTCACTATATTTCCAAGTTTTCTGTCATCTGCAAATTTTGAAATTGTGCCCTGTACACACAAGTCTAAGTCATTTATATCAAGAAAAGCAGTGGTCCTAGTACCAACCCCTGGGGAACCCCACTGTGTACCTTCCTCCAGTCCGATAAACAACCATTCACCACTACTCTCTGTTTTCTGTCACTTAGCCAATTCCGTATCCATGCTGCCACTGTCCCTTTTATCCCATGGGCTTCAACTTTGCTGGCAAGCCTATTATGTGGCACTTTATCAAATGCCTTTTGGAAGTCCATGTACACCACATCAACCACATTGCCCTCATCAACCCTTTCTGTTACCTCATCAAAAAACTCAATCAAGTTAGTTAAACACGATTTGCATTTAACAAATCCGTGCTGGTTTACAGTAAATGAATTACTGGAGGACCACAAATCAATATTTGGAAGAAAGGTTGTACGTTCAAACTCAAACAGTTTTAAGATGCCATATTAGCTAGATTTTTCATGTTTTTTTATACAGTAAACAGAAATATAACAATGGGCTGGGAATTGTGTTCGGAGGCTTCCCGCAGGCGAATGCCTCCGAACCGCAAGAAAAGTATGCACTTACCTGCTGCCTCCCTATCTTCGAAGACTCGCGCTCCTGAGCCTGCAGGCGTTCATCTGCGTAAAGGCCCATGTAGTCCAGGGGCACATACGGTTCGCAAGCGTCCCTGGGATCACGTGGGTCCAATGACGAAGGGGGATTCCCATTATGCTTATGGGGATTCCATTTATGTACGGAATCCCCATATGAATAGAAATCACATAAATTTAAACATTTTTCAAGGGGCCAAAACTAACCTAAACTAATTTTAAAGGTTTTTGTATGGTTAAATCATTTAAAAAACCTTATTTTAATATTTATTTAAACCCTCACGCAGGTAAAAGGCCTGACGCCTGCTTTTGCCAGGCATAAGGGTTTCGTGGCCATTTGCTGGGCAGTAGTTGGGGAAATAGCCCACCTCTGTGCCAGCGAATATCCATTTCCTGCAGATTCATACGATCTGTCAAGCTGAAACTTGACAGATTTACCATTTCTGGGTTTTCGCGCAGGCGCATCACACACAGAAACCCGGAACTTGCGGGGCACTTACAACCGCTTGCTCCGGGAAATCCGGGCCAATATTTCCAGAATATGCAATTTAGACTAGACAAACAACTGGGATATTCTGTGTAGCCACTGGCGTCCAAGAGATCATTATATACGTTTTATTTAAGTACATAAATGGATTGAACTAGTTCTCAGTGTTTTGTGAAGCAGAAATAAAACTGCACGGTTTAAAAAAGAAACTAAACATTGTTTCCTGTTTGTAGGCCTTTCTGTGCACAAACTGACTGCCATTTTTGGCTACAAAACAATAATAATTGTATGTGAACAAAAGTAATCCATTCTTTGTAAAGTAGCTTGGATGTCCTCAGGATATGATGAGGTGTTATTCAAATGAAAGTTATTTCTTTCTTTTGTTGTGAATAGGAGACATAAAATCACTAAATACTTGGGTGGATCTGTCAGTAAAGCGGTCAGCTCAGTGCTCCCAGGCAGTGAAGAAAGTTAATAAAATGTTGGGATGTGACTTACAAATCAAAGGAGGTGATGTTGAAGTTGTGTCTGGCCTTTGTCAGACCACAGCTGGAGTACTGTGTTCAATTTTGGTCGCCATATTACAAAAAAGCTGTAGAAAATTACTGGTGGGAATCCAAAGGTGAATAGGAGGCTGATTGCTGAACTTAGAAAGATAGATAGTTAATGTTGTGTAAGGAGATGATTAATTCTTAAATATTAACTTTTGCCTGTTAAGTAAGTTTTTGCTAGAAGGCTGGAAATGTCAGTTTCAGTTTCCGGTGAAATGAAAAGCAAAGACGGGACAGCAGAGGCCACAAGCTACCTGTGTTCGCTCAGCCTCGAGAGCTACCATTGATCTCTCAGCAGTGAGATGTCTATGGACATGTTTTGACCATCAAGTCGAGAAGCTATGGCTTTAGATAGCAACTCCTCCAAGACCACTGTTGAGGAATTTGGTCAAGAAAAAGCTTTGATTAGCTTTTTTGGGAGGCCTTCTTGTTAAAACTGAAATTTATTAATTGAATAACAGGATGAGGTAGTCCTTTGATAACATATAAATCTGCACTAGAGAAAAAATATATAAGAGAGGCGTTAGAATAGATAAAAGAAAGACTTGCATTTATATAGCGCCTTTCACAACCACCGGACATCCCAAAGCACTTTACAGCCAATACTTCAGAATTCAAAAAGGCTTGGCCAGCCGATCCCCTCAAGCTCGAGAACTGTATCGTGTGAATTCTCCGGTACAGGGTATTGTAAGTGTGACTCCGAGTGTGTGTGTAATTAGATTTAGTAATGGTTATCATTGTATACGTGTAATTGTTGGTAATAACAGTTATCATTGTATGCTAAATTCCAACAAAAGCTAATAAATGCTTTTGAATCCTATTAACTTGTGGAATAACCTAAAAACTTATAAGTAGATCCATTCCCTAACAGTTGGGATTTCACTCTCTAGAGAAAATGAGGAGGAATTTGATAAACCAGCTAAGTCCTTCCTTCAAGCACAGAATTCAAGAACATGGGGACACGGTTTAGAGTTAAGGGAACCAAAGGAAAATAGATACTTCTACAACATTTTCTAATAAGAGAACGATAGAATTGTACAATAGATTACCATTGAGAGTAGTGAAACAGAAAACCACGGCAATTTTTTTTTTTTTTTTTTTTTTAAAAAAGGGCTGGATGAATTCTTCTTTGGATACAAGGCTATTAGTTTCAGTAATGTAACCTGATGGACAATTTGGAAGGGTTTACTGCATGAACCAATGGCCTTCTACTCAAAATTTTACTATGCATGTTACTTTGGTGCTTTCTTTCAGATGAGGTGTTGAACCAAGACCCTGTCTGCCTTCTCTGGTGGATATAAAAGATGGGTTAAGCTATACAACCAACACCTTTCATGTCCTCAGGAGATCCCAAAATACTTCACAGCCAATGTGCAGTATAGTCACCTTTATTTTGTAGACACTATTTGAAAGAGAGCAGGGGAGATCTCCCAGTGCCATGGCCAACATTTATCCCTCAACCAATATCACTATAAAACCGTTTAATTGGTCATTTATCTTATTGCTGTTTGTGAGACCTTGTTGTGCGCAATTTGGCTACCATGTTTCCCTACATTGGGCTGGATCGTGTTGGAAAAATAACAGAGTATTAACCATGCACGCCGTTATTAATGCGCAAATCGGCCAGCAAGTTCAGGGGATTAAGAGATATGCCATGAGTTGTAAATCATCAAAACTTAACAAGGAACATAGGAACAAGAGTTGGCCATTCAGCCCCTTGAGCCTGTTCTGGCATTCAATGTGATCATGGCTGATCTGTATCCTAACTCCATTCACCCGCCTTGGCTCCATATCCCTTAATACCCTTGGCTAGCAAAAATCTATCGCTCATATTATTAATTGAGCTAACATCTTCTGCTTTTTGTGGGAGAGAGTTCCACACTTCTACCACCCTTTACATGAAAAAGTGTTTCCCAACTTCTCTCCTGAATGGCTGGGCTCCCCCACCAGTGGAAAAACTGTCTCTCTATCTACCCTATCAATTCCTTTCAAAACCTCAATCAAATCACCCCTTAACCATCAATATTCCAGGGAATACAAGCCTAGTTTATGTAATCTCTCCTCATAATCTAACCCTTGGAGCCCTGGTAACATTCTGGTGAATCTGCACAGAACTTCTTCCAAGGCCAATATCTCCTTTCTAAGGTGCAGTGTCCAGAACTGTACACAGTGCTCCAGATGTGGTCAAACCAGGGCTTTGTATAGCTGTAGCAAAACTTGCTCCCCTTTATATTCTAGCCCTCTAATTATAAAAGCTAACATTCCAATTTGCTGGTCGATTTACGTCACTTTACCGTTTGCTTCACATAAACGGCATCTCGCCCTTAACCCCTTTATTTTTAAGAACTTGCTGGATTTGGACATTAATTGCTCATTAAACTCCCCCGCACAAAATTATGTCTGATAATTAATAGCGCAAGTACCCTTTTAATGACGTGATAATTTTTAATGCAATGTCAATCAACCTTTCTGGCCCAGAAAAGGAACAATTTAAACTGTTCAATCTCATTCCTGCATGTAGCCAATTGTTGTTAGAGATTTTTTAAATCTCAAAATGTTTTACTTTTCCTTTCTGTCTCGCTTTATCCCTCTTTCTCTTAATCCAATCTTTCTTTCCCTCTTAATGTCATTTTCTGCATCTGATTTGACTTTAATTCACCCTCCTTCTTCATCATTCCTGCTTCTTTCCCAATCCTTAAATCTCACTGGTTAAGGGGATACATTGTTGATCCCACCATTCACCGAGGTCCCAGACGTGCCATCGCCCTAGTCGGGCCATTATAAAATCACACTTCCAGCTAGTTATGGCGCAAAAAAATTTTGAGTTTAAGATTGCAAAAAAAAGTCTAACCAATGTTGTGAGATGCTCCATTCCAACAGAGACTACACTTCACAAAAGCACTTCATTGGCTGTGAAGCACTTTGGGACATTGAGGTCGTGAAAGGCACTACATAAATGCAAGTTCTTTATTTCGATACATTTACACCTAGTATTCTAAACCTCCATATAAATACATTTTGACATTATTACCTTTAAATGCCAAGGAGCAGAAAACAAGTTAACATGCTCAAGACTGGTGGAAATGGCAAAATGAGGAATCAGTGCAATAGCAACAGTCACAAGCAATAATCTCATCACTAACAAGTTTTTTTAATAGCATAAAATGATTTATTTATTTTTAGATCGAGTAGATTACCAACACGAGTTAAGATATACAACCAACACCTTTTAGGTCTTCCAGAAATCCCAAAACACTTCACAGTGCAGTCACTTTTTTGTAGACAAAAGTGGCAGCTAATCGCGCAATGCAAATGAGATAAATAACATGATAAACTGTTTTTGAAGGTGTTGATTGTATGTAATTAAGTCTAATTAAATTTTAATCCGGTACAGTGGTTGACAACAATGTTTTTTTTAATTAAGCGCGTTGCATACCTGTTCAGCAACAGCTCTGAAGAGACAAGACCCATCCTTAGCGATTCTCTTTCGATATAGACCCTGGTTCCTTAAGAATGCGTCCAGTAGAACTTCGCCGGGATTATCGGTGTTGTTAGAGCGCTCCGCGGCCTCGGAGCCTTTGCTTTTGCCTTTTCCCGCACCGGCGCCCCTCTCCATTTCAAGTGGCGGCCTCGTGTCTTGAATAAGAAGACATGGTTGCATTTACTGGGCGCTGCTCCTGAACCTGAAACCTCCGCCGCGCGCTCCGGGACAAGCTTCCAGAGCTCGAGCTTCGATTGTCCGGGACAGAAGCTCGGAGTCAGCCGGCCATTTGTTTTGACAGGGTGGATTCTGGGTGATGTAGTCCGTCCTTGCCCGCGCTCTCGCCCTCCCGCTCAGCCGCCGGGCCGCCAAAGGACTACAGGACCCAGAGCACATCGCGAAGGCGCTCCGCGGAAGACATTGAAAGGAAAAGCGAAAGTTCTTCCCTTTACCAGCACCGCTCAAGGAACAGAAAGAGGAAGTAGGGCAGTGTTTAATGTGAGTCGCTAATGTGGGGCCAAATGTAAGGAGTGAGGCTGATGATCGATTGCAAACCCCAGTCCCAACCATGGTGCTGTACTACGTTTTTAAATGCGCTTCACAGGAGAGTTATCAGGCAACATTAGACACCAAGCCACATTAAGGACATATTAGGACAGGTGAGCAAAAACTTAGTCACAGGTTTTATAGCAGCGACTTAAAGAAGGAGAGCCAGGTTTAGCGAGAGTGGGGGGATTTCAGAGCTTGGGGCCGAGACAGTTAACAGCACGGCTGGTAATGGTGGGCGATGGAAATTGGGGATGCGCAAGTGGCCAGAATTGTAGGAACGTTGAGTTCTCGGAGGGTTGTAGTACTGGAGGAGGTTACAGAGATAGGGAGAGGCGAGGCCTTGGAGGGGTTTGAACACAAGGAGCAGAATTTTAAAATTGAGCCGATGTAGATCGGCGAGCACAGGGGTGATGGGTGAGCGTGACTTGGTGTGTTAGGATGCGGGCAACAGAGTTTTAGATGAGCTCAAGTTTACAGAGGGTGGAAGATGAAAGGCTGGCCTGGAGAGCATTGGAATAGTCGAGTCTAGCAGTAACCAAAGCATAGATGAGGATTTGAGTAGCAGATGAGAGTGATGTTACAGAGGTGGAAGTAGATGGGTTTCGTCATGGAGAGGGTATGGGGTAGGAAATTCAGCTCGGGGTCGAATAGGTCGCTGATGTTGCAGACTGCCAAAGCCTGAAACAGTGACCGGGGTGGGGGTAATGGAATCGGTGGCAAGGGAACACCGTTTGTGGCGGGGACTAAAGCCAATGGTTTTGGTCTTCTCAATGTTTAATTGTAGCTCATCCAGGACTGGATGTCGGTCAAGGAATCTTGACAACCCAAAGGCAGTGGCGAGGTCGAGAGAGGTGATGGTGAGATAGAGTTGGGTGCTGTCAGCGTACACAGGGAATCTGACGTGTTCAGATGATGTTGCCAAGGGGCAGCATGTAGATAAGAACTAGGAACGGACCAAGAATAAATCCTTGGGGGAATTCAGAGGTGTGCGCGAGTGAACCCTTACATGAGCAGTCCTTGTGTCTTCACCATTCCCTCAACAAAAGCACCATCAATTACAAATTTGACAACAACTTCCTTACAAGAACATCCACATTTAATTTCCAAAATAGGATCTGTGTGTCAAAATAGATGTTTGGAGAGTGGAACGTGAATGGTAAGGGTAAATGGAAATTCTCTATAGGCTATACCAACATTCTGCTCCATTTCTCTGCCTTTTCAATTCCAGTAGGGGTGCCATGGTGATTCAAGGGGGTTATGTTGGGAAGGAGTTCCTGAGCTTCCTTGGGAAATTCTACCTTTTTGAAAAGCCTCAGTAGAACTCGCATGTCCCTTTTGAGGCCTTCTGAAAGTCTACAGCCTTTAATAGACTAAGGTGATAGATTACGTTGTCTGCAGAGCAAATGCCTCCATTTGGAGCAGAAGACTGAAGAAAATAATTTTTTTCTTTTGGGCCTCGGGGGATCTTACAAGATCAGTTTGGGATGGGCACCTCTGATGCACCTTTGTAAGTGCCAGCAGTTCATCTTGGCCATGCAAGTAACCCCATCACTGGAACTTGGGAGAGGTCTGCAGCCTGAGGCTAGGGCAGGCAGGGGCTCTGTCACCAGTGGAGTGGTCCCCCTAGAATTTCAGGACCATAGAATACAAAAGCAAGGAGGTAATGTTGAACTTACTAGAGTTACATAGAGTCTAGGAGTCCGTGTTTCACGTTTACATAGAATGTGAGAGGTTGCAGCCCCTCTTTCATTACCTGAAGGGGCTGCTCCTCGATTTTTGGTTGCACTTCAGTCCCACGCTCTTGATCTACGGTCACCCGGTGCGGAGGGGAGCGGGCAGGCTGGAGGACCTCCTTGTGGGCCTGCTCCTGGGCCAGGCTAAAAAAGCCATCAATTGGTCCAGGCAGCGGGCGGTCGAGGGGGTCGTCCAGCCAGATTGCCTGCCTCTCTTCCGCGGCCATGTTCGCACCCGGGTGGCCCTGGAGATGGAGCACGCGGTGTCCGCCGGCACGCTTGAGTATTTCCGCGACCGGTGGGCGCCGAGGGGACTGGAGTGCATCATCAACCCGGACAATACAATTTTAATTTGATTTGTTTAAGTTTCATTTGAAGTTTGTTTAATTTACAGTCAAATTTGTTAATATACCCACCAAAAGAGTACATAGAGTCTACAACATTTGGCCCAACTGGCCTATGCCAGTGTTTATGCTCCACACGAGCCTACTCCCATCCCTCTTCATCTAACCCTATCAGGATATTCTATTTTTTTTCTCCCTCGTGCTTATCTAGCTTCCCCGTAAATGCATCTATGCTATTCGCCTCGACTACTTGTGGTAGCATGTTCGACATTGTTACCACTTTTTGGGTAAAAAAGTTTTGCCTGAATTCCCAACTGGAATTATTGTTAACTATCTAATATTTATGTCCCTTAGTTTTGATCTCCCCCACAAGTGGAAACATCTTCAATATGTGTGTCCTAGCAAACTATTTCATAATCTTAAAGACCTCTTATCAGGTAACCCCCACAGCCTTCTCTTTTCTAGAGAAAAGAGTCCCAGCCTGTTAAGCCTTTTCTGATAAGTATATCCTCTCAGTTCTGGTATCATCCTTGTGAATCTTTTTTGCACCTTCACCAGTGCTTCTATCTCCTTTTTGTAATGTAGAGACCAGAACTATGCACAATATGCTAAGTGTGGTCTAACCAAGGTTCGATACAAGTTTAACATAATTTCTCTGCATTTCAATTCTATCCCTCTAGAAATAAACCCCACTGCTTAGTTTCCTTTTTTATGGCCTTACTAACCTGTGTCGCTACTTTTAGTGATTTGTGTATCTGTACCCCAGATCCCTTTGCTCCTCTTATCCCATTTAGAAGCAGTATGTGGCTTCCTTATTCTTCCTTCCAAATTCTAACACATCACACTTATCAATATTGAATTCATTTGCCAATTATATGCCTATTCTGCAAGTTTATTAATGTCTTGTATTTTGTTGCAGTCTTCCTCATTATTTACTATACCCCCAATTTGGTGTCATTTGCAAATTTTGAAATTGTACTTCTGATTCCCGAGTCCAAATCGTTAGTGTAAATTCTGAACAACAGTGTTCCCAGCACCAATCCTTGTGGAACACCACTAACCACCTTTTGCCAGTCTGAGTAGCTGCCCTTAACCCCTAGTCTCTGTTTTCTGCTTTGTAGCCAGCTTGCTATCCATTCTGCTACTTGTCCCATGACTCCGCATGCTCTGACCTTAGTCATGAGTCTACTTTGCTGTACCTTATTGAAGGCCTTTTGAAAATCCAAATGTATTACATCTACTACATTACCCTTGTCTACTCTTTCTGTTACTTCTTCAAAGAATTTAATAAGTTTGGTCAAGCATGACCTTCCCTTTTGAAATCTCTGATGACTACTCTATTATATTTTCTGTTCCTAGATGTTTTTCCAGTACATCTTTGAGTATAGATTCCATCTTTCCTACCGCCAACGAGCTAACTGGTCAATAGTTCCTTGGACTTGTTCTGTCTCCCTTTTTAAATATATGAATAACATTAGCTGTCCATCAGTCTTATATATGTATGTATGTATCTCTGCTATCTCTGCTAACTCTTCCCTAACCTCATTTAATGTGCATGGATGGAATCCATCTGGACTAGGGGTTTTATCCTCTCAAGTTTGATTAGTTTATCAATTATCTCCCCCTTTCTATCTTAAATGTCTTTATACCTTTTTTGATTTCTTCTTCTAATTCTCCCAGTTAGTCTCACAGACTCACAGAAACCCCACAGTGCAGATAGAGGCCATTTCGGCCCATCGAGCCAGCACCGACACATATCCCACCCGATCCCCGTAACCCCACGTATTTAATCCCCCTAACACTAAGGGTCAATTTATCATAGCCAATCAACCTACCCTGCACATCTTTGGACTGTGGGAGGAAACCGGAGGTCTCCCTGATAAATATTGAAGCAAAGTAACTATTCAATATTTCTGCCATTCCGCTGTCATTACCTGTGAGTTTATCATGTGCATCCCAGAGTGGCCCGATCCCTATCCTGATTTTTCTTTTTGTTATTTAAGTGTCTGTAGAATAATTTCTTTCTTTTTATATTCCTTGATAATTTACTTGTTCCTCTTTGCTTTCCGAATTGCTTTTTTTGATTTTTTTTTCCTAACCTCTTCGTATTCTCTTTTGTCATTCTCTCCTTTATTGTCCAAGACCTTAGTTAGGCTGTAGCTATGGTATTCTGTCTAGTTTTCACCCCACCCCCCACCCCCAATTATAGGAAGGATATAAAAGCAATGGAAACAGTGCTGCATAGATTCACTAGGATGTCATCAGAAGTTATGAAGACTTGAAAATTTTGGGGGTTTTTCACAAGGGCTGTGAAGTTTAAAGGCATCCAAAACTGAGCACAATGCTCAAAGTAAGGTCTGACTAATCTCTAAAACTACAGTAATACTTCCTTACTTTTCTATACGATATGTGTTGTGATAAAGCCGTGCACCTCATTAATAAGAAATAATTTGCATTTACATCGTGCCTTTCACATCCTCAGGATGTCTCAAAGCACTTCATACCCAATGAATTGCTTTTGAAATGTAGCCACAGGATCACTTTTTCAGGGTGGCTGGTTTCCCAAGACTGCAGGGTTTCACCACTGGAACACATGGAAATACAAGCTACTTGCACCAATGCTATAATTTTTATAAATAGTAAGGGATGCCACCATTACTTAAAACAATAGCTGGACTAGATGGGTGGATCCAGGGGAAACAGCCATACCCTCTTGAGCCATGGCTCATGATGTCAACCCAAAATCAACAAACTGCAACTGTAATAAAATTTAATTGAGGCACAGAGTTACAAATAGAGCACACCCCATATACATTCTGAAACAAAAATTCTACCCTGAGGCTGTTCTACAGCCTGCCAATGTAGCCCAAAGGATATTGATGATGCTGCACAATTTTGTTCAACAAGGGGGAGGGTCAGGCAGGTCCTGAAAAGGACAATATGTCTGAGGCCAAAGTGTTGCCTTGTTCACCAGGGCTGCAGCTAGGAAGGCAGATCTGGCAACCCCCCAATAAACAACAATTTCAATTAAATTTCAAAGTTTCCCCCACACAAGAAGTCCCAAAAACATATTCCCAATGCCAACTCACCAAACATCATACTGCCATTATCCTCTACCTGACCTTGTCTAGCGTGGATGCCCATCCATTCATTTCATCTGCTGCAGAAATTTTCCCTATCACAAATTACTGGAGTGAGGCCAGAAAGAAATTTGAAGGCAGAAAAATATCCTGAAAACAATTTGATCTGGCACAAAGAATAGAACTTGGCAAAGCCAGAGATGATGGCAATGTGATTCTTTGTGCATTCGATAGCATAAGCTGTGGCATTCTAAATGAGTTATAGTTGTGGAAGCAGAGAGGCAGAAGATGAAGTGTTCAAATGTGGAGCAGAAACTGGGGGGATGGGCCAAGGTGGAATTAAGCAATGAATTTGGGCTGGAGATTTGTTGGAATGTGACTCCTGTAGAGATGGCCTCCATGAGAGGGAAAGTATTGCCATTGGTGACCCAGGTTTCAGTCAGGCCTAGGATATCAAAGCACTCTGCCAGGATGAGGTTTGGATGGGCAGGGCCATGTTCTGGAGATCATTGATACTTTAGTTACTTTTTGTAGTGTCATTGTCTTTGATGTCGTTTCAAAAAAAGCTTTTAATAATGGCATTTTATCTGACAGTAAACAGTATCTTGTAGGTAAATCATTGTTAGTTTCATAGTGCCATTTGATTTTCCCACTTTTGATTAATTAAAGTGCTATCCATACACCTTTCTCAATGTGAGTGGCTTAGCAATTTAAAGCAACATTTATCCGTCCACTCTTCCTTAAGGTAATGCATTTTTGCTATCAACATTCTTCTCTCTAGCAGATTTCATTATTTGATTCCAGCTGTGTTGATCTCTCAGTAAGCACTATTACCTTAAAGTAGTACTGCTGAACAGGTTTCCAAAATATTAGGGGCGCCATCTCCAGAGTTTTGACAGCATCATAGATTAGACGTTTCTTGTTCTCGCCCACTAAATGCATAGAGCCAGTTATATGCCTCTGTATCCTTGCATGCACATGATGCAAGCGCCCAGAATCTGCTCCGCATTAGTTCCCAGGCCTATATTATAGGTATGTTGGAGGCCTGTTTTTGAAACAAAAAAAACTAATAGCTAATTGTCATCATGATGACGGAATGTCGTGAAAGACATACACTCACAAATTTCTGTTTTATGAATTGGCCTCCAACAGACCTACAGGAAGAGCAGTGGTAGATTGCAATATGAATCAGGGAAAATTGTGCAGTAGGATATTTAACGTACGTCCTTTCGAGATCCTGCTATAAAGTGAAAATGCCTTCTGACTTAGCAGTAATGAATTTTCACAACTAGCCAGAGCAGTTTTATGGTCATGCTCGGTTCATTGATCTTTGATGCTTGCTGTGTAGATCATTCACGTATAGCTGAGCACCTCTAACCCACCGTGGCTACTGTGAAGAAAAAACTATCATACATCTCCGTGCTGGTGATGAGATATTCTACCAAAGTACTTAAGATTTGTTTTGGAGGACCCAATGTGTCAGGATTTAACATGTCCTTCAATTAGAAAATGCTAACCTCTGCATCCTATACAACCCCAAGCTGAGCTTTCAACCCCGCATCTTCTCCATCACAAAGACTGCAAATTTCCATCTCCATAATGGGAGTCAGTGTGTGATAGGATATGACCAGCACAGTTTTGGATAAGCTGAAGATTACAGAATGTGGAGAAGGGGATGCTGGCCAGGTAAGCATTAGAATAGCCATGTCTGGAAATTATAAAGGCATGGATGAAAGTTTCACCAGCAGATGAGCTAAGGCAGGGATGGAGGAGGGTGATGTTGCGAAGGTGGAAGTAGGCGGTCTTTGTGATGGAGATAATAATAAAGGGTAATTTTGCTTCAGTAAAGATGCCATACAAATGTAAGTTGTTGTTGTAGCCTTCTGCAAATATTAGCAGATGAAGGCTTAATGCGTTCATATGGGATTCCTTTGTCTGCTACTTTAGTGGAGGCCAATTAAAATATATAGATGAATGCCTATGTTAAAATAGGGAACAGAGGAAAGTAATACTAAAAACAACAACTTACATTTATATAACACTTTAATGCAGAAAAAAACGACCCAAAGCATAACACAGAAGCATAAGGAAAAAATGGTAAAATAAGGAGATATTTAGAGTGGTGACTAAAGAGGGTTTTCATCTTAAAGAATGGGAATTAGGACTTGCTGCATAATGGGATATGAGCAACACAGTTTTAGATGAGCTGAAACTTACGGATGGTGAAGGATGAGAACCCGGCCAGAAGAGCACTGGAATAGTGGAGTGTGGAGGTGACAAAGCCATGGATGAGGATTTCAGCGGGAGATGGACTGAGATAAGGGTGGCGGATATGAGGAAGCTCCGCTCGAGATCGAATAGAACGCGGAGGTTGCAAACAATTTGGTTCAACCTGCAACCTGAGACAGTGACCAGGGAGGGGGTTGGTACGGAGTATGTGGTGACTTTGGTTTTCCCAAAGTTTAACTGGAGGAAAGCACAGAAGCAGTGGTGGGGTCGAAGAGAGGTAGTGGAGTGGTAGAGCTGGGAGTCATCAGTTTCCTTGTGAAAACTGATTCCACATATTATCAGTGTTAACACATGTTATTCTGTTTTCCTGCATCCACCAATCCTTTGAGTATAGAAGATTGATGGGTGATTTAATTGAGGTGTTTAAAATGATAAATGGATTCGATATGGTAGATAAAGAGAAACTATTTCCTCTGGTGGGGGATTCCGGAAAAGAGTACATAATCTTAAAAATTAGAGACAGGCCATTCCAGAGTGAAATGAAGAAGCACTTCTTCACACAAAGAGTAGTAAAAATCTGGAACTCTCTCCCCCAAAGAGCTGTGGATGTTGGGTCAAATGAAACTTTCAAGACTGTGATCGATAGATTTTTGTTAGGTGAGGATACCAAGTGACATGGAGCAAAGGTGAGTAAATGGGATTGAGGCACAGATCAGCCATGATCTCATTGAATAGCGGAACAGAATGACTGGCTGAATGGCCTACTCCTGTTTCTATGTTCCATTCATTCATGCAGAAATTAAGTTAATTTATGAAAAAATTTATTCTCATCCCTTTGCTACATAATTTACCACTTCCACTTCACTCTCAATTAAAGCACTTTTGATAAACTATTACATTTGCTTCGTCAGAAGCACACTAATTAAATATCGTACTTAATTATTGCAAACATTACCCAAAAGTGCAATTGCTCCTTTAATGTATTGAATCCTCATCACAGCTGAAAATTGACCCGAAAATATAAAATGCATGAGTAATCCTGATACAGCATAGCACAACAATAATTCTCATAACATGCTCCTTCCTGTAAGTTATATGAATGCTTGGTTTTGAATGCCTCATACTCTCAGGAATTGTGTATATTATATTTTCAGTGAATGATTTCAATAATAATAGGAACAAAGTAGTTGAGTTTTGACCCTTATTTATCCTATTACCCATAATTATCAAAATCACAGAGGCTCTTAGAATCTTATTTCTTTAATGGAAGATGTTCCTTTTTAATATTTTATGCTAAACCAGAGGCTAATGAAAAGTTTAATAATTTTTAATAGTCTTCAAGGATTTTGTTAAGTTTTAAAATAGATTCGATTTGAGATAATTAACAACAAAACACCATAAAGGAAGCTTGTGGAAGATGCACAAATGAGGTCATTCATTTTGCTGAAACTTAGCTGTTTGATCTCATGAAATTCACCAATTAGTAACCACCTGTATTAGAACAGGTGATTCTATTCCAACTTCTAATGAAGTGCATGCTCTCACGGCTTGTGTCTAAAGTTAGAAAAACATTTGTATCATCTATTAACCAAAGTTGTAATACTGTTTCCTGCAATATAGTACTGTACATAGAAACATAGAAGATAGGAGCAGGAGTAGGCCATTCGGCCCCTCGAGCCTGCTCTTCCATTCAATGTGATCATGGCTGATCATCCAAATTCAGTACCCAGTCCCTGCTTTCTCCCCATACCCCTTGATCACTTTAGCCTTAAGAAATATATCCAACTCCTTCTTGAATATATTTAATGAATTGGCCTCTACTGCCTTCTGTGGTAGAGAATTTCACAAGTTCGCCACTTTCTGGGTGAAGAAATTCCTCCTCATTTCTGTCCTAAATGGCATACCCTTTATCCTTAGACTGTGACCCCTGGTTCTGGACTCCCCGACCATCGGGAACATCCTTCCTGCATCTAGTCTGTCCAGTCCTGTCAGAATTTTATAAGTTTCAATGAGATCCCCTCTCATTCTTCTAAACTCCAGTGAGTACAAGCCCAATCTCTCCTCATACGTCATTCCTGCCATCCCAGGTATCAGCCTGGTGAATCTTCGCTGAACTCCTTCCATGGCAAGAACATCCTTCCTCAGATAAGGCAACCAAAACTGCACACAATACTCAAGATGTGGCCTCACCAAGGCCCTGTACAACTGCAGCAAGACATCCTTGTTCCTGTACTCAAACCCTCTCGCTACGAAGGCCAACATACCATTTGCCTTCTTCACCGCCTGCTGCACCTGCATGCTTACCTTCAGCGACTGGTGCACAAGGACACCCAGGTCTCGTTGCACTTCCCCTTCTCCCAATCTATTGCCATTCAGATAATAATCTGCCTTCCTGTTTTTGCCACCAAAGTGGATAACCTCACATTTATCCACGTTATATTGCATCTGCCATGCTTCTGCCCAATCACCCAACCTGTCCAAATCATCCTAGAGTTTCTTGGCATCCTCCTCACAGCACACATGCCCACCCAGCTTTGTGTCGTCTGCAAACTTGGAGATATTACATCTAGTTCCCTTGTCTAGATCATTAATATATATTGTGAATAGCTGGGGTCCAAGGACTGATCCCTGCGGTACCCCACTAGTCACTGCCTGCCACTCGGAAAAAGACCCATTCATTCCAACTCTTTGCTTTCTGTCTGCCAACCAGTTTTCTATCCAAGTCAATACCTTGCCCCCAATCCCATGTGCCTTAACTTTACACGCTAATCTCTTATGCGGGACCTTATTGAAAGCCTTCTGAAAGTCCAAATATACCACATCTACTGGTTCTCCCTTATCTATTTTACCAGTTACATCCTCAAAAAGTTCCAGTAGATTAGTCAAGCACGATTTACCTTTTGTAAATTCATGTTGACTTTGTCCGATCCTGTCACTGTTTTCCAAGTGCTCAGCTATTACATCTTTTATAATGGACTCTAGCATTTTCCCCACTACCGATGTCAGGCTTACCGGTCTGTAATTCCCCGTTTTCTCCCTACCACCTTTTTTGAATAGTGGGGTAACATTAGCTACCCTCCAATCCATGGGTACTGTTCCAGATTCCATCGAATGTTGGAAGATGATCAGCAATGCATCTACTATTTCTAGGGCCACTTCCTTAAGTACCCTAGGATGTAGATTATCAGGCCCTGGGGATTTACTGGCCTTCAGTCCCATCAATTTCCTTAACACCATTTCCTTACAAATACTGATTTCTTTCAGTTCCTCCCCTTCATCAGACCCTATGTTTCCTGACATCTCTGGGAGGTTATTTGTGTCCTCCTTTGTGAAGACAGAACCAAAATATGTATTTAATTGGTCTGCCAATTCTTTGTTCCCCGTTATAAATTCCCCTGATTCTGACTGCAAGGGACCTACGCTTGACTTAACCAATCTTTTTCTCTTCACATATCTATAAAAGCTTTTAGTCAGTTTTTATGTTCCCTGAAAGCTTACTCTCATTCTATTTTCCCCTTCTTAATTAATCCCTTTGTCGAATCCTAAACTGCTCAGATTTTAATTTCTTGGGATGTATTGTCACTGCAGAAAGTTGTGCTGACAGAAACAGATGAAAAGGGAGATTGTACCCCTGTTTGTAATATGTGCCTTTTTTAATCGCAAATCAGTTTCGGGTAGGGCTGACTTGTAAATTAATTTACAAAAATAAACAACTTCAGATTTAGAAAAAGGCTTTGTTCAATGGATTTACAAAATCTGAAATTATCTTGAATTTTGCGCGATGTGTATTGAAAACTAATACGTTATTTTCTAAGAATAGAGTAGAAATTACCATTGTCAGTTATCGTATGAATGCTGAACGTGCTTATATCAAGCTGTTCTCTCTGCTATGGGGGTGATTTTAACCCTGCTCGCTCAACAGAAACCTGGCGAGTAGGCAGTTAAAATCACCCTGGCTCTTACCTGTCCGAAAGCCGCCATTGTTGCAACATCTGCAACTTTACCCTGCTCTCCTGAGCAGCCAATGAGGACACGCGCCCGGAGCCAACAGGGTCCTTCTTTTCTTCATCATGTTGTAGCCCGATGACATAATTGAGAACCGACTGTAATTTTAACTCAGGCCTGAGCAGGGAATCTACCTGGAATTAAAATCGGGGCCGAAAAGCAGCGAGAGGTATTTGATGCAATTTCCAAGCTAAGGTCTTTCTGTTTCATGAAAGCTGATTGTATAGCATTTATAATTTTTTTTTCACATTATGTTGTGCTCACTGTTTTGTCCCTTCCCACTTTCCATAATGGGGGGCTTGATTCCGCTGGTGATTGTGGCTCACTGGTACATCACCCAAGTGGCTATTCTTCACGGGTGTTGAGAGGTCATTTGACTGTAGTGAGCATTACACCCAGGCCTAATCCTGTCCTCGCCCAATGTGTATGCTTTTCAGCTGGAGTTATTGCCCAGCAATTAAAATCCCTGGCTTATTTCCTCAAGCACAGGGGTGAGACACAAATTGTAGAACCTCAATTCCTGCCCTAGACTGAGATCAACAGACCAGGGATCAAACCTGGAACCTCCTGGACCATATGTTCCTCACTGCGAACTCAAGGTGAGGCACACTGAGTGTTGTCATAAAATTTTGTTTATTATGGCCTTGTCCTTCTCTGTATCTTCCTCCAGCCATACAATCCCACCTGAACTCTCTGCTCCTCTGACTCTAGGTAAAATATTCCGAGGTGCTTCACTGGAGCGGTTATTAAACAAAATTTGACACAAAGCCACATAAGGAGATATTAGGACAGATGACTAAAAGCATGGTCAAAGAGGTAGGTTTAAAGGAACGTCTTAAAGGAGGAGAGCGAGTTGGAGAGATTTAGGGAGGGAATTCCAGAGCTTAGGGCCTTGGCAACAGAATGGTGGAATGATGAAAATCGGGGACGATCAAGGCCTGAACTGAAGGAGCGCAGCTATCTCATGGGGGGTTGTGGGGCTGGAGGAGACTACAGAGATAAGGAGGGGTGAGGCCATGGAGGGATTTGAAAACGAGGATGAGAATCAAGGCTTTGAATAACCGGGAACCAATGTAGGTCAGCGAGCACAAGGGGCGATGGGTGAACGGGACTTGGCGCGACTTAGGACACGGGCAGCAGAGTTTTGGATGACCTGAAGTTTACGTAGGGTGGAATGTGGGAGGCCAGTCAGGAGTGCGTTGGAATAGTCAAGTCTAGAGGTAACAGAAGCACCTTGACACATTTTGATGATGTAATCAAGCTCACTGTAACAGGAAGGTTTGTTTCTCTTATTTAATAACCTGCCTTCACATCACAAGGGGCAGAAGTAAGTGAGGGAGTGGGGAGAAAATTAATCTCTGCTGTGGAAATTGGACTTTGTTTGGTTTCTGGTCTAGATTCTAGCAACATCCAGATTCTCCAGTCCAAAACTGGGTGCCGGAGCTGCTCACTGGAAGTAGTTCATCGCCCATCACCCATTGTCGACTGCTGTTTAATCAGGCAAGGAGGGAGGAGGACAGTAGGAGTATGTTTGTGTGTGTGTGCTAGGCTGATTTGGCAGAGCCTGGTCTCCAATCATCTTGGATCCCCTTACCATTGGACCAGGACCTTGCTCTGTCAAGCCCGTGTGGTAACTGGTGTGCAACGGCCATCCCACGTTAAAAGGATCTACGCACAGGCATCTTCCACCCTTTAAAATGAAGTTCGAGATCTGGAACGTCAGGACCCTCATGGACAGAGGCTGTAGGTCCCGCATTGAACTCATCAGCCACTTGAGAACTCATTTTTAGTGTGGAAGCAAGTCATCCTCTGTTCCGAGGGACTGCCTAAGAAGAAGAAGAAGAGCCTATTGTCTATTCAATCACAATGCAGTTTGCCACCATGAGGCTCGTTGTATCAGTGTTGAGCAGGGTTTTTATGAAAGTAAACGGGGTCATGAGCCAATGCTGCATAGGTCAACCTGGATATACCTTCAGTCATCCAAACACTTGACTCTCACCAGTAATCATAGAATCATACAGCACAGAAGGAGGCCACTCTTTTCACATAGCCCTGTAATTGTCTCCACTTCCAAGTATTTATCTAATTTCCTTTTGAAAGTTATTATTGAATCTGCTTCCTCCACCCTTTCAGGCAGTGCATTCCAGATCATAACAACTTGCCTATGTAAAAATAATTCTCCTCATCTCACCTGGCTCTTTTAACAATTACCTTAAATCTGTGTCCTCTGGTTACCAACCCTTCTGCCACTGGAAACCGTTTCTCCTTATTTACCCTATCAAACCCCTTCATGATTTTGAACACCTCTATTAAATCTCCTCTTAACCCTCTCTGCTCTAAGTAGAACAATCCCAACTTTTCCAGTCTTTTCACATAACTGAAGACCCTCATCCCTGGTACGAATTCTAGTAAATCTCCTCTGCACCCCCTCCCAGACCTTGACATCCTTCCTAAACGGTAGTACCCAGAACTAGACACAATACTCCAGCTGAGACCTCGCCAATGATTTATAATGGTTTAGCATAACTTCCTTGCTTTTGTACTCTATGCCTCTGCTGATAAAGCCATGGCTCTCATAGTCTTTTTAACAACATTATCAACTTGTCCTGCTAGCTTCAAAGATTTCTGTACATAAACTGCCCCCCCCCAAGTCTCTCTGTTCTTGTTGAAAGATTACTGTCTTTTTACCTATTAATTTGTTTATTAACACTTATTTTCTTTACACACATATATGTAGACAACCAGGATTAGCTTACAAGGCAAAGTAACTGGCTTAACAGAAGGGTAGATAGGAAATTACTGAGTAGCTTGGCTTATAAAAAAGAGCAACCATTTTTAAATAGTACATATAACTGAACAATGGCACATTGAAAAGGCATAAAGTTACAGACCTTGAAAAGGCAGGAGTTGTAACAGCTTGAGAAAAACATCTGTTCAACCATAAAACTAGACTGATAAAGTAGCAAAGCAAACAGATTGGGAAGGGGTCTATGTGCCGAATTATAATTCTTGGAAATAGTTTAACTGCTGTGGAAAAGTACAGAAAAGGAAGAACTAGGTAAGGTCAGGTGACACGAGTGACCCTATGGAGAGGGAAAGGAAGGTTAAGTGTCAACCAATGATAGGTCCAGGGAAGCTCCATAGGTATGCATTGAAAGTAATGGTATAAGAAGGGGACCCCAGCAGGGGTTAAGGGTAGAAGATTTGAGTCGAATTTCGTGAATTTGGGGAGACACTCAGAGGTGGATATGGGCCTGGGCCACGAGCCAGAGGGTGCAGACAACTTTTTTTTAACCCAAGGCACAACAGGGTAGTATAACTCCATCATTATACATAAGAACATAACAATTAGGAGCAGGAGGAGGCCATAAGGCCCATCGAGCCTGCTCCGCCATTCAATAAGATCATGGCTGATCTTCAACCTCAAATCCACTTTCCTGCCCTATCCCCTTATCCCTTGATTCCCCTAGTGTTACGTCCGTGTATAATAAGAAACGGACTGCGGAGAACGGTACAACAGGTGTTTACTCAACGTGGCTCAAACTGCAACTGATCTGTACAGATTACAACTCAGCGTTATATACAGGTGTGGTCACTGCCGGTACTACAGTATACATGAGCTGTAAAAAGTAGTTCCCCCCTTAAAGGTACATACATTACACCTAGCGTCCAAAAATCTATCTCTCTCAGTCTTGAATATACTCAGCATCCACAGCCCTTACAGGTATAGATTCACAGCCCTCTGAGTGAAGAAAGTACTCCTCATCTCGGTCTTAAATGGCCGACCCCTTATCCTGACACTATGACTCCTAGTTCTAGACTCTCCGGCCAGGGGAAACAACCTCTCAGCATCTACCCTGTCACCCCACTTCAGAATCTTATATGTTTCAATGAGATCACCTCTCATTCTTCTGAACTCCAGAGAGTATAGGCCCAGTCTACTCAATCTCTCCTCATAGGACAACCCTCTCATCCCAGGGATCAATCTAATGAACCTTCGTTGCACCACCTCTAAGGCAAGTATGTCCTTTCTCAGATAAGGAGACCAAACCTATGTACAGTACTCCAGGTGTGGTCTCACCAAAGCCTTGTACAATTGTAGTAAGACATCCTTACTCTTGTACGCCAACCCCCTTGCAATAAAGGTCAACATGTCATTTGCCTTCCTAATTGCTTGCTGTACCTGCATGCTAACTTTTTGTGTTTCCTGTACGAGGACACCTAAATCTCTCTCAACACCAACATTTAATAGTTTCCCACCATTTAAAAAATATTCTGTTTTTCTATTCTTCCTATCAAAGTGAATAACCTCACATTTCCCCACATTATACTCCATCTGCCAGGAGTGGGCCTTTGGCGTAGCGGTAGCATCCCTGCCGCTGGGCCAGAAGGTGTAGGGTTTCGAACCCCACTCCAGACAGTCCCGGCAAGTGGAGTCGGAGCTCCGGCTCCAAATTCTGGGTTGACATCCAGCGGGATACTTGCGTCCGTGGGTGTGGGTGGCCCCCCCCCCCCCGTATGGGTTGTGGGAGCCCGTAAAACCCTCCCGCCATAGGACTAACCACCCTAATGGCTGGTACGAAGATGGTTACGGTCACGGAAGGAGCGTTAATCGCGGCCAGAAACCCTTCCACCACTTCATACAGTTCCCCAAAGGGAACAGTGTGAAGACACGTACGACGACGACTCCATCTGCCACCTTATTGCCCACTCACGTAACCTGCCTATATCCCTTTGCAGGCTCTTTGTGTCCTCCTCACAGCTTAATTGTAAACTGCTGCTTAAGATACAGTAATTCTGTTGATCCTTGCTTGTGCTGAAAAAGTTTTAATCACTACTACCAATATGGGTCAACGCTGAATCATTTGAAATAATAGAGGTCCCAAAAAAGGGGATTCGCACATTGCAGCCCCTTTAAAATTGTACCATTTAGTTTATATTGCCTCTCCTCATTCTTCCTTCCAAAGTACATTACTTCACACTTACCTGCGTTATATTTCATCTGCCATGTGTCTGCCCATTTCACCAGTCTGCCTATGTCGTCTTGAAGTCTTCTACTATCCTCCTCACTGTTTACTACTTTTCTGCGTTTCATGTCATCTGCAGACTTTGAAATTATGTCTTGTATACCAAAGTCCAGGTCATTAATATATACCACAAGGAGCAGTGGTCCCAATACCGACCACTGGGGGACACCACTGTATACTTCCCTCCGGTCTGAAAAATAACTGCTCACCATCCTCTCTACTTTCTGCCCCTTAGCCAATTTCATATCTACACTACTTTAATCACATGGGCTTTAAATTTGCTAATAAGTCTATTATGAGGTATTAAATAGTGATGGTTGGGGTGGGGAGAGAATATGTTTGATTGGCATTAGACAATAGGATCATTGCACCTGTCTAGATAACGTGAATTTTATCTAATGCATAATTAAGTGGTTGGTATCACAAAACAGCTAGACATTTAATGAGTGCAAGCTTTTATATTCACGACAGAAATGACATTCTCAAATGAGCACCGATGGTGAAGTGGGACTCGGAGTTGGTGCCAGGCAGCTCTGATGGAGTCTAATGAGCATGTCCTCCCTGAGTTGCTCCTTTTCTAAGCACAATTACAGGGAAATTCCTAATAGAACCACCATGGTGTCCTGTACTTTATGCCTGAGAGAAAAAAAACTACAGCGCCAACAATGATGCTGAAGATTGCAGCAAGCTGGAGAAAGAAAAGCAAACTTTTTTTTAAGCAAACAAGCTTCCAGTAGTTCCCAAACATGGATAAGTAAGTAGCCACTAACATTACTCTGTAGTGTAGATCTTGACATTGTGCGATCATGTAAAATGGGTGATAGCAAGTCAACAGCCCCTTTTACATCTCTCCTGATTTTTATTTCCACTTGACTTGAATGGAAATAAAAATTGGGAGAGATGTAAAACAACCCGCCAACTCTATCACCCATTTTACACTATTGCACAAAGTCAAGATCCACCCCACTGACTCCACCATACAACCAACAATGCCTCTTTAACAGTGGCGTTAGTTTTTAAAGGTAGACCACAGGTGGATGAGGGGAAAAAATGGATTGGGACAGGAGAGTCATTTACATGTGGTGAGCAGTGAAGAACACCCACATCAGGAATGGAGGAAGATTTGCTGACTTTTTTGATTGGCAGAGAATTCTTAGTAGGTCTCTGGCCATGCTGGTACTGCCCAAAAATGCCTGATAAATGGGAGAAAAATCCAGGCTAATGAGCACTATGAAAATGTAAGTTGTTGTTGGTATATGGTTCAGTTCGCACTTCACAGTTTCACACTGAAATTGCACCCCTAGGCTGGGGAAGGGAAAAATCTACCCAGCTCGTAAACCCTATCCAATGTCTCATGCTGGAAAATGTATGTGTGTGGACATCAGATGAGGACAGGATCAACCTTGGCTGTGTGCCCTCCCTTCTGGTTGAATAGTCTGCCAACATTCACCATCTTGGCTCACACATGAAAAATGGCCACTTGGGTAGGGTACTCGAGGGCTATGGAACCATACATACCCTGTGAAGATCAACACAATCAGGAGAGGAAGGAGGACATTGGAATGGGGATAATTTAAGTAAATCTACAAGCCCCGAAGATCCTCAGATCACGATCCTGGCAGTTATGCCAGGAACACACCCATTGGTGCCCTCCACTGCTTACCCTGCCAGAGTTGGTAGGGTCCGTGGGAGAACACCTCATTTACATGGGACCGACAGACACAAGCACCACTTCGGGTGCATCTACCCATGACTGCCAGAAACTCTGGGTTTCTCTGCCTGCACACCCAAATTCCACCCCCCTCCCCACTGGACCCCGACTATGCGCCCCCTTGACCCCCTGAGCAAAGGTGTAGATCTATCAATTTTGCAAAAATCACAATCTTCAGAGGTCCAGACTGTTTGCCTGGCCAGAATCCCACCGGTGTGGAAGCTGGTCATCTCGCTACCTGTACCATCCTGCATACAAATGTCTGGTCCAACTGAGCCTGATGAGTAAGGAGTCTATGCCCAGGGCTCCGCCCCGGTTGTCATTTGTCTTGTAAGGGGCAAGACAAAGACTCTGCCCCTTGCAAGGAAACTGAGATCCAATGCACTTGGGTCTACACTGTTTCCTTGAGGGTTCCCTCGGTTTCCCAAGAAATTTTGTGGCTGTACATTTCTATATAGTCATTCAAAAAAAGACTGTCCAGTCCAAAACAAGATTAGTGCATAACACAGATTCTTTATTGTAATTTTTTACAGTCAAGAAAGTAATTAGAGACACAGTAATATGTTGCTGTACATACTTTTGCCACCAAACACAAGACGCATAGAACAATTATCAGTATGTTATTTGCACTGTATTTTCTGTGTAGGTCTGTAGATGGTGCACTAGAGCCAGCTTTATCTTAGTATCTGTACCAGAGCTTCCTTAGAAGCATTTTCAATTGCCCTGCCATGATCATGACCAAATGGTGCAAATTACTCCAGTGTTTTGTATAATTCCTGCACTGCATCTTATATAAAGTACCTATTAATGATTAAAGTAGTACGTAAAACCTATCTATTTCTGCAAGATTCATTCTTAAAGTTACAGTGCCTGAAAAAAGGCACTTATATATTTTTAAAGTTAGGAAATAAATATGTGATTTATAAAAAAAAAGGTGTTGGTAATGTGCCCAGTAGGTCTATGGTTCAACTTTTGGAAAAAAGGAGCCAGTTTTAGCAATGTTAATGTAAGGAACCCGCACACAGATATTGCTGTCCTGTGATCCAACAGTACAGCCCTCTAAATGTAAAAGCACCCTTAGTCATTTTTTTACTATCAATGGAGAGCAACATCCATGCATTACTCTACCCCTTTTATTTTTAGCTGCTAGTTACACTGGGCTGTGTTGTAGAATCCAGACTCAATTGCTTTTTCAGTGAAAACATGGGGGGCCAATTCTTTCCATTTGTTTTCCGGAAACCAGCTCCCTTAGTATGATGGCATATCCATTGACATTTATTTTTGTGCAGCCAATGGAAGGAATCATACTCGCTTCCTCAATTGCACTCCTATATTTTATAAAAGCACCTAAAGAACTGACGTCAGTAAAGTTTTTTTCTTTATTTTTAATCCACCTTCTCCCCCCTTTTATGTTCCTAACATCACCCTGTATTATACAGTCAGGGCTTAATAACATACGCTGGTAATGTTAGATTAATATATCCTGAGGGTTCACTTGATTGTTTTAGGAGTCGAGAAGAAATCTGACAGAGACTTTCTAGTTGGAAATCTTGTCCGTGGTTACACTGATTCACCTGCTTCAGGAGAATAAATCATTTGGATTAAGTATGTGACCGTACAAGTTGTACTTCATCTGTTGGAAGGATGAGTCTTTATAGACTGAATGGCTTTATCTTATTTTCTTATGTTCTAATATACTATTCTTGTGCAAGGAATGGAAGGGTTCAGCCATGATAGCCCTGAATATGTGCATTTATACATCCTATATCATGTTGAAACATGATTCAGACAATGAAGTATTATTTGGAGTGCAGCAGCTATTGTCATGTAGGCAAACATGGCAGCCGTTCTGCATCAGCAGCACTCCACAAACTGGCAGTCAGCTGAAAAATCGGTTAGTCTGGGTTTTTTTGGCAGCACTGACTAAAGGAGGAAGATTAGCTGGTACATCAGAAGAACGCCCTTCTCTTCAGACTGCTAGGAAAGTGGCTCTTCTTGACGTGACTTATCCTCCAAAATTCCCTTCCTCCTTGGAGGGAAGGACCTGACCTTGCTCAGTGTCAGCCCTTTCACACAGTGCCTGGCCTGGTAGAGACCGGGGAAAATAATCACTGAAAGCGAAGCATGTGACAAAAACAATTTTGTTCGTAAATCCTACAGTTTAAATCTGAAATTTAATATGTACAAAATCGATATATAAAGCAGTGAGCCTTTGTTTACTCGGCCTCAAATTACTGTAAGAGATATTGAATAAAACCGTAAATCACTTAGAGCCACAGTAACATTTCTGCATCAAAATCAAGATAGGACAATTGCAGTTTTGTCTTTTGTTGCAGGAGCTCTGTATTTTAATGAACATTACTGCTTTGCATTACTTTTTTACAGTGGTTAACATAGACTGGAACAACATTCCAGTTCTTGAAGAAAAGCAGGCATGGCTGGTTTTTACTATTTTCTAGCTTCAAATTGCTTTCCCATAGTTTCTTTGCAATAGCCTAAGCCCCAACTGTGAAGTGCCTTAGGATGTTTTGCTACATTAAAGATGCTATATAAATATAAATTATTGTTGTAGCCCAGAAATACTTCTGCCAGTATTAGTGGCTGAATGCTTAATGCATTTGTATGACATTCCTCTATCTGCTATTTTAGTGGAGGCCAATGAAAATAAATAGATGAATGCCTGTTTAAAATAGTGTACACAAGTCATATTAACAACAAGTTGCATTCATATAGCCACTTTAATGTAGAAAAAACATCCCAAGGTGCTACACAGAGGCATAAGGAAAAAAATCAACATCAAATCAAATAAGGGGATATTGAAAGCTGGGTGAAAGAGGTGGGTTTTAAGGAGGATATTAAAGGATGGGCGAGCAGGTCTTGGTGTGAGATGGGATATGAGCAGCAGAGTTTTGGATGTGCTGAAGTTTACGTAGGGTGAAAGAAGAGAAGCCAGCTCGGAGAGCACTGAAATAGCTCAGTCTGGAGGTAACAAAGATATGGATGAAGGTTTCAGCCACACATGGGCTAAGATAAGGGTAGAACTGAGTTACAGAGGTGGAAGTAGGTGGTCTTTGTGATAGAGGATATGTGGTTGAAAACTCAGCTTGAGGTTGTACAGAACACTAAGGTTGCAAGCAGTCTGGTTCGGCCTAAGGTAGTGGCCAGTGAAAGGGATATAATGAGTGATGAGAGTATGGAGTTTGTAGTGGAGGTCTTCCCAATGTTTAGTTGGAGGAAATTGCTGCTCATCCAAGAATGAATGTTGGGCAAGCAGTCTGGCAGCACAGAGGAAGTGGAGGGATCAAGAGAGGTGGTGGAGAGGTAGAGCTGGGTGTTTTTACTGTACATCTGGAAGCTGACTTCATGTTTATGGATAATGTTGTCAAGGGGCTGCTTGAAGAGGATGGTGCCAAGAATAGATCCTTGGTGGAGTCTGGAGGTGACCGTGCAGGATTAGAAAGAGAAGCTGTTGATGGAGATGCTCTAACTCAGATAGAATAGGAAGAGTGAGAGCTGGGCAATGGAGAAGAGACATTGTGGGAGGATGGTGTGGGCAACCATGTTGAAGACTGCTGAGAGGTCAAGGTGGGCAAGGAGGGATAATGCACCACAGTCACATCACAGAACATGTCATTTGTGACTTTGGTTAGGGCTGTTATGGTGCTGAGGGCGAGATGAAAATCTGTTTGGAGGAATTCAAACATGGAGTTGTGGGAGGGATAGGCACAGATCTGGGAGATAGCATGTTTTTGAGGACTTAAGAGAAAAGGAAGAAATGGGCTAAGGACAATAGGGATTGAGGTTTTTTTTTTGAGGAAAATAGGAATATAGAAACAGGAGTAAGCCATTCAGCCCCTCGAGCCTGTTCTGCCATTCAGTTAGATCATGGCTGATCAGTATCTTAACTCCATCTACCCGCCTTGGTTCCGTAACCCTTAATACACTTGCCTATCAAAAATCAATCCATCTCAGTTTTGAAATTTTCAATTGACCTAGCTTGAACAGCTTTTTGGGAGAGAGTTCCAGATTTCCACTACCTTTTTATATGAAGAAGTGTTTCCTGACATCACCCCTGAATGGCCCAGTTCTCATTTTAAGGTTCTGCCCCCTTGTTCTGGACTCTCCCACCAGAGGAAATCGTTTATCTATCCTATCAACTCCTTTGATCATCTTAAACACCTCAATTAGATCAGCTCCTAATCTTCCATATGCAAGGGAATACAAACCTAGTCCAAGCAACCTGTCCTCATAATTTAACCCTTATAGACCTGGTATCATTCTGGTAAATCTGCACTGCTCCATCTCCAAGGCCAGTATACCTTTCCTGACGTTCGGTGCCCAGAATGAATGCAATATTCCAGATAGGGTCTAACCAGAGCTCTGTACAGATCCCTGGGGGACACCACCAGTCACGGCCTGCCAATTTGAGTACATTGTAGGAGTCTACGTACTCCTAGCAAAAAATACTGAACTCGGAGAGGTTCAACAGAAAAGGTTTAATTGTTGAGACTGCATGTTGAACACAAAATGGTGTCAGAGCCTACACCAAGTCCGACTGCCTTTCATCAGTCCACAGCTTCGACTGCTCCTCCCCCGCTCTGGGCTTAACTATGTTGCAGATCGAGTTTCTTAAAGGTGTGATCCTTCTTAAAGGCATGACGCCTGATTTATAGTCTACGGACCGAAAAGCGGATTGTGTCCTTTCTGTGATCGGTACGCCACAACATACCCATTATCCCTACTCTTGGGGCTAGAAATCCGTCTCAGGTGATGGCGTAAAATGGGCGGTATCAGATCAGCTGCCAGTTATATCCAGCACCTGATATTCACTTACACTAACTGCAATGGAATTGAATATCAGGCGCTGCATATAATGGGTGGCCGATCCAACACCACCTGTTTTGCGCCACTGCCTGAGATGAATTTCTAGGTCTCTTGTCTCTTGGCTTGGATAGGGAATTGGTTAGAAGCTAATAGGTTGCCTCCAATTCCATGCGCTCTCATTTTTGTTCAGTCTCCTACGTGGAACCTTGTCAAATGCCTTCTGGAAGTCCATATACATAACATCCATAGACTCTCCCTTATCTACCACATTTGTTACCTTCTCAAAACATTTAACTAGGTTCGTTAGACATGACTTGCCCTTTACAAATCCATGCTGGCTCTCTCTGGTCAACTCATATTTGTCCAAATGCTCCATCACTCATCCCCTAATAACAGATTCTAGTAACTTCCCCTCAACTGACATTAGATTAATAGGCCTATAATTTCCTAGTTTATCTCTCCTACCCTTCTTAAATAATGGAGAGGGATGATGATGACTTTTTGAAAGTGATAGGGACAGTTCCTAAAGAGAATAATTTACAATGTCAGATTGCATAATAGCCAGGATGGGAAGTTAGGTGGTCAGCAGTTTAGCAATAATGGAGTTAAGGGAGCAGGAAGTGCATCTCATAGATGAGGTGAGTCAGAGAGGGCATGCGGGGAGATGGAAGAGGAACTAGAGAGATTCAGGGCAAGGGCAAGAGGGAACTTGGGAGAGGTTTGGCTTGGTGAAGGGGGAGCAGCTTAGGCAGCTGAATAGCTGGTGTCTCTCTTGCTGGCAAAGACATCCATGAGCTCCACACATGTTGTTGGAGGTGAGGGTGGAGGGGGGCAGCGGAGAGGGGTTTAAGGGGACAGTTTGTAGTAGAGATGATACCCGAGTAGTGGGGGGTTGTGGTAGAGGAGAGTGAAGCACAGTAGAGATTGATGAGGTCTAGCCAGATCTGGTGATGGATGGCTAAGCCAGTTATGCACCAGACATGCTCGGGATTGTTCCCCTTGAACTTGCAGGAATAATGATGGGGGCTGTACTAGGCCAACGATCAGGATTGAAAACAGTGAAGGTTTTTTGCGGAAAAGGTAGAGGTGAGGGAATGGTTGAGTAGATCAACAACAGCTGAGACATCATGGTGAATGAAAGTCCAAATTTAAGGCAGTTGTTGAATGTGAAAGTGCAGTTGTAAGTGACTGGAGGAGAGTTATTTTCCTGGGGTGGATGCAGAAGGAAGTTGGCTGGAAGGGCTTGGGAAGACGTGGGCTGGAGGGATATGAGGAAGTGGTCGGAGATGGCTTTGTGATATAAACCATGGGAGTAGAGGTTGAACGGATAAATGTGAATATGGGTAGGATAGTTTATATAGAGGGAGAAGTTTTGGTCAGACCAGAGCACAGTGAATTCAGAGGAGAGAAGGCAAATGGAGTTGAAATAGAGATTGAAATCACTGAGAAAGAATAGTTGTTCAGTGAGTGAGGAAAGGAAGGAGGATATCTCAAGATGGAGCTGGGGGGTGGCGGGAGGCAGTAGGCAAGAGGATGTTAAGGGAGAGATGAGAGGGATGGAACAGGGTGAGATGCTCAAAAGAGGAGATGGTTGCATTAGTGTAGGGGAGAGACCAAGGTGTAACTTGGTGATAAGAGCCACACCAGCACTTCACAGGTGCCCTGGGCAGGAAGCTCGGCGAACGGAGGATGAGGAGTTGTGGTTGCTGTTTGTAAGGAGGCAGCAACGTATGCCTCAATGGGCCCTTTGGAGAACACCAAATGAGGCGCAGAGGGTACCTGTAAGCTTATTCAAAGGGGATTCAATCCTTGGACAGTGACAGGATAGTAGGATGGCAAAGGAGTAGTAATGGGTTGAGGTAGGAAATGGGGGGCAAATTACTTGAGAAAGAAATGACATGGCTGGGTGACCAGATGGGGAGGGAGAGAGAAGAGAAGGGCCCCAGAGAAGCAGAAAAAAGAAAGGGAGCTAGAAGCAATTGGCTTGAATCTAATGCAGCAGCCAAAATGTGCACATGAATGGACACACAAGTAATTTGGAATACATAGGCATGGAAGAGATTAGGCAAGTCATATCATGGTTGTAACAGAGGACGTGGAGGAAACAGTATGAAATGCTCCAAAGTTAACGGCTGCATTTCTCGCTTGTACTTGCAGAACATACTATTTTTTGCTGTTTATTCTCTGGTAGATTAAGTTGTATGACTTGCCTGCAAATACACATTAACAAAAACTGTAGAGTGGGTTGAATCAACCAGCCTGTTCTGTTTGGTTGCTGCATATGAAGAAGTTAAGTGCATATTTGCTGCAGCAAATTAATCAGCTAAGTCAGCATAGACCAGGAATCACGTCTGAGACCTACTGTACTGTATGTTTTGGTATTGCACCAGGTGGTTCCTTCACCTACTAGGCCATTGGGAGAGCGGCAAATTAATTTTAATGTGATTAGTTTTCTTTTGACATTACATTGAATCATAACTTCACTGAGAACATTTATCTTTATATTAGTATGTATGTATTGTAAGCAATTCTATATTTATTTATATATACAATATAGCTTATGAGAACTTGTGATATTTGGTTGTCTCCTACATTAATTGTATTAAATTTTAAAAAGAAATGAAGAAATAGACTTGCACCATCATCCCTTTTGTCATTTAATCTCTCCTGCCTTCCATCCTGTCACAGACCTTCCCTTTTGTTCTTTCCTCCCCTCCCCCTTTCACTGCCTCTGTACTTGCTTAAAAACTGTTACATTGTGGCGGAGCCACCAAAGGACTCAAAGCCGTTGTACATAATTCCTTTAACAGCAATGTAGTTATAGCCTGTGTCTGTACCTTTAATTACACTGTTTAACTGTACTCTGCCTAGTTACCTTTACAGCGCGGTTTTAACATGATGACGTCATGCCGTTCGTCACGTGATCCCCCAATGGCGGGAAGAACGTCATGACGTCAGCCATCGGACCAGCCCAGCAGTCCTCGTGGAGCCTTCAGAGAGAGCAGACCTGTATTCGATGTATCCCAGCAGTTTCCAGTTTAAACCTGTTTTGTTCCATTAAAGTTCGTTGTTTAATTGCCTGAGTCGAACTCGGTCTTTTCGTTAGCAACCTCCGTTCCTACATTGGTGACCCCGACTTCTACGATCAGTTTTCATGGAAAATATTTATCATGGATACGAACGCCGTGACCCTGAAACTGCCACAATTCTGGGAGCAACAACCAGCCGCGTGGTTTATCCAGGCTGAAGCTCAATTTGCCATCTGGAACATCGTCGCAGATTTGACCCGTTACTACTACGTGGTCTCCGCCCTCGACAGTGCCACAGCCTCGCGGATCGTCAGCCTCCTCGGTAGCCCACTGGATGACGGCAAGTATGATACTTTAAGGCGCGGTTGCTCCAGGTTTTCGGCCTCTCGAAATCGGAGCGAGCTCGCAGACTTCTCGTTATGCCCCGGCCTCGGGGACTCCAAACCGAGCTCATGAGCCAAATGCTCACGCTCTTGGGTGCAGAGCCAGAATGTTTCCTTTTTCGGGAATTGTTCCTCTGCCAGCTGCTGGAACCAGTGCAAACTGCCTTAGCCAGCTCTGCGATCACAGACTGTGCTGAACTCGCGGCAGAGGCGGATAAGATATTCACGGTAACCCAACAATGCTGCGCGGCCACGAGGCACCCAACCCCCACAGACGCGTCTCCAGCTCCTCAGGCAGCGGGCTGGTGCTGCTACCACGCCCGTTTTGGCGCGAAAGCCAGATGCTGCTGTCCTCCCTGCAGTTTTTCGCCAAAAAAAAACAGCTCAGCTCCCGCAGCGTTTTTCACGAAGGAGGACCGGTTCTAAAGGGCGCACCGTGGCTGCGATGTCCATCGGCTCTTCAGGGAAGCTTCTTTACATCACAGACTCACTTTCAGGTCGCCGTTTTCTTTGTGACACTGGTTCGCAGTGTAGTATCTTGCCTGCGTCGAGGCTTGATCTCCAAACTGGGGGCCACGGCCTTCCCCTCGAGGCAGCTAATGGCGTGGCCATTCGTACCTTCGGGAAGCGGCATGTCCAACTGTGCTTCAGCGGTCAGCGTTTCTGCTGGGAGTTTGTCAATGCCAAGGTCTCGCAGGCCATCCTGGGGCGGATTTTCTGTGTGCGAACAGGTTCCTCATAGATGTCCGGCCCTGCCACTTGATCAGCACGGCCACTTTCCATTCGATCCCCTGACACCGCAGCACCGCCGTGTTGTGGTCTGTTGCCTGCGCATACCCATCGTCGGATGGTTTCACTCGGCTCCTTAGGGAGTTCCCGGAGCTGACCAGGCCCACCTTCTCTTCCTCGGTCACGAAGCATGGGATGGAGCACCATATCACCACGACGGGCTCCCCGGTTTATGCACGGGCTCGAAGGCTGGAACCCGGCAAGCTCGCGGCTGCGAAGGCAGAGTTTGACACTATGGAGCGACTGGGAATTATTCGACGGTCAAATAGTCCCTGGTCTTCGCCTCTCCACATCGTTCCGAAACCGGGTGGCGGCTGGCGGCCATGCGGCGACTACCGACATCTGAACGAAGCTACTACTCCCGATCGGTACCCGATCCCACATATACAAGATTTTTCAGCTCATTTGGCAGGAAAGTCCATCTTCTCTAAGGTCAACCTCGTCCGTGGGTATCACCAGGTTCTTGTTCATCCGCAGGATGTTCCAAAAACCACTGTCATCACACCGTTCGGGCTTTTCGAGTTCCTGCGAATGCCGTTCGGTTTAAAGAACGCAGCACAGGCGTTTCAGCGACTAATGGACTCTGTGATCTGCCGTTCATTTTCGTCTATCTCGATGACATCCTCATCGCCAGTGCTAGCGAGGAAGAGCACATCGGGCATCTGCGTGCTCTTTTCACACGCCTTAGTCAGCATGGGTTAATCATCAACCCGACCAAGTGCCAGTTTGGCCTGCAAATCATCGATTTTCTGGGACACCACATCACCTCGGATGGCGCCGTCCCCCTAGCAACGAAAGTGGAAGCCGTCACGTCTTTCCTGCACCCGCGGACCGTCAGGGCCCTCCAAGAGTTCCTGGGGATGGTAAATTTCTACCACCGCTTCGTCCCCAGGGCGGCTCTACTTATGCAACCTTTGTACGAGGCACTCGAGGGCAAATCTGGCAAAGACCCACTCGGCTGGACGGCCGAGATGGACCAGGCATTCGGGAACACCAAGAGTGCCTTGGATGATGCAACCATGTTGGCGCACCCTCTTCCAGGCGCCACCATCACCCTCACTACGGACGCGTCTGACTACGCCATAGGTGCCTGTTGTGTATGTTGAATGTGTATTAGAATTGTCCCACATGGGATACCGTAGTGGTGATTTGCAATGCACTATGGGAAATGTAGTGCATTGAGTGAAGAAGCACATTGTAAATAAAATGGCCGTTAACTAAGCTCTCCACCCCGGAGTCCTTCTTAATTGCTATATAGGTAAGGGTATAAAACCCCTTGAGACACAACAAAACTGGCGACGAGGACGACGGACTTGCGCATCACTTTGCACTGGAATCGGCGATGTTTAAAGTAAGAAGTTCCTGTCTTTTCTTAATGGCGCGCCCGCAGTTTAGTGCTGATGCAATCGCCTCGTAAAGGTGGCGGTTCGTGTGTTACACAAATAAGAAGGGGGAGAGTAACGATACAGTGAAACGAAGTGGAGGAAAAGGACTGTAAAAATAAATTAAAAAGTGGAGGAAAAGGACTGTAAAGAAAAAAAAATGGCTATGCTAACCGGAGTGTTTGGACCATTTGATGAAACGGCGGAGCAATGGAGTGCTTATACAGAGCGTTTTGGATTTTTCGTGACTGCAAATGGCATTAAAGATGACGTGAAAGTGGCGACGTTCCTCAGTGTGATCGGAGCAAAAACATTTGGCTTGTTACGGAGTTTGATGCACCCGGATAAGCCCGGCGCTAAGACATATGATCAGATTGTGGAAGTTTTGGAAACACATTTCGCACCCAAGCCGCTGCTGATTGCCGAGAGGTTCAGGTTTCACAAACGAAACCAAGGGGAGGGTGAGTCCATAGCCAAATATGTTGCAGTGCTAAAGAAGCTAACTGAGCATTGTGAGTTTGGTGAAACTCTAAATGACACTGTCCGTGATAGGTTTGTGTGTGGATTAAGATGTGAAGCAACACAGAAGCGCTTGCTCACGACTGACAAACTGACGCTTAAATCAGCAGTGGAGCTCGCTGTGTCTATGGAGTTAGCAGCTAAAGATGCACAGCTGTTGGGGGCTGCAACAAGAGTGCACAGGGTAGCAGCTACACCAGATAAGCATGCAAGGGGCGCCAGAGAGTGTTACAGATGTGGAAGGTCAGGTCATCAGCCATCTGACTGCTGGTGTAAAGACCTGACCTGTCGGAAATGTGAAAAGAAAGGACACATTGAACGTGTGTGTAAAGGGAAAAGCAAACAATCCTACACCGAGAGACACAAAAATAAACAAGGAAACACATCCAACTGGCGTTCTAAAAAGAAAATCCTACACATGGTGAAACAAGAACAGAAGACGGTGACACAGACTCTGATGGGGAGCTGAATCTCCATGTGTTAACGGTGAATGGAGGCTCATCAGGCTATGGAGTCACTCCACTACTGGAGGGAATACCGGTCAAAATGGAGCTGGATACGGGGGCCGCTGTCTCCTTGATTTCAGAGACGCTATTCAAAGAAAAACTGAACCACCTATCACTGACGCCGGCCAAGCTCATCTTAACGACCTACACAGGGGAAACCGTCCCAATGCTGGGTAAGACGGAGGTCAAGGTGGAGCTTAATGGACAAACCGTGATGCTGCCAGTTTACGTGGTCAACGGTGACTATCTGTGGTGTATGTGCCTTTAAGAGCCCCCTGTGTACTGTAATGCCGGTAATGGCCACTCGGGCTATATAAGCCTGTGTAGTGTCTTGTATCTGTTAGTTCACCTCCAGACTTTGTTCAGTAAACACCTGTGAAACCAACTCCTGCCTTCAGTGTCTCTATTAACACACGGACACAACAGTGGCGACGAATTGGAAACGGACTTACCTGCAATTCGGCAGCACCTCAAGGACATCGATTCCTCAGACGTCCAAAGTCGGAAGAAAAGCAAGAAAAAAAAAAAGCTGTGGTTTCACCAGCTAGCCGAGCTGGTGGCAGGTACTGCAATAATCCTTCCTGTGCGGCGGGCTGGGGCTCCATCGGCTGGCTCTGCAGCGAGGCCAAGCAGCGAAGGCGGAGGCAAGCAGAAACAGACGGGGGGGAACACTTGGGAGACGGCCGGCGCTGCAAAGCAGGTCGGCGTTCGGACCTAGCAGAGGGGGGGAAAAGTCCCAGAGAGTCCGGCGGGAACGAGTCTCCACCTGTAAATAATTTTTTTTTTTTAAACACGGAAAACAGCGTTGTCAGCAGCAGCAGTGGCGGGAAAGCGCGGGAAGCACCATATCTTTTCTGCAGGAAAGAAAGAAAAGCGCGGGAAGCGCCATTTTTTTCCAGGATGCCTAAGGCTGGCAATATTGATGCTTTTGATAACGATATAGAGGATTGGACCACATATGTGGAAAGAGTGGAGGTATATTGCACAGCAAATGGAATAGAAAATGATAAAAAGGCGTCAGTACTTCTAAATCTAATGGGCGCAAGGACATACAGGCTGTTATGAAACTTAATCACTCCAGCCAAACCGATGGACAAGAATTTTAAGGAGATTGTTGATACCCTACACTGCCAATTCGGGGCAGGACTGGCAGATTCTCTACGAGACAAATTCGTCTGCGGTCTCCTAAGTGAAGGAACACAAAAACGGCTACTTTCTGAGAAAGATTTGACACTGGACAAGGCTTTCAGTGCAAGAGGAGCTGCAGAGATACAGCAAAAGCCACAGGACTTCGGCACCCATGAAATGACACGGGGTTTCGAGAGATGTTATCGCTGCGGCAGATCCACCCATGACCAGAGGGACTGCTGGTTCAAGGACAAAGCATGCAGGCAATGCGGAAAGATGGGACACATTACACGTGTATGCCGATCTGGAAACAAAAAATCCACTGACAGAAAAAAAATCAATAAGGAAAAGTACAGAAAGGTACAAATGATGACGGACAGTAGCTCCGAAGACCAGAAGAGCGATAGCGACTCCGGAAACAAGAGACTAAGCTCTCTCAAATTACATAATGTAATTGCCAAAGAAGATTACCAGACCATTTGGGTGACCCTCACGATAGCAGGGTCCCCAGTTAAAATGGAGCTAGATACAGGATCAGCTCTGACCGTCATAAGTAGACGGGATTACGAGCGGCTATTTCCGCATATACCTTTGACAGACACATCCATTATCTTGAAAACATATACGGGGCAGAAAGTATACCCCAAAGGGAAAATAAAGGTTCCTGTTGTATACAACGGCAAGGAAATACAGAAGTTGTATTTATACGTTCTGCAAGATGGTGGTCCACCACTGTTGGGACGTGAATGGATCAGGAAGATACGTTTGGACTGGCACTCCAGGCACTGACGGTGACCAGTAAGAAAAAAAATGATGATGACATCATATCTGAACGATTAAAAGACATCTTGGCCAACGCCAAAGAAGTGTTCCAACAGGAACTAGGAACCTTGAAAGGCATCACCGCCTCAATAAAAGTGGAAGATGCGGCAATTCCCAAGTTTTTTAAGGCAAGGCCGGTGCCATATGCAATTCATCCAGCAGTCGAGGCAGAGCTGGAGAATTTGGAAAAGACAGGCGTGTTATCCAAGATAGATTGGAGCGAGTGGACAACACCCATCGTCCCGGTCATGAAGAAAACGTTAAATAATGATAAATCTGAAGAACAGAGAAAAATTCGCATCTGTGGGGACTTCAAGGTGACTGTAAACCCAGTCCTTCACACGGTACAGTATCCTCTTCCGAGGATAGAAGATATTTTCACCTCACTATCCGGAGGGAAACGTTTCACAAAAATTGACTTGGCACAGGCATATCTACAGATGGAGGTTGAGGAAGCCTCTAAAAGGTATCTCACAATAAACACACACAAAGGCCTGTACCAGTACAATCGACTGGTTTTCGGAATAGCATCAGCTCCAGCTATCTGGCAAAGAGCTATGGAACAAGTCCTGCAAGGGATTCCTGGGACTCAATGCTACCTAGACGACATCATTGTAACAGGAGAAAACGACAACGAACACCTTGCCAATTTGGAGAAGGTGCTCACTAGGCTGAGAGAACGGGGCCTACGAGCAAACCGCCCCAAGTGTGAATTTTTCCAGAAACAAATATATTGTGGCCACATAATTAATGAAGAAGGGTTGCATAAGTCCCCTGAGAAAATTGAAGCGGTCATAAAAGCACCAGCACCTGAAAATGTCTCACAATTAAGGTCGTTCCTGGGATTAATAAATTACTACCATAAATTTTTACCGAACTTCTCAACTGTTCTGCACCCTCTTAACGAACTGCTACAAACGGGAGTAATTTGGGAATGGAGCGAGGACTGTAAACGTGCCTTCCATAAATGTAAAGGCTTGATCACGTCCAAAGAAATTTTGGCTCATTACAACCCATCACTGCCAATCAGACTGGCGTGCGATGCATCCCCTTACGGCGTAGGAGCGGTATTATCACATAGATTCCCTGATGGCTCAGAACGGCCGATAGCTTTTGCGTCACGCTCATTGAACTCAGCTGAGCGTAACTATGCCCAGATCGACAGGGAAGCACTCAGCCTGGTATGGGGAGTGAAGAAATTCAACCATTACCTACACGGACAAAAATTTACCTTGTTGACTGACCATCAACCCCTCGTCTCCATATTCAACCCTAAAAAGGGTGTTCCCATTATGACAGCGCAAAGGCTACAGAGGTGGTCCCTTTTCCTAGGGGCACACCAATATGACATAGAATACAAAGGATCAAAACAGCATGGGAATGCTGACGGTTTATCGCGCCTACCGTTGCCAACGGTAGAAGAGGCACCTACAGTAGACCCAGTAGAGATGTTCCACTCAACCACAGTGGAATGTCTACCAGTAACAAATTCTGCCATTGAAAAGGAAACGAGAAATGACCCGACTCTCTCACGAGTCTACGATTTAACGGTGAAGGGATGGCCAGCACATGGCGAACCACTGTTGCCAGCATTCTCGCAAAGAAAAGAACAGCTGTCAGTGTGCCGAGGAACCTTGATGTGTGGATCCAGAGTGGTGATTCCACCCAAACTCCAGGATAAAGTGCTAAAGGAGCTTCACGAGGGGCATCTGGGTGGAGTGAAAATGAAGAACCTAGCCAGAGCGTTTGTGTGGTGGCCAGGTATCGATGGAGACATCGAAGAAATGACCAAGAGCTGCCTAGGATGCCAGAAGGTCCAAAACGCCCCACCACAAGCCCCTCTACATCCATGGGAGTGGCCCTCATCTCCATGGCAAAGGGTACACATCAACTTTGCTGGTCCATTTATGGACTCAATGTTCTTAATCGCGGTTGATGCACACTCCAAGTGGCCGGAGGTAATAAAGATGTCCTTCACCACCACGGAAAAAACCATCACAGTATTAAGGACCATATTTGCCAGGAATGGGCTGCTGGAACAGATCTGTTCTGATAATGGACCGCAATTTGTGTCCGAAGAATTCAGGAAGTTCTTAAAAAACAATGGGGTTAAGCACTACACGTCCGCCCCATACCATCCCGCCACCAATGGATTGGCTGAAAGGTTTGTCCAGACCTTCAAGAAGGCCATAAAGGCCATGGGTAATGAAGACATAAAACTTCAGCATAAGGTAGATAACTTCTTGTTTGCATACAGGAATGCAACACATGTGGTTACAAACCAAACTCCCGCCATGATGTTCTTCAATAGAAGCCTAAGATGCTGGCTGGATTTGATCAAGCCAAACATCAGAAGGGACGTGGAGAACCGGCAATTTCAAGGCATGAATGAAAGGCCAACTAGAACCTTCCAGATAGGTCAACAAGTTTTGGCCCGGGACTACCGTACCGAGAAGTGGCATCCTGGAACTATTTGCACACGACTGGGACCGCTGATGTATACCGTGGACATTGGAGAAAGCATAATAAGGCGCCATGCTGACCAGATCATAGAGTCATCCGAAAAGGGACAACCTACACCACAACTCCATACGCCTAATGATGAAGTAGAGATACCCATAGTATCTACCTCCGATCCGGTGATACTGGAACCAGATGAACCCGACACTGGCATTGAAGCCGAATCAGCCTTGCCAAAAGAACCTACTACACCACCAGAAACTACTACACCCCCGAGGCGTTATCCGGACCGAGTCAGGAAGCCTTCAGAGAGACTGACTTATAATTGATTAACTGCAGCAATGTGTAGATTATTGTTCTTGTAACATGTTAATTAATGATTACTTAAAATATTATGTACTGGTTGTCTAAAAGGGGAGGAATTGTGGTGTATGTGCCTTTAAGAGCCCCCTGTGTACTGTAATGTCGGTAATGGCCACTCGGGCTATATAAGCCTGTGTATTGTCTTGTATCTGTTAGTTCACCTCCAGACTTTGTTCAGTAAACACCTGTGAAACCAACTCCTGCCTTCAGTGTCTCTATTAACACACGGACACAACACTATCCATCCCTGATGGGCAGGCCATGGTTGGAGAAAATTCATCTGGATTGGAAAAAAGTGAATGCGGTGTCAGTCGAAGAGGTGGAGCTAGCGGCAGTGTTGACAAAGCATGCGGCTGTCTTTGACAGAGAATTGGGGAGTATGAAGGGGATTACGGTCAAACTCAAGGTGAAGCCTGAGAGCCAGCCACGATTCCTGAAGGCCAGGAACGTTCCCTACGCCCTCAGACCAAAGGTGGAGGCTGACCTGGAGCGTCTGGTCAAGATAGGGGTCCTGGTGCCGGTTTCGCACAGTGAGTGGGCCACGCCCGTGGTACCAGTGATGAAGAGTGATGGCGCGGTTCGCTTATTTGGAGATTTCAAAGTAACAGTGAATACTGTGCTCTCAGCTGAACAGTACCCCCTCCCCATCATTGAAGATCTTTTCACGGGTCTGGCAGGCGGTCAGAAGTTTAGCAAGATTGATCTATGCCAAGCCTACTTGCAGATGCATGTAGAAGAGGACTCACAGAAGTACCTCACCATCACCACCCACAAGGGCCTCTACAGGTACTGCCGCCTACCCTTTGGTATAACGTCAGCACCAGCATTGTTTCAGCGGGCTATGGACCAGATCTTAAGCGGCATTCCAGGGGTACAATGTTACCTCGACGATATCCTTGTCACAGGAAAGGACGACAACGAGCATCTGCAGAACCTGATGAAGACACTGGGAAGAGTTGAAGAATATGGCTTACGCATTCGCAAGGACAAATGCGAATTTTTCAACCCATCAGTGGAGTATCTCGGCCATGTCATCGACGCGGACGGCCTACACACAGCATCGTCAAAAGTGAAAGCCATTGCCGACACTCCTGCACCTACAAATGTCGGCCAGCTGCGGTCATTCTTAGGTCTCCTGAACTATTACGGAAAGTTTATTCCACAGCTGGCATCACTGTTGAAGCCACTACATGAGTTGCTGTGTCAGGGCAAGGCCTGGGCGTGGACGAAGGAGTGCGAAGCTGCATTCAAGAAAGCCAAAGCAGCTTTGACTGACCCCAGAGTGTTGACGCACTTTGACCCGTCGTTGCAGATTCAGCTGGCCTGTGACGCGTCGCCTTATGGCGTCGGCGCGGTCGTGTCCCACATCTTTCCCTCAGGCGAAGAGAAGCCGATTGCATTCGCGTCAAGGTCCCTGAGCAAGGCGGAGGTGAAATACCCGCAGATCAAAAAAGATGCTTTGGGCATCATCTTTGGAATCAAAAAGTTCCATCACTACTTGTTCGGAAGGAAATTCACCTTGCTGATGGATCATCGTCCTCTGACATCGATCTTTGGTCCACACACAGGAATACCCTCCCTGGCAGCGTGCAGGATGCAGCGCTGGGCGCTGATGTTAAGCGCTCACAATTACAACATCAAATACCGGAGGTCAGCAGCACATGGCAATGCGGACGGATTGTCAAGACTTCCGCTGCCTGTGCCCTCTGAAGGCTGTGAGCAGAAGATTTTCTACTTTGACATGGTGAGCAATGCCCCTGTCACGGCCCGGCAGGTCAAGAAAGAGACCAGTGTGGACCCTACGCTATCCAAGGTGCTGGATCGGGTGATGCGAGGAGACGGATCACGGGTGTCAGATGCACCAACTGAGCTCCTACCTTACCTGTCAAGAGGGAAGGAGTTGTCTGTCATGTCAGGGTGCCTCCTTTGGGGCATGCGAGTGATCATACCACCAAAGCTGCGGAAACATGTCCTCAACGAGCTGCACTCAGGACATTGTGGTATTGTCTGGATGAAGGAGCTGGCACGAAGCTACTTCTGGTGGCCCGGTCTGGATCATGAAATTGAAGTTGAAGCGAAATCATGCCCATCATGCGAGCCAACCAGGGATACGCCAAGAGCAGCGCCACTGCATCCATGGGAATGGCCGGCGACACCGTGGCAACGGATCCATCTGGACTTCGCGGGACCAGTGGAAGGAGCGATGTTCCTGGTCGCGGTGGACTCCCATTCCAAATGGCCGGAGGTTGCAGTAATGTCCACTACCACTACGGAGAAAACCATCGAGACTCTGAGAGAGATGTTCGGGCGATTTGGTCTGCCGGAGCAGATCGTAACCGACAATGGAACACAGTTCACATCCCAGGAGATGGAGGAGTTCCTCAAGAGCAATGGAATCCAGCACATGTTCTCCGCGCCTTATTATCCATCCACGAATGGATTGGCGGAGAGATTTGTCAGAACGCTGAAACGCGCGTTGAAAGCGGCAAGAAGTGTTGCTCCTCTAAAGCAGCGCCTGAATGCTTTCTTGCTGAAATACCGAAACACGCCTCATGCTACGACTGGAGCATCTCCTGCTTACCTACTCATGGGAAGGCAGCTACGGACACGCCTTGACCTGCTGAGGCCAACGTCCACAGAAGCAGTGGTGCACGCCAATCAGCAGTATCAAGTCAGCAGATGAGCTCAGAGGTCCAAAGAACGACACTTTGTGGTGGGGGGCAAAGTCCTCGCGCGTAACTACACCACCTCGGAGCGGTGGGTCCCGGCTACGGTCATTCAAAAGACGGGCCCCGTTTCATACCGCGTCCGCACCGGAGACGACCAAACATGGAGACGGCATGTAGACCAGTTACTGCCAAGACAGTCGCCACAGGTAACCCAAGAAACAGAGGATCAAGGACCTGCTGGGGGCTCCAGCAGGGACTGGTCGTCCGACCCTGAGATGGTGGCACCATCCACTCTTGTGCCATCGAGGGAGGAAGCCACGCCTGCAGGGTTACGGGAGAGCCAGCCAGAGCCTGCTCCTGAGACTAGGCGTTACCCCCAAAGAGAAAGGCAGCCTCCAGAGCGCCTTAGTTACAGTTAGTGCTAACCTGTGTGCATGGGGCAGAATAATCCCCAGGGTTAGAGGAATGTAGAGGCAGTCTACCCTCTCTTCCAAAGTTATAGTCATTTTCAGTTATTCTGTTTTGTGGACATTCTATTTTAAGGGGGAGAAAATATGTTGTGTATTTTGAATGTGTATTAGAATTGTCCCACATGGGATACTGTAGTGGTGATTTGCAATGCACTATGGGAAATGCAGTGCATTGAGTGAAGAAGCACATTGTAAATAAAATGGCCATTAACTAAACTCTCCACCCCGGAGTCCTTCTTAATTGTTATATAGGTAAGGGTATAAAACCCCTTGAGACACAACAGTGCCGTACAAGAGCAATGGGTCAATGGCACGTGGCAGCCGCTTGCGTTTTTCAGCCGTCAGCTTAAAAAAAATGAAAAAAAATAGAGTACCTTTGATCGGGAGCTGCTGGCCCTTTTTCTGGCTGTCCGCCATTTCAGGTTTTTGTCGGAAGGACGTCCCTTCACGGCTTTTGTCGACCACAAGCCGCTTACCCTTCGCCATGTCAAAAACGACAGAATCGTGGTCGGCTCGTCAGCAACGTCACCTGACGTTCATTTCAGAGTTCACTACGGACATTCGACATGTGTCTGGTAAAGACAACCTGGTGCCAGATTGCCTCTCCCGCGCGACGGTCCAAGCGGTTCATCTGGGAATTGATTCCGCTCGCATGGCTGAGGATCAGATTTCGGACTCAGAGGTTCAAGCATACAGAACCGTCCCGTCGAGTTTCCAACCGGCCGACGTCAGCTTCCGGGCCGCGGGCACCACGCTCCTTTGTGACGTCTCCATGGGCGTTCCCCGACCTATTGTGCCAGCCACGTGGCGCCGGAAGGTTTTCGACGCAATACACGGATTGTCGCACCCTGGTATGCGGACTTCACAACATCTAATGTCGACGAAGTTCGTCTGGAAGGGTATGCACCTGGATGTCCGCGACTGGGCCAACACCTGCGTGGTCTGCCAGAAGGCCAAGGTCCAGTGGCATGTCAAAGCTCCAGTAGCGCCGTTCGTCGTTTCGACCACGTACATGTGGACCTGGTGGGACCACTACCACCTATCATCCACAGGCAAACGGCCTGTGCGAGCGATTCCACAGGTCGCTTAAAGCCACTTTACGGGCCAGTCTTCAAGGTGCGGGCTGGGTGGACAGACTCCCTTGGGTCCTGTTAGGTCTTCGCACGGCGCCCAAGGATGACCTGCAATCTTCTTCAGCAGAGCTTGTTTACGGCCAGCCACTCCGAGTTCCTGGTGATTTTCTCCCTTCTCCCACGGAGTCATGGTCTGCCTCCCAGCAGCTCGTCAGCCACCAGGAAGTGGCCAAGTGTTTCGTCCCGGTGCCTACATCCAACCACAACCTGCAGAACACTCACGTAACGGTCGAGCTGAAGAACGCCGAGTACGTTTTCATCCGGCATGATGCTCACCGGGACCCGCTCAAGCCTCCTTACACCGGTCCCTTCCCAGTCATCGAACCAGGAGACAAGTCCTTTGCGGTCGACGTCAGAGGGAAGCCGGATCACATTTTGGTGGACCGCTTGAAGCCGGCTCATTTGGACTTGGATAGCCCAGTCGTCATCGCTCAGCCACCGAAACGTGGCCGTCCGCCCGCAGCTGCCGTGCCGGTTCAACCGCAGCTGCCGTGCCGGTTCAACCACAGCCGCCTGCCAGTTCGACTACACCCGCCGCACCCGTCCAGCCACAGTCGCCTGCTAGCTCGACCACCGGTCTTCAACTTCCTCTGCCAGGCTATCGATGTCGATCGGACAGACTGGTCAGACCTCTGTCTCGGCTCACCTTTTCTGTTAAAGACAATTCTGGGGGGGGCGCATGTGGCGGAGCCACCAAAGGACTCAAAGCAGTTGTACATAATTCCTTTAACAGCAATGTAGTTATAGCCTGTGTCTGTACCTTTTAATTACACTGTTTAACTGTACTCTGCCTAGTTACCTTTACAGCGCGGTTTTAACGTGATGACGTCATGCCGTTCGTCACGTGATCCCCCAATGGTGGGAAGAACGTGATGACGTCATGACATCAGCCATCGGACCAGCCCAGCAGTCCTCATGGAGCCTTCAGAGAGAGCAGACCTGTATTCGATGTATCCCAGCAGTTTCCAGTTTAAACCTGTTTTGTTCTATTAAAGTTCGTTGTTTAATTGCCTGAGTCGAATTCAGTCTTTTCATTAGGAACCTCCGTTCCTACAACATCTCTAACATTTTCCAGTTCTGACAAAAGGTTATCGACCTGAAATGTTAACTCTGTTTCTCCACAGATACTGCCTGACCTGCTCAGTATTTCCAGCATTTTCTGTTTTTATTACTAAAGAAATAGATTGTTTGAACAAAACCATTTTAAATAGGAGTTGGGAACATTTCTTTTCTGTGTATAATTATGGTTGAGCCGAAAGATAATTTAATGTCAAAACTGAGTTTTTTTTTCTTTTTTGCTGTTTGGACATGAACACAAACTTACTGTAATCGGGAATACTTTTCAGTTTAACTTCCATTATAATTAGTACGAAGTCATTGTTCCGCAGTTGCCCTGTTTCTCACTATTAATGTTTATTTCTGCATCTGCCTTTTTGTTAATTTCTCTCCTTGGGTTTAAAATTCAAGAAATCTTTTGTACTGCCATTCATCTGTGAGTGAATGCCATTCATCCAGGAAGAGCGGTCTTGGAGAATGACTGCCTTAAAGCCACCTACTGTCCTCCGCTCACCAACCTATTCAACTTTGGAAAGGTTAGTTTTTGTTGAAAGCCATTGAGCTCTTTCCCACAGGGAGAGAGGATAAATCAGAGGATTACCTTCTACTCTGCCACTCACTTCTTCCCAGTAGTCATCTATCAGCAGCATTGATAGAAACCGAGGAATAGAACCTCGGCCTATATTCTCAGCCAATGAGATATGTCACATGTTGGAGAGATAACAAGAAAATCTTCAAATGTTGGAAATCTGAAATACAAAGAGAAAACAGAAAAAGAATTGGTTCTGAAAAAATTAAGCTGGATAAGTCTGCAGGCCCTGATGACATGTACTTTAGGTTGTTGAAAGAAATCAGAAAGGAGATAGCAAGACTCTGTCCACCACTTTTCAATCTGCCTTAAATGCACAAATTGTACCATGGGACTAGAGAGAAGTTGATGTAGTACCCTTATTCAAAAAGGTAGAGAAGGACCAATCGCTGCGTCACGGGGGCGGGTTCATTGCGCGTGCGGGCGGGCCATCCTACAGTTGAGTGTTGAGTGACTTAACGATTGACCAATCCTACAGTTCAGTGACCTGAAGGTTGACCAATCGCTGCGTGTGTGGGCGGGCCTTATCATTCTGAACAGAGGTGAGTGGCCGCCATCTTGATTCTTCACGATTTTTTTCCCACACTTTCTGTGTGTTAGGGAACTAAGTAAAATAACAATTTATTTGAGTTTTAAATTGTATTTAGCAACAGTAGGAAATGAAGTGATCCCCTGCCCTTCGCCCGGAGGCTCGCCTACTTTGACGGCCATTTCGTGCGGCTGTGCCGGTGCCGGGCGCGGCCTTTCAGCCCAGGATGCCTGGGCCTTGAGTTGCGGGCCGTGCCGGGAGCCGCCGTGCACAAAACATCCCCGCGGCGTCAACAGCCCCGCCCCAGAGCCCGACCCAAAGCCACCAGGTCACCGGCCGCGGCGGGCCGTGCCGGGAGCCGCCGCGCACAAAACTTCCCCGCGGCGTCAACAGCCTCGCCCCAGAGCCCGACCCAAAGCCACCAGGTAACCGGCCGCGGCGGGCCGTGCCGGGAGCTGCCGCGCACAAAACCTCCCCGCGGCGTCAACAGCCCCGCCCCAGAGCCCGACCCAAAGCCATCAGGTGAGCGGCCGCGGCAGCCCAGTCTCTCTCTCTCTCACACTCCCAATCTCTCTCTCACACTCCCAATCTCTCACACTCCCAATCTCTCTCTCTCCCAATCTCTCTCTCTCACACTCCCAATCTCTCTCTCTCTCTCTCACACTCCCAATCTCTCTCTCTCTCACTCCCAATCTCTCTCTCTCACACTCCCAATCTCTCTCACTCTCACACTCCCAATCTCTCTCTCACACACTCCCAGTCTCTCTCTCTCACACTCCCAATCTCTCTCTCTCCCAATCTCTCTCTTACACTCCCAATCTCTCTCTCTCACACTCCCAATCTCTCTCTCACACACCCACTCTCTCTCTCTCACTCCCAGTCTCTCTCTCTCACACTCCCAATCTCTCACACACTCCCAGTCTCTCTCTCTCACACTCCCAATCTCTCTCTCTCACACTCCCAATCTCTCTCTCTCTCACACTCCCAATCTCTCTCTCTCACACTCCCAGTCTCTCTCTCACACTCCCAATCTCTCTCTCTCACACTCCCAATCTCTCTCTCTCACACTCCCAATCTCTCTCTCACTCCCAGTCTCTCTCTCTCACTCTCACTCCCAGTCTCTCTCTCACACACTCCCAGTCTCTCTCTCTCACACTCCCAATCTCTCTCTCACACTCCCAATCTCTCTCTCTCGCACTCCCAATCTCTCTCTCTCTCACTCCCAATCTCTCTCTCTCACACTCCCAATCTCTCTCTCTCTCACAGTCCCAATCTCTCTCTCTCTCTCTCACTCCTAATCTCTCTCTCTCTCTCTCTCACAATCCCAATCTCTCTCTCTCACACTCCCAATCTCTCTCTCTCTCACACTCCCAATCTCTCTCTCACACTCCCAATCTCTCTCTCTCACACTCCCATTCTCTCACTCTCACACTCCCAGTCTCTCTCTCTCTCTCTCTCTCCCAATCTCTCTCTCACTCCCAGTCTCTCTCTCTCACACTCCCAATCTCTCTCTCTCACTCCCAATCCCTCTCTCTCTCACACTCCCAATCTCTCTCTCTCTTACACTCCCAATCTCTCTCTCTCACACTCCCAATCTCTCTCTCTCACGCTCCCAATCTCTCTCTCTCTCTTACACTCCCAATCTCTCTCTCTCACACTCCCAAACTCTCTCTCTCTCACACTCCCAATCTCTCTCTCACTCGCACTCTCTCTCTCTCAAACTCCCAGTCTCTCTCTCACATTCCCAGTCTCTCTCTCTCTCACACTCCCAATCTCTCTCTCACACTCCCAATCTCTCTCTCTCTCACACTCCCAATCTCTCTCTCTCTCACACTCCCAATCTCTCTCTCTCACACTCCCAATCTCTCTCTCTCTCTCTCACACTCCCAATCTCTCTCTCTCACACTCCCAATCTCTCTCTCTCGCTCTCTCACACTCCCAATCTCTCTCTCACACTCCCAGTCTCTCCCTCTCACACACTCCCAATCTCTCTCTCTCTCACACTCCCAATCTCTCTCTCTCTCACTCCCAGTCTCACTCTCTCACTCCCAATCTCTCTCTCTCTCTCTCTCACACTCCCAATCTCTCTCTCTCACACTCCCAATCTCTCTCTCACTCACTCCCAGTCTCTCTCTCTCTCACACTCCCAGTCTCTCTCTCACTCCCAATCTCTCTCTCACTCACTCCCAGTCTCTCTCTCTCTCACACTCCCAGTCTCTCTCTCACTCCCAATCTCTCTCTCTCACACTCCCAGTCTCTCTCTCTCACACTCCCAGTCTCTCTCTCTCACACTCCCAATCTCTCTCTCTCTCTCACTCCCAATCTCTCTCTCTCACACTCCCAATCTCTCTCTCTCTCACACTCCCAATCTCTCTCTCTCTCACACTCCCAATCTCACTCTCTCTCACACTCCCAATCTCTCTCTCACACTCCCAATCTCTCTCTCACACTCCCAATCTCTCTCTCTCTCACACTCCCAATCTCTCTCACTCCCACACTCCCAATCTCTCTCACTCCCAGTCTCTCTCTCACACTCCCAATCACTCTCTCTCTCACACTCCCAATCTCTCTCTCTCTCTCTCTCACACTCCCAATCTCTCTCTCTCTCTCTCACACTGCCAGTCTCTCTCTCTCACACACTCCCAGTCTCTCTCACACTCCCAGTCACTCTCTCTCACACTCCCAATCTCCCTCTCTCTCTCACACTCCCAATCTGTCTCTCTCTCACTCCCAATCTCTCTCTCTCTCACACTCCCAATCTCTCTCTCTCTCACTCCCAATCTCTCTCTCTCACACTCCCAATCTCTCTCTCTCTCACACTCCCAATCTCTCTCTCACACTCCCAATGTCTCTCTCACACTCCCAATCTCTCTCTCTCACACTCCCAATCTCTCTCTCTCTCACACTCCCAATCTCTCTCTCTCACACTCCCAATCTCTCTCTCACACTCCCAATCTCTCTCTCTCACACTCCCAATCTCTCTCTCTCACTCCCAGTCTCTCTCTCTCACTCTCACTCCCAGTCTCTCTCTCTCACTCTCACTCCCAGTCTCTCTCTCTCACAGTCCCAATCTCTCTCTCTCTCACTCCCAATCTCTCTCTCTCTCACACTCCCAATCTCTCTCTCTCTTACACTCCCAATCTCTCTCTCTCACACTCCCAATCTCTCTCTCTCACACTCCCAATCTCTCTCTCTCACACTCCCAATCTCTCTCTCTCTCACTCCCAGTCTCTCTCTCTCACACTCCCAATCTCTCTATCACACACTCCCAGTCTCTCTCTCCCACACTCCCAATCTCTCTCTCTCTCTCACAATCCCAAACTCTCTCTCTCTCACACTCCCAATCTCTCTCTCTCTCTCACACTCCCAATCTCTCTCTCACACTCCCAATCTCTCTCTCACACTCCCAATCTCTCTCTCACACTCCCAATGTCTCTCTCTCTCACACTCCCAATCTCTCTCCCTCACACTCCCAATCTCTCTCTCTCACACTCCCAATCTCTCTCTCTCACACTCCCAATCTCTCTCTCTCTCTCACTCCCAATCTCTCTCTCTCACACTCCCAATCTCTCTCTCTCTCACACTCCCAATCTCTCTCTCTCTCACTCCCAGTCTCTCTCTCACTCCCAATCTCTCTCTCTCTCTCTCACACTCCCAATCTCTCTCACTCCCACACTCCCAATCTCTCTCACTCCCAGTCTCTCTCTCACAGTCCCAATCACTCTCTCTCTCACACTCCCAATCTCTCTCTCTCTCTCTCACACTCCCAATCTCTCTCTCTCACACTCCCAATCTCTCTCTCTCTCTCTCACACTGCCAGTCTCTCTCTCTCACACACTCCCAGTCTCTCTCACACTCCCAGTCTCTCTCTCTCACACTCCCAATCTCCCTCTCTCTCTCACACTCCCAATCTGTCTCTCTCTCTCTCACTCCCAATCTCTCTCTCTCTCACACTCCCAATCTCTCTCTCTCACACTACCAATCTCTCTCTCTCTCACACTCCCAATCTCTCTCTCACTCACTCCCAGTCTCTCTCTCTCTCACACTCCCAGTCTCTCTCTCACTCCCAATCTCTCTCTCACTCACTCCCAGTCTCTCTCTCTCTCACACTCCCAGTCTCTCTCTCACTCCCAATCTCTCTCTCTCACACTCCCAGTCTCTCTCTCTCACACTCCCAGTCTCTCTCTCTCACACTCCCAATCTCTCTCTCTCTCTCTCACTCCCAATCTCTCTCTCTCACACTCCCAATCTCTCTCTCTCTCACACTCCCAATCTCTCTCTCTCTCACACTCCCAATCTCTCTCTCTCTCACACTCCCAATCTCACTCTCTCTCACACTCCCAATCTCTCTCTCACACTCCCAATCTCTGTCTCACACTCCCAATCTCTCTCTCTCTCACACTCCCAATCTCTCTCACTCCCACACTCCCAATCTCTCTCACTCCCAGTCTCTCTCTCACACTCCCTCTCTCTCTCTCTCTCACACTCCCAATCTCTCTCTCTCTCTCTCACACTCCCAATCTCTCTCTCTCTCTCTCACACTGCCAGTCTCTCTCTCTCACACACTCCCAGTCTCTCTCACACTCCCAGTCTCTCTCTCTCACACTCCCAATCTCCCTCTCTCTCTCACACTCCCAATCTGTCTCTCTCTCTCACACCCAATCTCTCTCTCTCTCACACTCCCAATCTCTCTCTCTCTCACACTCCCAATCTCTCTCTCACACTCCCAATTCTCTCTCACACTCCCAATCTCTCTCTCTCACACTCCCAATCTCTCTCTCTCTCACACTCCCAATCTCTCTCTCTCTCACACTCCCAATCTCTCTCTCTCTCACACTCCAATCTCTCTCTCTCACACTCCCAATCGCTCTCTCTCTCACACTCCCAATCTCTCTCTCTCTCACACTCCCAATCTCTCTCTCTCTCTCACACTCCCAATCTCTCTCTCTCTCACACTCCCAATCTCTCTCTCTCACACTCCCAATCTCTCTCTCTCACACTCCCAATCTCTCTCTCACACTCCCAGTCTCTCCCTCTCACACTCCCAATCTCTCTCTCACACTCCCAATCTCTCTCTCTCACACTCCCAATCTCTCTCTCTCACTCCCAGTCTCTCTCTCTCACTCTCACTCCCAGTCTCTCTCTCTCACTCTCACTCCAGTCTCTCTCTCTCACAGTCCCAATCTCTCTCTCTCTCACTCCCAATCTCTCTCTCTCTCACACTCCCAATCTCTCTCTCTCTTACACTCCCAATCTCTCTCTCTCACACTCCCAATCTCTTCTCTCACACTCCCAATCTCTCTCTCACACACTCCCAATCTCTCTCTCTCTCACTCCCAGTCTCTCTCTCTCACACTCCCAATCTCTCTATCACACACTCCCAGTCTCTCTCTCCCACACTCCCAATCTCTCTCTCTCTCTCACAATCCCAAACACACTCACTCTCACACTCCCAATCTCTCTCTCTCTCTCACACTCCCAATCTCTCTCTCACACTCCCAATCTCTCTCTCACACTCCCAATGTCTCTCTCTCTCACACTCCCAATCTCTCTCCCTCACACTCCCAATCTCCTCTCTCACACTCCCACATCTCTCTCTCTCACACTCCCAATCTCTCTCTCTCACTCACTCCCATCTCTCTCTCTCACACTCCCAATCTCTCTCTCTCTCACACTCCCAATCTCTCTCTCTCTCACTCCCAGTCTCTCTCTCACTCCCAATCTCTCTCTCTCTCTCTCACACACCCAATCTCCCTCTCTCTCTCACACTCCCAATCTGTCTCTCTCTCTCTCACTCCCAATCTCTCTCTCTCTCACACTCCTAATCTCTCTCTCTCTCTCACTCCCAATCTCTCTCTCTCACACTCCCATCTCTCTCTCTCTCACACTCCCAATCTCTCTCTCACACTCCCAATGTCTCTCTCACACTCCCAATCTCTCTCTCTCACACTCCCAATCTCTCTCTCTCTCACACTCCCAATCTCTCTCTCTCTCACACTCCCAATCTCTCTCTCTCTCACACTCCCAATCTCTCTCTCTCACACTCCAATCGCTCTCTCTCTCACACTCCCAATCTCTCTCTCTCTCACACTCCCAATCTCTCTCTCTCTCTCACACTCCCAATCTCTCTCTCACTCACACTCCCAATCTCTCTCTCTCACACTCCCAATCTCTCTCTCTCACACTCCCAATCTCTCTCTCACACTCCCAGTCTCTCCCTCTCTCACACTCCCAATCTCTCTCTCACACTCCCAATCTCTCTCTCTCACACTCCCAATCTCTCTCTCTCACTCCCAGTCTCTCTCTCTCACTCTCACTCCCCAGTCTCTCTCTCTCACTCTCACTCCCAGTCTCTCTCTCTCACAGTCCCAATCTCTCTCTCTCTCACTCCCAATCTCTCTCTCACTCCAATCTCTCTCTCACACTCCCAATCTCTCTCTCTCTACACTCCCAATCTCTCTCTCTCACACACCCAATCTCTCTCTCTCACACTCCCAATCTCTCTCTCTCACACTCCCAATCTCTCTCTCTCTCACTCCCAGTCTCTCTCTCTCACACTCCCAATCTCTCTATCACACACTCCCAGTCTCTCTCTCCCACACTCCCAATCTCTCTCTCTCTCACAATCCCAAACTCTCTCTCTCTCACACTCCCAATCTCTCTCTCTCTCTCACACTCCCAATCTCTCTCTCACACTCCCAATCTCTCTCTCACACTCCCAATCTCTCTCTCACACTCCCAATGTCCTCTCTCTCTCACACTCCCAATCTCTCTCCCTCACACTCCCAATCTCTCTCTCTCACACTCCCAATCTCTCTCTCTCAACACTCCCAATCTCTCTCTCTCTCTCACTCCCAATCTCTCTCTCTCACACTCCCAATCTCTCTCTCTCTCACACTCCCAATCTCTCTCTCTCTCACTCCCAGTCTCTCTCTCACTCCCAATCTCTCTCTCTCTCTCACACTCCCAATCTCTCTCACTCCCACACTCCCAATCTCTCTCACTCCCAGTCTCTCTCTCACACTCCCAATCACTCTCTCTCTCACACTCCCAATCTCTCTCTCTCTCTCCTCACACTCCCAATCTCTCTCTCTCACACTCCCAATCTCTCTCTCTCTCTCTCACACTGCCAGTCTCTCTCTCTCACACACTCCCAGTCTCTCTCACACTCCCAGTCTCTCTCTCTCACACTCCCAATCTCCCTCTCTCTCTCACACTCCCAATCTGTCTCTCTCTCTCTCACTCCCAATCTCTCTCTCTCTCACACTCCCAATCTCTCTCTCTCACACTACCAATCTCTCTCTCTCTCACACTCCCAATCTCTCTCTCACACTCCCAATGTCTCTCTCACACTCCAATCTCTCTCTCACTCACTCCCAGTCTCTCTCTCTCTCACACTCCCAGTCTCTCTCTCACTCCCAATCTCTCTCTCACTCACTCCCAGTCTCTCTCTCTCTCACACTCCCAGTCTCTCTCTCACTCCCAATCTCTCTCTCTCACACTCCCAGTCTCTCTCTCTCACACTCCCAGTCTCTCTCTCTCACACTCCCAATCTCTCTCTCTCTCTCTCACTCCCAATCTCTCTCTCTCACACTCCCAATCTCTCTCTCTCTCACACTCCCAATCTCTCTCTCTCTCACACTCCAATCTCTCTCTCTCTCACACTCCCAATCTCTCTCTCACACTCCCAATCTCTCTCTCACACTCCCAATCTCTCTCTCTCTCACACTCCCAATCTCTCTCACTCCCACACTCCCAATCTCTCTCACTCCCAGTCTCTCTCTCACACTCCCAATCACTCTCTCTCTCACACTCCCAATCTCTCTCTCTCTCTCTCACACTCCCAATCTCTCTCTCTCTCTCTCACACTGCCAGTCTCTCTCTCTCACACACTCCCAGTCTCTCTCACACTCCCAGTCTCTCTCTCTCACACTCCCAATCTCCCTCTCTCTCTCACACTCCCAATCTGTCTCTCTCTCTCACACCCAATCTCTCTCTCTCTCACACTCCCAATCTCTCTCTCTCTCACTCCCAATCTCTCTCTCTCACACTCCCAATCTCTCTCTCTCTCACACTCCCAATCTCTCTCTCACACTCCCAATGTCTCTCTCACACTCCCAATCTCTCTCTCTCACACTCCCAATCTCTCTCTCTCTCACACTCCCAATCTCTCTCTCTCTCACACTCCCAATCTCTCTCTCTCTCACACTCCCAATCTCTCTCTCTCACACTCCCAATCGCTCTCTCTCACACTCCCAATCTCTCTCTCTCTCACACTCCCAATCTCTCTCTCTCTCTCACACTCCCAATCTCTCTCTCTCTCACACTCCCAATCTCTCTCTCTCACACTCCCAATCTCTCTCTCTCACACTCCCAGTCTCTCCCTCTCTCACACTCCCAATCTCTCTCTCACACTCCCAATCTCTCTCTCTCACACTCCCAATCTCTCTCTCTCACTCCCAGTCTCTCTCTCTCACTCTCACTCCCAGTCTCTCTCTCTCACTCTCACTCCCAGTCTCTCTCTCTCACAGTCCCAATCTCTCTCTCACTCCCAATCTCTCTCTCTCTCACACTCCCAATCTCTCTCTCTCTTACACTCCCAATCTCTCTCTCTCACACTCCCAATCTCTCTCTCTCACACTCCCAATCTCTCTCTCTCACACTCCCAATCAATCTCTCTCTCACTCCCAGTCTCTCTCTCTCACACTCCCAATCTCTCTATCACACACTCCCAGTCTCTCTCTCCCACACTCCCAATCTCTCTCTCTCTCTCACAATCCCAAACTCTCTCTCTCTCACACTCCCAATCTCTCTCTCTCTCTCACACTCCCAATCTCTCTCTCACACTCCCAATCTCTCTCTCACACTCCCAATCTCTCTCTCACACTCCCAATGTCTCTCTCTCTCACACTCCCAATCTCTCTCCCTCACACTCCCAATCTCTCTCTCTCACACTCCCAATCTCTCTCTCTCACACTCCCAATCTCTCTCTCTCACTCCCAATCTCTCTCTCTCACACTCCCAATCTCTCTCTCTCTCACACTCCCAATCTCTCTCTCTCTCACTCCCAGTCTCTCTCTCACTCCCAATCTCTCTCTCTCTCTCTCTCACACTCCCAATCTCTCTCACTCCCACACTCCCAATCTCTCTCACTCCCAGTCTCTCTCTCACACTCCCAATCACTCTCTCTCTCACACTCCCAATCTCTCTCTCTCTCTCTCTCACACTCCCAATCTCTCTCTCTCACACTCCCAATCTCTCTCACACTCCCAGTCTCTCTCTCTCACACTCCCAATCTCCCTCTCTCTCTCACACTCCCAATCTGTCTCTCTCTCTCTCACTCCCAATCTCTCTCTCTCTCACACTCCCAATCTCTCTCTCTCACACTACCAATCTCTCTCTCTCTCACACTCCCAATCTCTCTCTCACACTCCCAATGTCTCTCTCACACTCCCAATCTCTCTCTCTCACACTCCCAATCTCTCTCTCTCTCACACTCCCAATCTCTCTCTCTCTCACACTCCCAATCTCTCTCTCTCTCACACTCCCAATCTCTCTCTCTCACACTCCCAATCGCTCTCTCTCTCTCACACTCCCAATCTCTCTCTCTCTCTCTCTCACACTCCCAATCTCTATCTCACACTCCCAATCTCTCTCTCTCACACTCCCAATCACTCTCTCTCACACTCCCAATCTCTCTCTCACACTCCCAGTCTCTCCCTCTCTCACACTCCCAATCTCTCTCTCACACTCCCAATCTCTCTCTCTCACACTCCCAATCTCTCTCTCTCACACTCCCAATCTCTCTCTCTCACTCCCAGTCTCTCTCTCTCACTCTCACTCCCAGTCTCTCTCTCTCACTCTCACTCCCAGTCTCTCTCTCTCACAGTCCCAATCTCTCTCTCTCTCACTCCCAATCTCTCTCTCTCTCACACTCCCAATCTCTCTCTCTCTTACACTCCCAATCTCTCTCTCTCACACTCCCAATCTCTCTCTCTCACACTCCCAATCTCTCTCTCTCACACTCCCAATCTCTCTCTCTCTCACACTCCCAATCTCTCTCTCTCTCACTCCCAGTCTCTCTCTCTCACACTCCCAATCTCTCTATCACACACTCCCAGTCTCTCTCTCCCACACCTCCCAATCCACACTCCCAATCTCTCTCTCTCTCTCACAATCCCAAACTCTCTCTCTCTCACACTCCCAATCTCTCTCTCTCTCTCACACTCCCAATCTCTCTCTCTCACACTCCCAGTCTCTCTCTCTCTCACACTCCCAATCTCTCTCTCACACTCTCAATCTCTCTCTCACACTCCCAATGTCTCTCTCTCACACTCCCAATCTCTCTCTCTCTCACACTCCCAATCTCTCTCTCTCTCACTCCCAGTCTCTCTCTCTCTCACACTCCCAATCTCTCTCTCACACTCCCAATCTCTCTGTCTCACTCCCAATCTCTCTCTCTCACACTCCCAATCTCTCTCTCTCTCACACTCCCAATCTCTCTCTCTCTCACTCCCAGTCTCTCTCTCACTCCCAATCTCTCTCTCTCTCTCTCACACTCCCAATCTCTCTCTCTCACACTCCCAATCTCTCTCTCTCTCTCTCTCTCACTCACTCCCAGTCTCTCTCTCTCTCTCACACTCCCAGTCTCTCTCTCACTCCCAATCTCTCTCTCTCTCACACTCCCAATCTCTCTCTCTCACACTCCCAGTCTCTCTCTCTCTCTCTCACACTCCCAATCGCTCTCTCTCACACTCCCAATCTCTCTCTCTCACACTCCCAATCTCTCTCTCTCTTACACTCCCAATCTCTCTCTCTCACACTCCCAAACTCTCTCTCTCTCACACTCCCAATCTCTCTCTCTCTCTCACTCGCACTCTCTCTCTCACACTCCCAATCTCTCTCTCTCTCACACTCCCAATCTCTCTCTCTCTCACTCCCAGTCTCTCTCTCTCTCTCACTCCCAGTCTCTCTCTCTCTCACACTCCCAATCTCTCTCTCACACTCCCAATCTCTCTCTCTCACTCCCAATCTCTCTCTCTCTCTCACTCCCAATCTCTCTCTCTCTCTCACACTCCCAATCTCTCTCTCTCACACTCCCAATCTCTCTCTCTCTCTCTCTCTCACTCACTCCCAGTCTCTCTCTCTCACACTCCCAGTCTCTCTCTCACTCCCAATCTCTCTCTCTCTCACACTCCCAATCTCTCTCTCTCACAGTCCCAATCTCTCTCTCTCACACTCCCAGTCTCTCTCTCTCTCTCTCACACTCCCAATCGCTCTCTCTCACACTCCCAATCTCTCTCTCTCACACTCCCAATCTCTCTCTCTCTTACACTCCCAATCTCTCTCTCTCACACTCCCAAACTCTCTCTCTCTCACACTCCCAATCTCTCTCTCTCTCACTCCCACTCTCTCGCTCACACTCCCAATCTCTCCCTCTCGCACACTCCCAATCTCTCCCTCTCACACTCCCAGTCTCTCTCTCACACTCCCAATCTCTCTCTCTCACACTCCCAATCTCTCTCTCTCACACTCCCAATCTCTCTCTCACTCCCAGTCTCTCTCTCTCACTCTCACTCCCAGTCTCTCTCTTACACACTCCCAGTCTCTCTCTCTCTCACTCCCAATCTCTCTCTTTCTCACACTCCCAATCTCTCTCTCTCTCACACTCCCAATATCTCTCTCTCTTACACTCCCAATCTCTCTCTCTCTTACACTCCCAATCTCTCTCTCTCTCACTCCCAATCTCTCTCTCTCACACTCCCAATCTCTCTCTCTCACACTCCCAATCTCTCTCTCTCTCACTCCCAGTCTCTCTCTCTCACACTCCCAATCTCTCTCTCACACACTCCCAGTCTCTCTCTCCCACACTCCCAATCTCTCTCTCTCTCTCTCACAATCCCAAACTCTGTCTCTCTCACACTCCCAATCTCTCTCTCTCTCTCACACTCCCAATCTCTCTCTCTCACACTCCCAGTCTCTCTCTCTCTCACACTCCCAATCTCTCTCTCACACTCCCAATCTCTCTCTCACACCCCCAATGTCTCTCTCTCTCACACTCCCAATCTCTCTCTCTCACACTCCCAATCTCTCTCTCTCACACTCCCAATCTCTCTCTCTCACACTCCCAATCTCTCTCTCTCTCTCACTCCCAATCTCTCTCTCTCTCACACTCCCAATCTCTCTCTCT